>NW_012153396.1:599560-628172 GCF_000956105.1 Propithecus coquereli | reverse complement strand
GAGAATAAAATGGCTTGGCCTTCCGTAAATTGTTGCATAAGAATTTTCCAAAAGATTAATGACAAGGATATTTACGAAAATGTCTCTGTGACTTAGATTTTTAACGGTTCAGATATGTGGCTTTTGCCATTTGTATTTAATTTACATTACTATAGGTAAATATGATATATAAGGATCCTTAATGGTTTAGAATAACTTCCTATAAAACTAAATCTACAAGTATAGAAAGCTTAGTTGTTTCTGCCCCTTAGCTTGTAGTGAGTGTCCCTCCCTCTTAGGGCCCATAGATCCGATTTTCATATGTTTCTCAGCATGTTACTTACATGTTATACATCCTTTTCTTTTCTCTTTACCAGAATTTCAGCTCCTTGAGGACAGCAGTTATATCTATTATTCATATTTGTCCTTCCTCAACTTTCCCTCTAGCATAGTGCCTTATGTGTAACTGTAGGTTCATACATGTTTGCTGAATTCCAGTTAAAGAAATTTACCCTCAATTATAGATCACCACACTACTGAATCTTTAGAGTGACATTTGATTTCCTGAATGAACAGTTGAAAAGTCATGAGTTGGCCTTGACAAGCAAGGAAATGCTGACCTGTTATGGCTGATGATACATTAAAAAAAAGGTTTCAGGCCGGGCGCGGTGGCTCACGCCTGTAATCCTAGCACTCTGGGAGGCCGAGGCTGGTGGATCATTTGAGCTCAGGAGTTCGAGACCAGCCTGAGCAAGAGCGAGACCCTGTCTCTACCAAAAATAGAAAGAAATTAATTGGACAGCTAAAAATATATAGAAAAAATTAGCCGGGCATGGTGGCGCATGCCTGTAGTCCCAGCTACTTGGGAGGCTGAGGCAGGAGGATCGCTTGAGCCCAGGAGTTTGAGGTTGCTATGAGCTAGGCTGACACCATGGCACTCTAGCCCGAGCAACACAGTGAGACTCTGTCTCAAAAAAAAAAAACAAAAAACAGGTTTCAATCTTTTCTGCATGAGCAGTACTTTTAGCAATTCATAATTGAATTTCTTGTAATTGAGCCTTGAGATAATTCTCTCTGCTTGATTACGTAGTAAACATTTTTCATAAAAGAATCATCAACTCATAAAACAGTCATTATGATGCAAAGTATGCATGAAACATGCAATATAAGGAAAGCAGCCTAGAGGAAATTAAGAGAAAGAGCAGAGGACGTTCAAGAAATCTTCACTTTTAAACTTTCATTCTTACCTTTAAGATCTTCAAATCCCAGAGTAAAGGAAAAGGAGCAACTTTTTCTTATTAGATTATTCCAGATCAATGTATAATATAATTTTTTAAATTATTGAAATATACAAGTCTTGCTTATTGTCTTGACATTTCTGATCAGCCTACTTAGAGAAAGGACCACAGGGAAGATGAAGAAGATAATAATATTCCCTTTCACTTGTCTTGCACGTTACAGTTTATAAAACAATTTCACATACCTCATGTGTGAGGTAGTTGGGAGCTTTAGTCCCATTTAACAGATAAAGTTGCTAAAGCTCAGAGTGTGTACATGACTGGCCCAAAGTCATGCAGTTAGTAAGAAGCATCTCTTCTGGCTTAGCATCATAAATTGCCTCTTTCTAACTGCCCTATTTTGGTTAGGATTCACATGTGTGTGTATGAATTCATATATATGTTTCAAATATATGGAATAGTTGGTGCTGAGGAAGAGATTACTGTGGGCAGGTGGGATTCATGAGTGAGATAAAACTTTTACTTTTTCTTTGCCATTTTATTCTAAACCATGCTGCCTCATTATGCCAAAACATTTCCTAATGGTATATGTGAGAAAGGGAGGAGATGAAAAGAAAGGGGAGTTAATAAGGAGATCCGAGAAAAAGGAAAGAAAATAGAGAATAAGAAAAAGAAAGATAGGAAACTCTATTTTTCTTTTTGACCACTGTCAATATCAAAGGTAATAATGTCAACTGGGAGAACTGGAATTAGAATTCAAATCTCAGGGAGTTTTGTTTGCTGAAGCACCTTGCTTCTCTGAAGAGGAATAAAACAAATTGCCTCAATGCCTTATTTTCTTTAATTTTTTTTTATTTCAGCATATTATGGGGGTACAAATGTTTAGGTTATGTATATTGCCGTTGCCCCACCCAAGTCAGAGCTTCAAGCACGTCCATCCCCCAGACGGTGCACATTGCACCCATAAGGTGTGTATATACCCGTCCCTTCCTCCACCCTCCCATCTGCCCAACACCCGATGAATGTTATTACTGTATGTGCACTTAAGTGTTGATCATTTGATTGTATGGCAAACATGGATGTTTTTGTTTTCTTTAAAAGCCCTCCACAAATGCTCAGAACTTTTAGAAGTTTTGCCGTTCTTCCTCATTTAGCTATGAGAATAAAATGGCTTGGCCTTCCGTAAATTGTTGTATAAGAATTTTCCAAAAGATTAATGACAAGGATATTTACGAAAATGTCTCTGTGACTTACATTTTTAACTATTCAGATATGTGGCTTTTGCCATTTGTATTTAATTTACATTTTAAAACTTTTGGCTGTCAGCCAGACAATGTAGAGCCCAACAGAGAGCCTCGAAACTGTGTAAACAAATAAATAAATGATTCAGTGAATATTATATGCATATAGGCGACTTCTTAGCTCTTGTCCAAGGAGGTCAGCAGGCTTCTAGTGGCAAGTGAGTACAAGAACTCATCTTGCTTTTCCCAATTTCTTTTTTCGGTTTCTTTAGTTTGTAAGTTGTTAGAAAAAAATCAGGGTTACAAGGAGGGTAGAATAAAACAAACTGTTTTTCTTCTGTTCTCAACACCACAACAATCAACACAGAAGACATCTGTGATCAAATGTGTGGGGATTTCTCCCCACCAACAAGCAAGCAATCTGTTCTGCAGCAGACACTATTGGGTGTCCTCCAATTCAATTCTGACATCATCACTTGGAGATAGCATCAGATCCCACAGGTTGAGGGCTCAGTCCCCCAAGATGGCCTCCCACTTCAGAGGCCTATCGCAAACCCCAGGTTGTTTTACCAGTGTTTCTGACCAACTGGCTATAAATCAGAGATCCCACGACCACCTCCTTTGGTTTGATTAATTTGCACAGAACTCAGGGAAACACTTACTTATGATTACTGGTTTATTATAAAGGATATTACAAAGTATACAGGTGGAGTGATACATAGGGTGAAGCAGCAGTCCCCGATCTTTTTGGCTCCAGGGACCAATTTCATGGAAGACAATTTTTCCATGGGGGGAAGGGGGGTAGGTGGGGAGGAGGCAGAGCTCAGGTCGTGATGTGAGCGATGGGGAGTGGCTGTAAGTACAAATGAAGCTTTGCTTGTTTGCCAGCCCGCAGCTCACCTCTTTCTGTGTGCACCCACCCAGTTCCTAATGTTCATGGAAGACAATTTTTCTATGAATGGGCTGGTACAGGGGGGTGTACGGTCAAGCTCTGCAGCCTGGTCCTTAACAGGCAGCAGACCAGTACCGGTCTGTGGACCAGGGAGTGGGGACCCCAGGGGTAAGGTATCAGAAGGGTTGTAGAGCTTCCATGCCCTCCCCGGGTGCACCACACTTTAGGAACCACCACGTGTTCAGGTATCTGGAAGCTCTGTAAACTCATCCTCTTGGGCCTTTTTGGAGACTTAACTGGATAGACGTGGTTGAAACACGGACAACCATGTAGAAATGTGATTGGGCAAAAAGGGTGTGATCTAATACTAACATACTGAGTGAGGAAACCGATCAAGGCCTGTCAGTTCGGATTCCTCTTGGTCTCTCTGTGCAGCATTGCTTCCTCCAATGTATGAGGTAGGACCCCTTTTGAAATGGGGGTCTTATAATCAGAGAATTTCTTTATGGCCAGCTCCAATACAGAAAGGTGGGGGAAGATTCCTACACTGGGGAGAAAAAGGTGTAGGTGAAAGGAGGGCAGGAGAAGGTCAGAGAGACAGATTCTGTTTTCCAAGGCCTAACGTGCTCCAACATTATAAGAAATGCCATGGGATTGATGAGCCAGGAATCATGGGCAAAGATTGATATATATCTCATAATATCACACAGGTTTGCAAAATCTTCATTTAAAGAGGATTGGTTCTTTGAATGTAAATGAAAGTGGGAGCCACTACAGTTGGACACCAGTATTACTGTCTGTAAACTCAGTTTGATATGGATTCATGAAAAATCCTAAATTATAGAGTCATTTTTAGTCTCCCTTTCTGGTTTACCTCCTAATTATTAATACACTATCTATTTCTCCCAGCTCTCTTGAAGACAAAGTAAGGGAGAAGCACTACCAACCTGGCTTTGTCTAGGACAGTGATAAGTGATTCTTATTACTTAAGACATTTGGTTTTAGTGAAAAGAACTCCATATATAATTTGTCTGACCCCCATATAGAAACTTTCTTGGGGGTAGAAGTGAACTTTTCTGTAGCACAGTTAAAGTAAATACTGACTTACTCTTTGCTTTAATGACTCAAGAAGTCAGCATTCTAGCTAGGTTTTAAGAGAGGTGTGTGTTAGATTAGTGAATTTTTTAAGGAAAACTCACTCGAAATGCAAAGGAATCTGGGAAAGAAGATGCAGTGATAAAAATCCAGGGAGGAACTATAGAGAAGGGTTGTTCCATATGAGAGACATTTGCTCTTTTTAGAAAGGGGAAGAGCAGAAGAATCCAGGAAGTGTCTATAGGAGAAGCATGAATTGGTTATGGGCCATATTTTCTTGAGGAATACCTTCTTGGCTTTGTGCTGAACAAAAATATAAAACCTTTTCTCTTTTTGAAGACCTCTGAAACAAGACGTTAAGGAGAAACATGAGGGGGGAATGTTGAGGCATTCCAGAGAGAAATGGCAGCAACCGCAGCATAACTAAAAATTGAAGGCCCCTCTGCTCAACTAGCCTCTGTAAGTCTTAGGTAACTTCCCCCCTCTGTCATCAAAACCTTTTGGGGACTCACTTCAAAGAGTTTATAAGGTCCAGAACACATGGATATCTCTCCTGAGGTACTTCTTTCCTTGAAAATTCATCTCTACCCAACATACATGGTTAGCTGTTTAAGCCATGTTATTACTATGTGGAATAATCTCAAAAATACAAACTGCTAGTTTCAGATATTTAGTTTCAGTCATATTGCCAACTTAATTTGACATGGATTCACAATAAAGCCTAAGTTTTAGAGTCATTTTCAGTCTTATTTTCTTGTTCTTCTGCCAATTTTACACATTATATTTCTTCCAGCTCTCTTAAAAGACTAAGGAGGGGAGAAGCAATATTTACCTGGTTTTTCTTAGGCAAGTTATTCAACATCTCTGAGACTTTTCACTTATAATGTGACAATAATAATATACACTTTGCAGGGGTGTTGGGCAGATTAAAGTAATAATCTAACTCATATCATAATAACTGGATCTCGGTAAGCACTGGAGTCCACCAGTTGATTCCAAGTTACTTTTTCTAAAGTTGCTAGAACTCTTTCTATTAATTCTTTCGTTATCATTTCTAGGCTGTACTTCTCACTTATGTAAAAGCTTGGAGTATGTGTTGACTGATGTCAAATAGAAATATGGAATGTTCAGTCTATAGATAATTTGTGTGATGCAGAGAAGCCTTTTCTGTCAGGGAGCTTCTCTACCATTAGCTTGTATAAAATTAGCACTTTTTACCAACATGATGCCATTAGTACATTTGAATTTCCCTTTTTCATAAACCAGATATGAACAAATATTTTTGAATTTGATTTTCTTATTTTTACTTTTTAAAAAATATTGATGAACTTAAAGAGGGCTACCTAAAACTTAAAATAGTTTATAGCTAATTACAACTTCTTTATATTTATTCATTTATTGAAATGGAAGAATGAGTCTTTCCAATTCTCCATTTCTCATGGAGAGAAATGGCTATATTAAAGCCTTGATTAATATGGCTATATTAAAGTCTTGATTTTTACTTCCAAAGCCTTTGGTGAATCTATTTCTTAATGTCTGGTGATAAATCCAATACTTCCCTACTTTGGTAGACATTTTTTAAAATATTTTTAAATATTTTCAGACCAGCTAGATTTCTTGTATAGTTTATCCTAAACCTTAAAATGTACTGCCTTTTGCAAGCAGAAGTATGATTGTCAGATATTTGAAATCTTAACTTACTCTTTTGCTTATTTACTCTGATTCTGTGTAATAATGGTGTTAACTTATATTTGATTAACTTTTTTAAAGGTGCAGAGTACTTTCATATATACTTAGTGTTTTCCTTTACACACATGCCTATATGTGTATATATGTATGTGTGTGTGTACACATTATGTCAAAGTGTATATTTATTAACTGTACAGCCTATGGTGAAACTTAATTAACTAGGAGGAAGGAAGGGTATCATCAACTTTCTTTTCACTCATTCTTTCCTTTTTTGTCTCTTCTCCATTACTCATATTCTATGAATATGTTAGATGGTTGATCTTGGACATTCGCTTAACCTTTTGGGCTTCAGTTTCGTTTTTAAAAGGAAGATAGTAATTCCCTGCCCTGTGTAAGAAAGTGCTATGTAAAATGTTATGAAATTATAATGGTTTATTTTTTTTCTTTCCCACTTGACCATGGGCCTTGGAATGGCAAAGTGTAAATCTAATTCACTTGTGAAAACCTTAAAGTACTTGTAATATAGCAGGCCCTCAACAATGTCTTGTGAGAGGAAAGAAAGGGAAGAGAGGAAGAAGGGAAGGAAAGACAGTAAGTGGAAGGAAATAAAGGAGCACAGAAGTTAAGAGGAAAGACAGAAAAGGCAAGAAGAATCTTCAGTGCATTTGGTACTTTTTCATCATGGTTGAGTTTACAGGTGAGACTGTTGGAGCTAAAGGAATGCCTTGCACCTAAGGGAAAGCGAGCAGCCCGACTTTCCTGCCTCTGGCTCAGTTCTTGAGCACGTTCACACATTTTCATGGCCTCCGAAATGTATGCTCTATCCCTTGTGTTCACAAGACTAACTGATTAATCTGTCTTGCTGTAGCGATAAAAATTGCCAGAACATAAACAGTAAGTAAATAATTCTTTCTTAAGAGTAAGAGATGGCTTTTATGGGTTTCTTGCTTTGATCTGATTCCCTCTTTTTTTCTACCTTGCTGCTCTTTGACCTTTATTAGTTTTGGATCCCTTTATTCAGCTACCCTCAAACCCTGAATTAACTCCCTTGGCTGTGGGTAAGTCTGCTTCATTTTAGTCTTAATCATTTAAAGACTACTTTTTACCTTACATTTTTTTATGAAATATATGCACATCTAGCTAGTGCATACACTTTTTAATTGATATGCTGGTTCTTATTGTTCTCCCACTCTAGTTGAACCATCAGTGTTTTATGAGAAACTCAAGGCTGGTTCCTATAATATTTCCCCAAAATAGTACAGGGACCATAATTTCTGGATAGTCTATCAAGAACCAATTAAGGAAATTTTGTTAAGTTGACAGATGACGTATTCTGATAGTAGTCTGATAAAATATGGTCACACAGACATGCCACAGCTTAACTGCAGAATAGATCACATATCATACATACAGAAAGTAAACATTAACCAAAGCAGAGTTGGCAAAGAACTGTATATCACCACTACCATTTTTCATCCCTTGTCATAGCAGACATCGATAAGTCATCACAATTCTTTTATCCACTGAGCTCACACTTTGCCTAAGAATCCAGAAATGTATTTCTAATCCAAGTACATTAGCATTTAA
Organism: Propithecus coquereli; assembly: GCF_000956105.1. Classification (NCBI taxonomy): domain Eukaryota; kingdom Metazoa; phylum Chordata; class Mammalia; order Primates; family Indriidae; genus Propithecus; species Propithecus coquereli. The sequence continues at coordinate 620,451 of NW_012153396.1, read as the reverse complement.
AGTGAAATCCAATAGCCATGCCTGGCATAGTTGTCAAAACCACAGGCTTTAGTGTTAGGCAGATTTGAGTTCAATCCCCACTCAACCAGTTACTAGCTGTGTAATCTCTATTAGCCTTAATTCCCTTCTCTGTAAAATGGGGATATAATAAATGCCTCCTGGAGTTGTTATAAGAATTAAATGAGATCATATGAAGCACTCAGCAAATTCTTGACATATAACAAGTGTTCAATAAATGGTAGCTGCTCTTTTGATTAGAATTAAAAGAGTTACCAAATGCATTTTTGGGAGGCAGTATGACTCATCTGTCATGGAAAGACAAGGGGACATAGATTCTCTTTATACAGCGTTCACATAGCTCTGAGAAAACCTCTTAATTCTGAATTTGTGTCTCCTGTCAAATGTTGTTATTGAATCTAAAGATGAATGGTGAACTGAAGAGATGGCTGTGCCAGACTTTGCAAGGATACTTGGGCTAACTTCACCCCTCAGTACTTTTCCTCTGTAGTTTGTACTTGTTTGAAACTTTTCTGAGATCATGAGGTCATTTTGCCTCTGCATATGTACACTCTTTGCTTGCACAAAATAATATGGAATTCATCTTCTGAGTTCATCAGTGTGAGCTTTGTCATTGAAAAAAATGTGCCACTATAGCAGTTTGGCAGCTGCCTTAGTGAAGCTCATTTAAAAGAAGCATCTGTTTATTTATTTGCTTATTTTAATATGTTTCTTTATTGACTTGAGTTTCTGTAACTTTTTGATTTTTTAGGTTTTACTGAAAGTTTTTTTTATTAACAATAAAGTTGTTTGAATTGTACATTAGTTATTCCAGAGAGAGTTCCAGCAGATGCTACCCTACTCCTAGGTTTCCTTGACAACAAGGAAAAAATGTGTGCAGGAGATATGTAGCAAAGGATGTCTCCATGCTCAGCATACTCATATATATATAACCTTGTGCTGTATTTTCAAAGTTCTTTTTTACCTAATCACGAACTTCAATATCCAGGTTTAATTTTCTCCATAATTAAGTTATTGTATGTTTGATCTAAACAAAACATTTTGCTTTTCACAGCACTTTCAGATAAATAGATCTGTATAGTGATCCCAGAAGATAGCAGGCAGGGCATGACATAGTTATCAAAAATTTAAACTTTAACTTTCATCTTTTTAAAAATTCTGTAAAACTGATGTAGGCTTTTGGCCCAGATGATTTTCTTGTTAAGTTGTATAAAGACAAAATCACTAAGTTTATAATAATATCATATTCCCCTGCAGAATCAGCCATGACAAAAACCCATCTGATGGTGAACAAACTCTAGCTGTAAAGAGAATCTGTAAAGTTATCTTGCTTGATAGGAAACAGAAATCCCACACCACATGCCAGGCCCAAGGCCCCTTATTCTGCATCTGTTCAAGGGGGAAATACTTGGAATGGAAAAGAATTTCTATTGGTTGGGAAACACAACTACTGGTAATTAAAGGCTCTCATTCCTTTACTGAACGGTCCCAAGACAATCAGTAGGAGCTTGTGCTCTAAAGACTCCAGCTGCCTTCAGCCTGCAAATGACTCAATTCCCAACCTTATTTTAGTCTATGACACACCTGTGCACTGGTCAGGACACACTGGAGAGTAGACGGGAAGTCCCCTGTCCAGCTTGCTCCCAGCCACATCAGAGACACACACCAGGTGTGATTGGAAAGTAATGAGGCTCTCTTACAAACAAAACAAGACAACTGAACCAAGAACAGGATTTATGCATCCAATTGAGGATTGTTCCACAAAGTGGTCACCATGGAAAATATAAAACGCTACCATTGCTCATAACACTTTTAGAATGTCTCCTTGAGAATGACCTTTAGAGATTATGATCTTCTCATGAAAATTTGCCCATTTTTTAACACTCACATGTCAGTCTCTTAACCAAAAAAACTTTGTGATTTTCTTTTTAAATCTGGTGCTCAGAAGAGAGATCCGTACAAGAGAGAGACACCATAAAAGATGTCACCACTGCCACCAACCACATATAACAAACAGTAAAAATAGTTGAGAAACTGATGTTGAAAAGACATCTTTAGGCTGCTTACCCATCCTTGAGCACCACAGCCTCGATTTGAGTGAGGCGAGAGGAATAAAGGACTGAGCTCTTCTGCCCTGACCCCATGTTCCTAAATTAGTTCAGTAAATAGTTTTTTATTTCCCTTTTACCAGTCTTATCCCTTCCTAGCTCCAAAACAGAGGCAAATTGCTCAGAATTAGCCCCCCTCCCTTGTTCTTAGCCATCTCTTACCACCTTTCCCCTCCCAGTGACAACTTTAGGAGTTCCCCCCATTGTCACCTGTGCTACATTTAGCAATTGACATCTTAATGGAATTTAACAGTTGCCTTACCTTGCACATAGTAGAAATAAATACTTTTGATTGGATATGATTTGCTAATGGAAGAGCACACTTAAAGAAGGTTGGGGTTTTCAGTCAGAAGACCAGAGTTAAAATTTTGATGTTCTCAATTAATGTCACCACTCTGAGCTTCAGATTTCTCATCTTTAAGATGGGAATAGTAACATCTACTTCCCATGAATTGTGGTAACGATTAAATATTAGAAATATGTATGTAATATAAACCAACATAATGCCTGAAGCATAGTATACGCTTAATATGTAGTGGCTTTTATTAAAAGTAAATGCTGAAGTTCAGAGAGGCTAAGTGACTTTCCTAAGATCATATGGCTGATTGATATTCTGGTGTGGATATGGATTCAATTGTGTTGAATCTATAATTACTGCTATTCCATGGTGTTGACTTTTTTGTTCATTAATATATCTCTATTCCTGTCTCTGAAACTTTCCTGTGTACAGGTCAAATATTGACAAAGGTCTGAATTTTAGTCTACTGTCTAGTTCTAGGAAAATTATTATTGGACATACTGGTATCATTTAAATAATTATCTAAATCACACAAGATATGAATACTTTAATATCATAAACTCAAGCATAGCCCACAACCCAAAAATGTAAGCAGCTCTAAGTGAAGATTCTTGCAGTCTGGAGACTGACCATACACACTTACTTGTTCTTTCTGGAAGCTTTACCCTTACAGATACCTTCTGAGGAAGCAGATCCCTTCTGAGAAAGCTCCTCTTCCCCTATTTTATACTTATCAACCCAGAGAATATCAAATCTGGGAGAGCCCTCAGAGATCATCTTAGTCTCCTTCCTCAGTTTACAGATAAGGAAACTTAGACCCAAGAGAGGGCAAGTGACTTGCCTAAGGCCACATAGTTTAGAAGTAGAACTAGGTTAATTAATGCCTAAGTTAAATGAGCCCCTGCCACTGGCAACTCTTCAGAAGCACCAAGGAATACCTGTCTTCCAATGAAACTACCATCATAGGAATGAAAGAGAATCTGTCTTTAGCTAGAATTAGAATTGAAGTAATAGCAACATTGTATAAAAATGGAAGATATATATGTATCTCAAATTAAATCAGAAGACTCAGGATTTTACTTGCTTTTGGTCACCAAGTAGTAATCTCATCACTTGGAAGCTTTGGAACTAAAAAAACATCCCGATACCCTTTCCCCAAACTGGGGAAGGAGTAATGTACAAATATAGCCATTTAGAGTATAAAGGGAGATTTATTGTTTATAGATTTGTTGTGGAATGCTAGTTTTTCATGAGGGGTGATGTTATGTCTACTTTCAGCAATGAGTGTAGGGATGGGAATAGCTTTTAGCAGGAAGTAGGTTAGGGAATTTGAAGAACTTTTCATTTCTTTGTCTGTTAGTCTTTATGTTGTGGTTTAATTTAATTATTAAAACTTTATATAGTTCCCAAACATCTCTGTTTTCAAACATAAATGCCCAACTTCTAAAGCCAAATACAGATGCCTTTTGAATTAGGTATATCATTGTTTTACTCCAATTTTGGAATAACAGAGAATGTATTGTGTTCTGTATTGGATTCTCCATTCTCATACCAACCATTTTCTATATACCGCAATATAGAATCTTAAGTTAGAAGGGATGTTAAGGGTCAATGAATCCAACTTTACATCATTGACATGATTATAAAATAATGAGGCAAATCGTTTGGCAAACTCTACCAAAACCAGTTCAACCAGCTGGACTCTTCCTCTTGTAAAAGTAGACTTGTGGAGGCAGAGACTGTAGCCATGACAAGCTTGGAGGCTGCAGTATGTTTTTGCTCCTAGGTAAGCACGCACCTAACAAGATAGCATCTTCTGACGACCTACTCTGTCTTTAGATCACTAATTATTTCTGTATAGTTTCCATTGCTTCAACATATACAAATAAATATTTCTTGAGTATCTGTTATGAGCCAGACAAGGAGATACAACAGTGAACAAAAATTAATCCCTGCCAGAGTCATGGAATTTACCTTTTACTGGGGGGAAGACAGTGTACTTCTTGTCATATCCTTAACAACTCTCATGTTAGCATATTACATTAAAATTGTTGAAAAGGCATCCTTATGGAGAATATACTCAGGGGAAGTGATTGCTACCCATATTTCACTCACAGCTATAGTTCTAGGGGCCAAGACTAGTAGATGCATTATAGCTGCATAGAAGTAAGGATGAATCTTAGTAATACTATTGAGTGAATAAGGTGTGTTCCAGAAGATTACTGATAGCATGAATAGAAAAAGTCAGAATATCTTTTTTTATAAAGCTAAATACAAGTAAAACTAAGAAACATACCTTTTAAGATATGATCCTAAACCATACCTTTTAAGTATAATCAACCCGTATTTTTAAAAAATACCAAGGGAATCATAAACAAAAGATTGGAATAGTAGTTACCTCAGAATAACCACCATCAGAGAAGTGGAACAAAGGAATAGTAAAAGAGCACATAGGTAAATGTGTGCTGTTATCAGTATTTCAGTTCTTGTATTGGGTGTTGAGTTCATAAATCTTAATTAGTTAACCAAGCAATTAGAGTGTGTGATGAACCAAGAATTGTGAATAATCCAATTCTAACTACTGTAGATTAAAATTTTTTTTCTTCTTAAAAGTGACAGTTTTTAAATAGTTAAACATGGCTAACATGACTTCTTGTCATTTTCTTAGTTCCAGGCAAAACATGCTAATTTCTTTTGGTTTTTACATATCTTTGTATAACTAAAACTCAACTTATTTCTTCCCAAACATTCTTTTCTTCGGCATTTCATGTTTTTGTTGATGACACCATCTTCCTCTGAGCCACTCAGGCTTGAGAATTTGGAGTTTATCTCTAAATCCTCCTTATTCTTTTGTCTCCTCCAAATCCATTCAGTTTTCAAGCCCTGTGCAGTCTATCTCCCCCATCCCCACCCTGCTTCTCTGTTCCCACTGCCATCACTCTAGTTCAGGCCCTTATTCTCTCTCTCCTACAATACTGAAATTGCTCCCAACTACTGTCTATGCTTCTAGCCTATCACCTCTCCCATCCATTTTCAACTGTGCTGTCAGATTTATTCTTCCTTCATACTTTCATATTTCAAGGCATTCCTCTGCTCAAAACTTTTTAGTATCTACAGATAAAGTCCAAACTCAATAGCTTGCTCTTCTAGACCATCTGCCCCCATCTATTTCCAATTTCCAATTATATTTTCTTTCTTTCTTTCCTTTTTTTTAAGAGACAGAGTCTTGCTCTGTTGCCCAGGCTAGAGTGCAGTAGTATCATCATAGTCATCATAGCACACTACAACCTCAAATTCCTGGGCTCAATTGATCCTCCCGTCTCGGCCTCCCCAGTAGCTGGGATTACAAGCTCAAGCCACCACACCTGGCTAATTTTTAATTTTTTGTAGAGAGGGGTCTTGCTATGTTACCTAGGCTGGTCTCAAACTCCTGGCCTCAAGCGATCCTCCTACCTCAGTCTCTCAAAGTACTGGGATTACAGGCATGAGCCACCATGCCCAGCCCGCCCAACTATATTTTCCACTATTCTCCTTTACCCATCATATAAATCGGCTAAACTATTAATTCACTTTTCTTTGGAAAGATCCTGTGACTCCCTGCCCCATCCTTATAGGAGATTTTCTTAAAGGGTAGTTCATTCACTGAAATGAAAAATGGACTTGAAATAAGACAATTTGAGTTTACGATCACCAGCTACAGGATCTTGGATGAGTCACTGAATTTCTCCAAGCACCAATGTCCTTATCTGCAAAAAGAAAAATCCAACTAAAAGAGTATCATAAGGTTTGAATAAGAGTATATGTTTTTAAAATTCTTTGTAAAATATTGTTACATGTGATTAGTTCCTCCTATATATCACGTATACCATATACTATATATTTAAAACAACTTGCAGACATGATGAGATAATGATAGTGTAGTTATGTAGGAGATTGTCCTTGTTCTTAGAAGGTATGTGCTAAAGTATTTAGGGATAAACTGTGAGTATTAATATTATGCTGTTTTAATAGCTCTGCTTCTCAAAGATTATTTTAAATGCCACTCTTATAAATTTTCATTGACCATCATCACCCCTTCCTCCATCTGAACCTGTCTTCTCTTTCTTGAATCTCAATAGCACTTTCACTATGCTTTACTATATATGAGATCCACAGATATGTCCGTATGTATATTGTCAGAAGAGCTCTGCCTCATAGAAGTCAGTTGAGAGCTCAGGAGGCCAGTAACATGTATAAGATGGGGAACTGTACATCTTTCTACCTTCCTTTATAATCATTTGAACACCTAGCACTCTGTTCCATGAGGAATATAAAAATGAATAAGATTTGGTCATTTAACTGGTATATGTTTTATTATAACCATTTATGTGTATGTCCTGTTTTTCCTACTAAATTGTAAGAATTTAGAGGACTGGGTTCCTGATCATTCCATCTTTGTATCTCCCTTCTTCAATTTAGTAAGATGTTTTGAACATCGTTAGTGTTCTATTATACTTGAGGAATGAATGAGGGACTGAAATTCATGATTAGAAAGTATTATTCACCTTTTTCTATTCCATTTCTTTGTGTAATCTCAATCTTATCTTTCAAGAACAGAATACTGGTGAAGTTTTTGGAAAGGTTTGAATCTGATAGGAGTTTAGAGGCTTATAACGAATATCAAATGCTACAGAATGCTTTGTGAGTTGGGTTCCCAGTCATCAATAATGTGAGAAAATTGTCTCTCTTAACTTCTGCATTTAAATTTTCAGCCTTAATGTTTCATGGATGTAGGTTTGTGCTTTAATTTATAAAGTTTCTGTATTTTAATTATGTCTAGATGAATGAAGTACATTTTCTTTACATGGCTCATTACCTACATTACATACTTTCATAAAATGTGAATCACTATTTTTCACTGGCCTATTTCTAGAACTGATCTATTAAAGTTTTATATTAACTCCTCTAGATGGTTTATGAATTTTAAATATAGACCAGATCATAAACTCCCAGCCTCCTGTAGCCCAGTGAAGACGGTGTATGAGATCTGCGGATGTGCCCGTATATACGTTGTCGGGAGAGCTCTGCCTCCTAGAGGTCAACCGACGGCTTAGGAAGCCAGTAGCATGGATAAAATGAGGAAATAGACATCTTCTCACATTCCTTTATAATTATTTGAACCCCATCACTGTGCTAGGTGCTGGGAGGAATATCAAAATGAATTAGGATGGATTCTTTTCTAAAAGAGTGATGAAAATGTAAAAAGATAATTACGTTACGGCATAGAAATAATACAGTACATTCAGCTCTTATGTGCCAGACACTATGTACGTTACTGTTATATTTTAACGTAGTCAATATTTACAATAAGAGGGAGAGATACACACTATTATCTCCATTTTACTGATTAGAAAATTGAGGTTCAAAGAGATAAAGTAATTTGTCTATGGTTACACAACCAGTATGGAGCTGGCATTTAAACCCAGATCTGTTTGACTCAAAAGTCAATTACAGGCTTTGAGCCATAGGAAGGAGGTATACACTGCTATGGAAGGAAAGATAGAGAGGATAATCCCAACTTGCAGTTTTAGGGATAATTTCAAAGATTTTGATAGAAATTTGTCTGAAAGGTAAATATGTCATATACTTCCCTGATGTCTTTTTTAAAATTATTAAATATTTCAAGCATACAGAATAATGTAGAGAATAATATAATGAATATTCATGTATCTACTCCCCAGGTTTTCCATATATTAGTATTTTATCCAATTATCTTCAAATCTTTTTTTGGTATCAGAACCTTGTAGACATACTTGAAGGTTTGTTTTGTACTCCTCCTAGATCCATTTTTTTCTCTCCCCTGAGGTAATCACTATCCTGATTTTAGTATTTGTTCTGAATTTGATCTTTTTGATTCCTATGCATAGAAAATAGAAAACAGTAGTAGTGCCAAGGGTGGCATTGGATGGCAATTTTAGCACCTCCCCCCAATAATTTTCTGGTACCTGCCCATTTTTTGAAATAGGCAATTGTCATTTTTCTACCTTATGTAAAAGTGCAGTGTGAATGGTGTTTAAGCTCTCACTCTAACCAGCTTGCTGCCTCTCAGGCTCTCCAGCACAAAAATCTTCGAGTCACTACTGACTGAAAATAATGCATGCATTTCTTGATGTTGCTGTTTCAAACTATGAGTATTTTTTTATAATTTTTTAAAATATTTACTTCATTGAAAATAAAGATAGGTATCTCATAATTTCTTCCCATAAACCAAGTGATTTCTGTTTTTTTTTTTCGTACCTGTACAGGTATGTCATATATCACATATACCATATATTATATATTTGAGACAACTTGCAGACATTATGAGATAATGATATTGTAGTTATGTAGGAGATTGTCCTTGTTCTTAGAAGGTATGTGCTAAAGTATTTAGGGATAAACTATGAGTATTAAGATTATGCTATTTTATACTATGATGGTATTTTTGATATTGTCAACTTGGCTAGGCTAAAGTCCCTAGCTTTTCAATCTTACACTAATCTACGTGTTACAATGAAGGTATTTTGTGGATATGATTAAAGTTCGTAATCAGTTTGCTTTGTTTATGGGAGATTATCCTAGAGAATCTGGGTGGGCCTGATTCAACCAGTTGAAAGCCCTTCAAAGCAGGGTTGAGGCTTCCCCAGAGAAAAAGAAATTCTTCTTATGGTCAGAAGCTTCCATCCATGTCAGTGAGTTCCAGACTGCTCTTACTGTTGGCCTGTTCTACAGATTTCAGACTTGCTAGCCAGATACCAAATTGCATAGGCCTGTAATAAACCTCTTAGTATATATCTCCTCCTGGTTCTGCTTTTCTGGTTGAACTCTGACTGATATATACTATATTGAAAATTCTGGTACAGTGTCTATTTCATTATTTCCTTCCTTCCTTCCTTCCTTCTTTAATATTAGGTATGTTGGTATTATTATTCAGTAATTCAAAAATTATTATTTTGAGTTGTTTATCTCCTCTCTCACTATAAGGCTATTTTTATCTTCTAGTATATAACAGTATTGCACATAATAGGAACACCACAAAACTGAATTAACAGTCTATATCCATCTCTCTCCACTTGTAATTCGTTAGTTCTAACATACAATGAGCTTACAAACCAGATGAGAAGTTTGTAAGGAAAGGGCACGAAGTATAGAATAAATAAGCTCTAAGTGAGAGTTAGAGGAACATAGTAAAGTGCATGAGCTTCTTTGCATCTGGCTCATAAATCTGAATTTTTGTCAAAAGTCACTTTAAAGTTTGTTAGATTCATTATGTAATTGGTTTCCTGAGAACCTGCTTTGTGCCAATCTGCTGCAAGGAGGCAGATGTGTAAATGAGTAAAGACAACAAAGAATTCCAGGATCTGTGCTAGAGATATGCATGGGGTACTTCAAGGGACTGAAGGAGGCAGGGGATCACTTTATAACTCAAGTTACTGATTAAACATGTGAAACACTTCATTTTCAAAAGTGGTTTTAGATTCTGTAAAAGAACAAAACTTCAACAAATCAAGTTTTAAAGATCTAATTGACTTTTAGTAGTGATTCATGAGCAAGACAGCATCCCATCTACGAAATAGAAAGGTGCTCTGTTGAGTTGAACAGAGAAGTGGACTTTATAGGTAGAAAGAGCTGAAGAAAGCAGAAACAGAACAAAAAGCATACGGCCATTTCAAAGTTACTTTCCTTGTATGGGAAAAAAAGCAGAGAGGACTTTTTTTATCTTGCTGGCTCAGGTCGACTGGGCCCCTTTTGATTGGTTGCTGTGAATCTCCTGTTTTTTGGGAAAATTGGCATGTTATTAAGTTCAGTTTGATTATGTGGCACCTAGCATTGGTGACTCCATTCTGGTTTGGTTTGGTTTGTTGGATTCTAATGCAGAAGCTTGGTCTTAAACAATGGCCTCTCATAAATTTTATTTAACTATTCCGAAGAAAAAGTGTGAAAACCCATGACTACAGAGTTACAGACACAAGAACTTGAGAGGTATACAGGTTGTATCTCATCTTCTTTTAAATATGTGATTGAAGAGTGGTCTCCTCAAATTGTAACATATCCATCAACACAGTATAATGGTTAAGCATACAGGCTTTAAACTCATTTCTGTTCTTGGCAAGACTGAGTGACATGGTAACATGCCATATTTTATTGACTCTAGGAAGGACTATTTATGGCTTAATGAGTTATTATAAGGTAAACACCTTTATAACCACCACTTAGGTCAAGAAGTAGAACTTTTTTAATCACCCTTAATCTCCTCAACTTGCACCACTCCAATTAACCTGCCTTCAAAGTAATCACTGCAGCAATCACTTTCTTGTATTTTTTAATATTTTTGTAATCCAAGTGTGCATCCCTAAACACTATAGTTTGGTCTTATCCATTTTTTTTAATAAATTTCATGTTTTTGAAGTGTTTTTTAATCTAAGATTTCTTTCTGTCCTTTTCTATTCCTTACAGTTTGTCTGTGGACGAATCCAGGGCATTTGACCCGTAGAGTTTCCCATAGTCTGAATTTTATGATTACATACTTATGTTGCAGGCTTAACATGTTCCTCTGTCCTCTGTATTTCCTGAAAACTGACAGCTGGATTCAGAAGCTTGATCAGACAAGTTCGATCTCTTTGGCAAGACCAACAGTTCTCAAACATTGTGGTTTGAGAAAGAATACTCTTTTATTTCTTTGAAGATCCCCAAAAAACTTTTATGTGGGTCATATTTATCACTATTTTCCACAATTAGAAATTAAAACTAAGAAATTTGAAAATATTTATGTAATGACTAATTCTAAAATAACAATAATAAACCCATTACAGACTAATGTAAATAATATTTTAAAATCATAAATAACCATATTGTGCAAAATGAAAAAAATATCTGGTAAGAATGACATTATTTTACATTTTTTGAAAAACTCTTTAAAGTCTGGCCTAATAGAAGACAGCTGAATTATCATATCTGCTTTTACATTCAATCTGTTACATTATGTTGTTTTATTTGAAGTATATGAAGAAAATCTGGCCTCATACAGATACGTAACTGGAAATATAAGGACCTCACAGATCTCCTAAAAGAATTCCGGGTCCTTCGATTACTCTATGAGAACCTCTGGGCAAGTCTATAGGTGGTTTTTAGTTTTTTCATCAAGAAGGACATGATGTCTCATTGCCCCTCTTTTTTTATGGTGATAGCAGCTACGGGTGCTCAGTGTACAGATGCATTAATTCATTGGAGGTTGCAAAATGGTGATGTTCTATCATTTCTTTTAAATTGTCATAATACTTTTATAAAATCTGCACCTACTCGTTTAGTGGTTACTCACTGGAACAGTTAATATAGGAAAGATAGGATAAATGATTGATTCTTTTCCCTTACCATTTTTAAAGATGATGAATTGGTTCTCTGTCATCATCCAGAGGTGACCAATTTGTTTTGAAAGTACCACTCTGGATTAATGGAATTAAATATATTTCATGTGTCCTAATCAATTGCTACTAACCTTTTTGAAGTTTATATTGCCCTATCTTTAGTTAGAGCCTCTTGAAATTGTCTCCTGCATTACGATAGTGAGGAAGCTAAGCCTTATCCTTTCTCCACAATTCAGCATCTCTGAAATAAGGGTGTGTTTTACAATTAGTAGAGTGTCATTGTTTACTCGGCAACATTTTTTTCTTTATAGTGACATATAAAAAATAGTGTATATAATCAGTAGCATCTTAACACAATTGGTGAAATATCTTAACACAATTAAGATTTATTTCTTGCTTAAAATCTGATTGAGGCATGTTAGGCATCCCTTCTCCATCTTGTCATATCATCTGAAACATTGGTCTCTAAACTTACTGTTGGCGGGGTTATAAAAAACCTGAGAATTGTACCAGATGTTTTAAAGGTCTAGGCCCAAAATTGGTTTATATCACTTCTACCCAGCATTTCCCATTAGATGAATTTAATCACATGATTACAATTTAAGTGCAAAAGATGCTGGGAAATGTAGTCTTCTTTTGTGCCTAGGAAAAAGTGGTGTGATAAGACCAGCAGTGCCTCTGCCACATTAAGTAATTTTGCTTAACATCTGTGTCTCAGCTTCCTCATCAATAAAATGAAGATAATAACAAGACCTACTTTATAGATCTTTATAGGGTTATTATAGGATTGAATAAGCTAGTACATGTAAAATGTTTTGTACAGTACCTGACATATTAGAAGTGCTCAATAAATTTTACATATTAATAACAATATCACTTGAATAGCAGTGTCTTAAAACATATCCCTAATTTGTTCCAGAAGTCTGAAGCATGGTTATTCCTTAAAAGGTATTCCTCAGAACATGCTCAGATTCAAGAAGCACAGAAGGCTTTGGCAGATGTATCTGTGCTCTAAACCAGTCCCTTAATGAGGCCATCTTTTTAAAATTCACCTTGGATTGTCAGGTCAAGAATAAAGATCTCCAGGAAGAAAACTAGTTGGTATTCATGCCTTGGTTTTTGTTTCTTCCTCAAGGAATCTAGTTCCATTTTTGTCTCTCTAAGATCCTCACGGATTGTTAGGTGTTTGGAGAGCTGTCTGCTTCTTGACTATTTGAGAATGCTTTTAAAAGTTTCCAGAAATTGCTGTTTGTTGATAAATCAGAATAATCAGAAAAAAGAGTATTAGCGAAACTGTAAAAGTAAGAACAAGATTTTATGCAGTGGTGCCAGCTGTCATCTCACTTAGGAACACACATCATAGATTTCAGTGCTTTTCAGACATCTGCTAGCTTAGCCATATAAAACAGTCATTCTGTCAGCAAAGTCCTGGCAAAAGAGCTCCATTATTTCAGGAATCACATTCCCAGGCTTGCTGCCTGTGTCCTTCTCCATAGCTGTGGATATGGAGAAGTCACATAATATTCTCTTGCCGAATTAGCTTATGACCTAGTACTTGTATATATGTTTTCTTACCCCATGGCTGGAATTCGAGCTTCTTGCTACATTAGCTTAATATGTTGCACTAGATCAATGGTATCTGGTCACCCTCTCTATCTCCTAATCTGCGAAGAGTAGCCACTATCTAAATCCTTTCCCACGTGGATCATTACCACAAGTTGTCTCTAATCATCTGGTGCAGAGTCTTAGCTACTTCACCTAAATTTTTAGAATCCTCCAAGCTGAACTCATTCCTCATGACAATTATCTAAACCCTTAACATTTCAAGATTGAACCCAGATCTTGCAGTTTATTTCAAGCTGTTTGTCAGCTTTCACTTGAACCTAGAAACCATTGTTGTCATTTGAACTCTTTACCATCTGACGATTGAAACCAGACCCCAAGCTGGTCTTCCAAGCTTTTTAATGACAAGAGATTGAACCCAGACCTCATTCCTGACATCCAAACCTCTTACCATTTGAGGATTAAACTTATTCCCAAACATCGTCCAAACTCCATGCCATTTGGGGACCAAACTTTAGGTCTTAGGACTTTTATCTAAGTTCTTTACAGTTTCTGGACTTAACCCATGCTGCTCATATGTTATCAAAGCATTATATCAATTCGAGATTGACTGCACACCACAAGGCGGACAGCCAAGCTCTTTAACAGTTAGATATTGAACCCAGACCTTATCGAGGATTGTCTTCCAAGTTTTGTGCCAGCTGGATTTTGAGCCCAGTCTATGGCTGCCTTCCAATCTCCTTATTGATGGGGGAGAAACAGAGGTCCCCAGACCACTTTAAGTATTCTATCCCAAGGGATCAAACCTATCTGTGGTCATTATCCAACCTCTTTACCAGCTGTGGATTGGACTCGCCTGTCAAAAAGCAAGTGGAAAGATTGGTTGAAAGCCTATTTATCTTTTTCAGCTGCTAAAAATCTGGAATAATGATATTAGTAGCTCTGAGGGGCAGTATTTCTCAAAAATGTGGCTTTCTACCACCTGCATCAGAATCACCTGAGGCTGCTTATTAAAAAGATTTCTGGTCCCTATCCCAGATCTTCTGCCTCATAATTGTTAGGACTGTGGCCACAGAATCTGCATTTTTAGCAAGCATTCTAGCTGATTCCTATGCATACTAAAATTTGCAAGAGCCACTGCCCTTGTGCAAGGTCTCCCTTATCTGTTAGAGAACAATCCCAAATCCCCCAGCTGCCATGCAGCTGCTCACCAGCTGGGTCTAAAATGCAGGTTCTTATTAATATACTCTATCAGTGCATTACTTTATTAGCTTGGATGTGTAAGCCAAGTTTTTCCTGTTATTCAGTTGTGCTAGTTTATAGGATGGGGCTCATTCCCCTGGTTCAATAAATGTGGGGGGAGGGGAGTAAATTCATTTGTGGTACAGCACAGCCAACACTGCCACAGGGTTTTTATTTCCCACTCAAAGAGGACCACCAATACAGTGCATTGCCTTGGGGGAAGCACACTAGCAGCCCCAAATGCGTGTTCTTCAGGACTGCACTGCCCTGCAAATATAGAAAGGCTAGTATGGCTTCTGTGAAGGTGAAAACTGGTTCTTCCCCAGCTTTCTTCCAGCAGACAAACTGGTCAAATTGGAATAGCAGGTGAGACACTAAATTTCTTGCTCACCCTATTTCTTCCTGCTCTCTTGCACCACCCCCTCATATAAAAAAAATCAGAACGTTTACAAACATATTTTTTATAAGGAAATGCAGAGGAGTAGAGAATGAAAAACAAACAATGTAGATGTTAACATCTGGAGCAGACCAAATTAAGACATAAGAACTCATTACGGCAACAATTACTTACTAAGTCTGGGAAACTTAAACCTAAATCTGGGTTGAAATTTTTTAAGCATGCCTTAATATAAAAATAACTTGGGAAAAAATCTGCATGGACTATTGTGAATCAAATTAAATTTCATCTCCACTATTGAAATGCATGGCCTTGCTTTCCCATTGATTTTGAGGAGAGAATCATACTCTCTAGGGCTGAAATGTGTGTCTTTGCTTTTGACCAGGGGATGCTAAGTTAAAAAATATTTTAAACTATAGTCCTTTTCCCACATACAAGGTGGCTGTTTTATTTTTCAAAACTCTTGATTAAAATGGAACTAAAATTCTCATAATGTTGGGAGTTTTATTAATAAGACTTGCTTATGTGTACCTGAATACTTTTCCTGTAAGATTAGATTTAGTAGGTGTCAAACGTAATTCTTGTAAATTCTTCACCCTCTTTCCAAGAGGGTGTAACCTCTAAGGCTCAGTGTTCTGTCATTTAACCTGCTGCTTTCAAACTGAAGCCTTTTATAATATTTCTGAATCATAGGTGTCTTTGCCCGTTAGGTTGAAGAAGTCATGATGCTTATCTAAAACATTCCCCTCCTTCCCATTAGGTCCTGTTCTTTATCTTGCTTTCTTCTTTTTCTTCATCTTGTCCTCCTTTTCCTCCTCCCCCTCCTTTCCATTACACTTATTATTATCATTTTCTGTCTTCCCCACTAGAATATAATCTCCGTTAGGACAGGGACTGCATCTGCCTCATTCACTGCAATTTCCTTGTGCCTGGTGCATAGTAGACGATAATGTTTATGGACTAACTGCCTGACTGCCTGACTGAATAAATGAATGAATGAATGAGAACAGCCAGAAAACAAACAAGTAACCTTAAAAATTCCCAGTGGTATTGGAGCAAAGTGAAAGTAAAAATTTTGTAAGTTAAGGTGTTGTTAAAAAATTATTTTGAAAATATGATATAGCTCTGATATTAAAAGGCTAGATGAAGTTTTTGATTATTTTTGTTTTGGGCTTTTTAAAAATTCACTTTAAAAAAAATTTTTTAGAGACAGGGTCTCACTACATTGCCCAGGCTAGAGTGCAGTGGCCCGATCATAACTCACTGTAACCCCAAACTCCTAAGCTCAAGCGATCCTTTTGCCTCACTCTCCTGGGTAGATAGGACTACAGGTGTGTACCACCACACGGGACTAATTTTTTTATAAGTAGTTTTAGAGATGGGAGTTGTGGTGGGGAGTCACGAGGGGGTTGTCTTTACTATTTTGCTCAAGCTGGTCTCAAACTCCTGGCCTCAAGCGATCCTCCCACATTGTCCTCCCAAAGTGCTAGGATTACGTGTGTGAGCTACTGCACCTGACCTTATTTCACTTTTTAAAAAACTTTATTTTTAATTGTGGTAAAATATTTTGCTCAAGCTGGTCTCAAACTCCTGGCCTCAAGTGATCCTCCCACATTGTCCTCCCAAAGTGCTAGGATTACGTGTGTCAGCTACTGCACCTGACCTTATTTCACTTTTTAAAAAACTTTATTTTTAATTGTGGTAAAATATATGTAATATTTTAATCACTTTTAAGTGTACAGTTCATGGGTATTAAGTACATTCACACTGTTGTGCATCTATCACCATCATCCATCTCCTTAACTTTTTCATCTCTGCAAAACTGAAACTCTTTACCCATTAAACAATAATACTTCATTCTCTCCTCCCCTTATCCTCTGTCAACCACCATTCTTCTTTCTACCTCTATGACTTTGACTACTCTAAATAGCTCACAAGAGTGGAATCATACAATATTTGTCCTTTTGTGACTGGCTTATTTCATTTAGCATAATGTCTTTAAGGTTTATCTATGTTATAGCATGGTCAGAATTTTCATCCTTTTTAAGGCCAAACAATATGCCATTGTTTGTATACCACATTTTAAGAGTCTCATGGTCTACCAACTGAGCTAGCCAGGCCACATTTTGTTTATTCATCCATCTGATAATGGCATTTGGGTTGCTTCTACATTTTATCTATTGTGAATAATGCTGCTGTAAATGAGTGTACAAATATCTATTAAATGTCCCTGCTCTCAGTTCTTTGGGTATATACTAAAAAATGAAATTGCTGGATCATATGGTAATTCTAATTTTAACTTTTTGAGGAACCACCATACTGTTTTCCATAGCTGTGGTACCATATTTTATTCCCACCAGCAGTGCACAAGGGTTCAAATTTCTCCATACTCTCACCAGCCAACACTTATCTTCTGGGGTATTTGTTTGTTTTTTATAATAGCCATCCTAATGGATATGAAGTGGTGTCTCATTGTGTTTTTGATTTGCACTTGTTTAATGACTAGTAATGTTGAGCATCTTTTCATGTGCTTATTGACCATTTGTATATCTTTGGAGAAAATCTATTCAAATCCTTTGCCCATTTTTGAATTGGGTTTTTTGTTGTTGTTGCTGTTGAGTTTTAGGAATGCATGAAGTTTTATTCATGAGAATGTATCAAAGTTAATACAGAAAGCAGGATGATATAGCACAAATAATATGTGCCAGGAATCAGACAATTATGAGTTCTAGCCAGGCTCTACACTTACTTAGCCTTGTGTCTTTGGAAAAATTCTTTATTCTTTCCAAAATTCATTACCCTTGAAATTTTCACTCTGCTTACTTTTCGTGGTTGTGGGCATACAATAAGACAATATACATGAACATTATTTGAAAACTAGAAAGTCTATGCGGAGAGGAAGCAGTGTGTATTAGTTAAGGTTCTACAGAGAAACAGAACCAATAGGGTTTGTGTGTGTGTGTGTGTGGAGAGAGAGAGAGAGAGAGAGGGAGAGAGATAGAGCAACAGAGATTTATTTTAAGGAATTAGCTCATGTGATTGTAAGGCTGGCAGCTCCAAATCTACAGGGTAGGTTGGCAGGCAGGACTACTCAGGGAAGAGTTGAGTTTGAGTTCAAAGGCAGTCTGCTGGCAGAATTCTCTCTTTACCTGGGGAGGCCAGTCTTTTTTTCCTGTTGAGGCTTTCAACTGATTAGATTAGGCTCACCCACATTATAGAGGGTAATCTGCTTTACTCAAGGTCTACTGATTTAAATGTTAATCTTGTCTAAAATGCCTTCACAGAACCATCTAGAATAATGTTTGATTGAATAGCTAGATTCATGGTCTAGCCAAGTTAATGCATAAAATTAACTATCACGTGGTGATAAGAGTGGGCAGATAATTCCTTGGTGGTACCACTGCCCCAACAACCTTAAAGCAGGTTTTAACTATAAACTTTTACCACATAAAATGTGGAACTCATCTACCCTTTTGTCTCCCCAGTCTTTTAACTATCTTACTTAATAACTACCATTACTGTTTCTCCTTTGTAACCAAATTTAAGCTGTCCTTCTCTAAGCATCTTTCTGCCCTTTCCTGTAGAAAGCTGTTATGGTTTTCTACTACTGCATAACAAGCTGCTCTCCCAAACCTAGTGTATAAAACAATTATTTAGCTCATAAGTTTTCAATTTGTGCAATGCTTGGCAAGGAAGGCTCATCTCTGCTCCATGTGATATCATCCAGCTAGGCAGCTGAACCTGGGAGCTGGTGGATCCACTTCCAACATGGTTGACTCACATGGCTGGTAAGTTGGTGCTAGCAGAATGCCTGCTGGGGCTGAAGGTGAGGAGCCTCATTTCCTCTCCACATGGGTCTCTTTGGGGGATATTTGTCTTTCTCATGGCATGATGTCTAGATACTAAGAGCAAGCATTACAAAAGACAAGAAGTGGAAACTGCCAGTTTATTAAGAAGCCTGGTCCTGGAAACCAGCACATTGTCATTCCTGGAATATTCTATTGGCCAAGTAGTCACAGAGTCCAGATTAAATGGAGAAGATATAGATCCCCACCTTTCAATGGAAGGAGTATCAAAGAATTTGATACCATGTTTTAAATCTGCCACAAAGGTACTTCCACAAACCCCACTATTGATTTTTTTCTCTACCCTCTTTTCAGTGTTGCTATTTTGAATTAAAATTGTATACAGTGTTTTAAAATGAATGTAAGAAAACATTAGAAATAGAGTCAGTTTTTGTTGTCCCTACATAATACAGACACTTAAAATCCTTCAGAGTTTTCTCATGTATTCATTCACCAAATATTTATTGAGCATTTGCTAGGTACTTGGCACTATTCTAAAGACTTGGAATGCATGGTGAACAAAGTAGACAAGGTCTTTGTATTATGTGGAGCATACATATTAGTGAGTAAATAAATACATGAAAATCAAATGATGATAGATACTATGCAGAGAATTAAACTACAATGATGTGTTAAATGACTGAAAATGAATGCTTTCAGCTGCAAGTAACAGCTGAATTTAATTAAGAGCAATTTAAATAATGAGGAGTCTGAAAGTAGGGTGGTTCTGGCTGGTTAATTTAGTGGTCAGAGACATCATCAAGAACCCAGGTGCTTTCCATCTTTCCCCTCTCATAGTCATAAAATGGCTGCAGCTGTCTGGCACTGCACACATTCATGACTATGTCCAACAATGAAGAGGCAAAAGGAGGAGTGTGTGTAAATCTTCTCTTTTCCTTTTGCATAAATGAGAGAAATTTTCTCAGAAGTAGTTTTCTCTGAGGTCTTATTGGCTAGAATTGTGTCACATGCCCATGCTTAAACCAATTCTAGCCAATGGACCACTATAACCACTTAGATCAATTAGGATTTACCCCCTGGGGGATGGAGGCTGTCTCCCTGCAAGCACCAGTCTTCTCAGAGAAGAGTAAATAAAATTGGGGTTTTGTAAGCAAAGAAGGAAGAAAAACTGGCTTCAACTTCAGTGACTAAATTTGGAGGTCAGGGAAGGCTTCTCTTACGTAAGTGTTACTTAAGCTGAAATCTGAATGACAGGAAGGAGCTAGCTTTGCTCAAGGAAAAGGAAACACTTAAGGACCTTTATAATTGGCATCTTACCTAGTTCTCCAGCTTTTTCTCAAATAATTATCCAGATTTCCATCCCAGCCTTTGTTTATGACATTACCTCTGGCTGTGTGCTCTTCTTTCCTTTCTTTCATCATAGTAGTGCCTTTTTTTTTTTCCCAGAAAGCTCAGCTCATGCATTATTTCTCCAGGAGAGCCTTTTTTGCCTCTCCCCACTTCGTATGCATCCAAAAACCAAATGAAACCTTTTTGGATTGGTAAATTCTAAAGAACCATGGATCTTTCTTTTGTTGTAGTTATTAGTAGCATAGCAGGGCTTTTTTGGAGGTACGATTACTTGAGTACTATGTGCAACTCCTACTATACCATTGGCTGCAAGAACACAGATACCATATGCATTTTTTCTTAACGTTATATTCGTAGTGACTAGCACATTGTCTGACCCACAGTAGATGCTTGCTAAATGTTCGTTGAGTGAATGAAAGGGAGGAAGGGAGGAAGGGAACTTCTACCCTTGAGAAACATACAAGCTACTGAGGAAGATGGAGAAATAAGCAAATAATTTCAATGAGGCCTGCCACATGCTATACCAGAAGTAAGATATGAAAAGGATTTTGAGAGTAGAAGCTTTGTAGTATAGTTTGAAGTCTGGTAATGTGATGTCTCCACATTTGTTCTTTTGCTTAAGATTGCTTTGGCTATTCCAGCATTTTTGTTTGTTTGGGGGTTTTTGTTTTTTGCTTTGCTTTGTTTTGTTTGTCTTACAATCATGTCATTTAAGGGGATTATCTT
>NW_012153396.1:596785-597115 GCF_000956105.1 Propithecus coquereli | reverse complement strand
ATAGTAATTTATATTTCTATTGCTATTATAACAACTCACCATAAATTTAATGGCTTTAAACAACACAAATTTATTATCTTATACTTCTGGAAATCAGAAGTCTAATAATAGGTCTCCTAGAGCTGTGTTCCTTCTAGAGGATCCAGGAGAGAGTGTTTTCCATGATGTTTTAGGTTCCAGAGGCTGCCTAAATCCTTTGGCTTATGATTGGTTCCCTTCTTCCATCCTCAAGTGCAGCACCATAACATATTCAAATCTCTTTCTTTTTGTCTCTCTGCTACTTTTGTCACATCACCTCCTAACTTTGACTTATCTTATATCCCTTTTACA
>NW_012153396.1:593805-595880 GCF_000956105.1 Propithecus coquereli | reverse complement strand
CCAACTCTACTTTAGAAAGTCTGAGCCTTATTACCTCATTTTCTTTTACAACATCAATTGTAATTTTATAATTTACTGGACAATGCAAGGACCATAAAATACTTTAAACCTATTTAACCACTTCCCACCTTTTGTGCTGCTGTTGCCGTTTGCTTTACTACTTTGTAAATTTTGAAGCCCATACTCCCAGAAGGGAGTGAGCAAAAGCTGGAACCCATGGGGCACCTTTGCATCTGTCGAGAACCACTTTTGACCATAAAATAAACTTTTAAATTCTAACGGCTGCTACTTACCATCTGCCTTTCAAATCTTAAATACATTCTTTTTTGGCCAACTGTAACCCAGAACTATATGGGGCAGAGGATTTGGAGAACTGTAGTTCCCAGTGTAACCAAGTTAGCACAACACAAACCATCACACTCTGAGTGTCATTTTCCTCCATATATACTTACTTTGTTTCTAGCATTCAGAGTAGTAGTAGGGGCCGATCACATTAATCCAGGTTGGAAGCAAGCTGACTTGAAGCTTGTTTCTGTCTTTGTGAGGACTATTTTATCTCTGATTCATTCTTATTCCTAAATTGCATCCTTTCATGGTCCCAAAAGGAAGCTCAGGAAATTTACCAGTGCGTTTCCTACTAAACTACAAGTACTGTATTTATATCTCAGCACTGTCAGATTGCTGAAAACTGTGCTCAGTGTTTTAGCCTTTTAGCTACTGCTTTCTCCTAAACCATTCAGCCTCTTGGCTCTGCACTGCATGTGGATCAGCAAATACTTTGAAGGGAAAGCCATGAGAGAATATTCAGCTGACCTCAGTTAGGGACTCTTTCATAGATCTACCTCTTACAACTCGACTGTCTTGGCTACTCCGTGATGACTTCAAACTGATTTTTTTTTTTATTTTATTCATTTATTTATTTAAATCAATTTTTCTAGTTATTCTCAGCAGTAAGATTGGTCTGATACAGCATGACTCTTCATAACCAAGAATGGAAATCTCCGAGTTATTTTTAAATTAATCAGCCACAATGTATAACATAATAACAAATTATATTGGGTGATGAAGAGGAAAAGGCAGAGATAACATTAAGAAACAGTAAATAATGCTTATTTTATTGGCTGACTTCCCTATTGCTGAAGAGAATTGTCTGTCATAGTTAAATAAATCTCTGTGGCTTCTCACCACGGAGTATCATAATACATGGAGTTGCCCAAATGACAAGCAGGTCATAAATTGCAGTTTGGTATGTCTGCCCTTAAAGGCTTCCTTAATTGGTTGTTTTCTCTGTCTCCTTAGTAAGTATTGCCTTTCTCTTTGGAGAGACAGTCGGGTGGGTCTGCAATTGTGCTTCACTTCACCTGCTTGTGTTGTTGATTGTCTTTTTAAGGGGTCCCAAAGTCATTCTTTGATAGATTTATTAGCCTGATTATAGTCATATCTTCTAAATTTGATGAAAATTAATATGGTCATTTTTACTTGATGTGGAACAGAGAAATAAACAATTACATTTATATAGATTGGATCTGTATAATCTACAAAAATACTGGTAGAACTAGTAATGACTTTAGCTAGATTGTGGTATGCTAGCCACAAACAACTGGAAAATAAAATTTTAGCAAAAATTTTTTCAATAGCATCAAAAACAAAAGCTTAGTAATAAATTTGATAAATTGGATCTGTGAAAATTTACTAATTTTGTTAACATTTATAAGGGAGTAATGAAAAGGGAAAGGCCTTTTGGGTAAAATAAATTCAAATGCTGGCTCCACCATTTACTAGCAGGGTAACCCTCAGATAAGGTGTTTAGCCTCTCTGGACTTCAGTTTTCCTTTTTTGAAATGAGAATAGTAGAAATTACCTCAAGAGGTTGAAATGAGTTAACATATTTAACATTTAGCAGTTGCTTAATAAATATCAGTAGTCTCTCTTCTCTTTGCATATAAAGACCATGTTCTACTTCTGAGTTTAAAATGTTTGACTGAAAATCTGGCCAAATTAGTTATCTTAACTTTCTCAAGATACTAGTTGATTGAAGCAAAAACATATTGAAAGAAAGAATATCATTAAAAAAT
>NW_012153396.1:591347-593500 GCF_000956105.1 Propithecus coquereli | reverse complement strand
CCTTAACTTTGTCAGACCTGTAGAGAATCAGCTCAACACAAAAACGTATTATTGTAGCATTGTTTCAAAGTACCCCCACTTATTTTTTTTTCTTATTTCAGCATATTATGGGGGTAAAGATGTTTAGGTTATGTATGTTGCCCTTGCTCCCCCTCTCCCCCAAGTCCCTAAATTATTTTTAGTTGTCAATTAATTACAGGAAAGGTGACTGAAAAATGCAGCATGAGCACAGGACCAGATATAATAGAGCTCACAATAGGTCATTGCATCAAGAAATCATCTGGCCTCTTCTGATGATTATGAGAGGACCTGTGGCTGTGAGGGGAAAGCAACCATTTTTAGAACTATAGCTACCACGTATTGAGTCCTTACTAGGAGAAACTGTGTGTGTGTGTGTGTTTAATATTACCTCTCAACAATCCTGCAAAGCATTTTCCAGTTGATAAAAATGAGGCATAGAGAAGCAGAGCAAATTAGCCTAGGCTGTAGCTAGTTAGCAGTGGAGTTGGGACCTAGTCCCAGACTGATTGATTCCAGAACCTATGTCCTTAAACATTATATTCTACACTTGCATAACATTGCATTAATTGATCTGGTTCTATCCAACCTTTGGTGGTAGGGCCACTTTTTTATGTAGATAAAGAAGGCAGTGATTTTAGGGATTCTAAGATTAGCAATTCCTACTCAACTTCACAATGTTTTTGAGCCCGTGAATTGAAGTTTCTTGTTAAGGTGAGCATGGTCAAGCTAATGACTGAGACACTACCTAAAAAAGAGACATCCTCCTTGTACTTATAGGATTCAGTTTAAAGACCCAAAATGATAGATTATCTGTAACTTCTAATTTATAGGAAGAAAAATTTGAAGTTCTGGTCATGAGTCTTTGATCCAAGTTTGAGGTGAGGTGGCCCAAATCTTGCCATGAATGATATTTATTTTAGTTGTTTACCTGTTCGTAAGAATGATAGATCAGAAAGCAGTTTTCCTGGGAGAAAGCAAAGCAAGCAATGTCATTGGAGGTAATAGAAATATCCTTGTGGTAAGGGGAAGTAAACAGAATTGGGGAGCTAGAGAAAGCCAAGACTGACAATTCTTTCACGTTTTGGGATCTCTTTATCATGAGTTTGGCCCCATGGAGCCTATAGAGAATATCTGTCTGAGAGCCCAGATGAGCTTTGTTTCATGCCCTGCTGCTGTGACTCCCTGAAAATAGGAATCATCTACAGTGACACAAACTCTTGGGGTTTCCCACCCAAACCTACTCAATGAGAATTTTTAGGAGAGAAGCTTATTAATCTATATATTTAACAAGTATTTAAGCCCAACAAAAGAAAATTTAAGGTGATTGTCATTATCAAAGAAGTTGAACAATATCACTTAAAATCTGTGCTGTTCCCTATGGTAGCCACTAGCCACACGTGGCTACTGAGTGCTTGAAATGTGGCCAGTGCCACATGTCAAAATGATAATATTTGGATATATTGGGCTAAAGAAAATGTATTATTAAAATTAATTCTATATTTTCTTCTTTTTTTACTTTTTAAAATAAGACTATAAAAGAATTTTTTAAATTATGTATGTGCCTTGTATGATATTTGCTTTTCTGGGTTATTTCTGCTTTCGAGAGTACAGAACAGGCTAGTATTCCTCAAATATGGTTCATGGACCACCTGCATCAGACTCACTGGAGGTAGCTTGGTAGATTCCTGGTTACCAGCCCAGGAATCTCTGAGAGTGTGTCTCAGAAATATGTATTGTTGATAGGTGTTCACAGGTGATTCCTATATACAGTAAGTTTGAGAATTCCTGGAGAAGTCCTTTATTCCTCTCTTTCCCATTTCCAAATCACAGGAATCAGAAAAATTCAAGTTAAGACAGAATCACCCCCAGATAATCTCCTATGGATAACTCCTAATTCATTTATCATTCTCCCTGAACAATATTCCGTATGGATTGAGGAGGAGCAAGGGTAGCCCGTAAGAAATTTGTCCTGTGGTTGAAACCTGTCTGATATAAATACAGCATTTTCTCTTGCTATTGTTGAATAGATTTGTGAGAAAGAACCACACTAATCAAATGAAAGTGGGAGTGGCTTTATTAGTAGCAGACATAGTAGATTTCATAACAGGGGATGTTACCATGGGTAAAAAGAC
>NW_012153396.1:561044-590238 GCF_000956105.1 Propithecus coquereli | reverse complement strand
AGAAGTAATACTGATTCTACACCAATTGTTCAAGAAATAGAAAAGGCTTCCTAACTCATTTTATGAGGCTAGCATCACTCTGATACCAAAATTAGACAAACACATTATAAGAAAATTAAAGATCAACATACCTCATGAACATGGAATCAGAAATTCTCAACAAAATATTAGCAAATTGAATACAAAAATATTAAGATACACAAAAAGAATAATTTATCATGATCAAGTGGCATTTATTCAGAGAATGTAAGATTGGTCCTACATTTAAAAAATCAATATTCCTGAGACTTAAGAATAAAATCATAAGATCATTTCAATAGATACAGGAAAAGCAGTTGGCAAAATTCAACATCAATTAATGACAAAAACTCTCAGCAAACTAAGAATACAGGGAAATTTTCTCTACTTGATAAGGAGCAACTGCAGAAACTGCCATTATGCTTAAAGGTGGAAGACTGAATTTTTTTCCCTACAATAAAGACCAAAGCAAGGATGTCCTCTTTTACCACTCCTTTTCAGCAGGGCAATAGGCAAGAAAAAGAAATAAACAGCATGTAGATTAGAAAGGAATAAGTAAAACGTCTCTATTCACAGATAATGTATAGGAAATCTCAAAGAATTTACAAAAATACCACTGGAACCAAGACAGTTTAGTAAGATTGCAGGATACAAAGTCGATATAAAGAAATTCAACAATTGGAAATTGAAATTTATAAATATAGTATCATTTATAATACCACACAAAACCATAGAATGATTAGGTATAACTCTAAAAAAAATTGTAAGATCTGTATACTGAAAACTGTAAAATACTGATAAAATAAATCAAAGAATACCTGAATAAATGGAGATATTTACTGTGTTTATGGTTTGCAATGGTCATTAAGATGTCAATTTGATCTTAGAGTGATCTGTAGAGTGAATTCAATCCTAATCAAAATCCAGTAGGAATTTTTATAGAAATCAATAAGCTATTCTAACATCTACTTGCTTTTAGGGTTGTTCTGAGGATCAGATGAAATAATTGCATATAAAGAGTTTACTACAAAGCCTAGCATTCATAAGTAATAAATATTAGCTATTATGAAATCTTTTTGTTCCTTTATTATTCCCTTTGGCCAGTGGATATCTTTGATCCTAGATACTAAATTTCCTTTGATACATACTGAGAGATGTATTCTCTTGGGCATTAGTCCTCATTCATTCATTCATCCATTCTACAAATATTTACTGAGCACCTATTCCGTACACAGCATTGTGGTAAACTGGGGAAACAATGAATAAACAAATACATTGTGATCTCAACCTTTATGGAGTTTTCATTCCATTAGCAAAATAGGTATTAAACTACTTTTTACACAACTCTGTAATTACAATTGTGAAAAGTGTTTTGAAGAAGTAGGGAATGCTATAATACAGATGAGTGGGAGATTTAGCCTAAGCTAGAAGTCTTTCTTGACAAAATAGCATTAGAATGGAGCTCTGAAGGGTGGGGTTGGGATGGTAAGAAGAGTATAGGCAAAGGTCCTGAACAGGTCCTGAGGAAGCGAGAGAAGGCCAATGCAGTTTGGTGTATAGAAAGTGAAGAAGAGAGGAGACCAAGACGCAGTTGAAGAGGAAGGCAAGAGCTGGGTTATGCAGTAGTCTTTTATCTTAAGAGCAATGGGAAGCCATTGAAGGGTTTGTAGCAAGGATTTTGTAAGAGGAGGATTAATCTATCCATCCCTGCCTTCCTGCATCATGGCTATATTTTGAGGGCCTAAAATATATAAGGCACTGTGCCAAGCGCTAAGAATACAGCAATGAAGAAGTCAGACATAGATTTATGATGAAGCTAATGAAGCTTATATTTCAGGATCCATCACTTGCACAAGCCCTTGTGAGTGCTAGTAATGGGAAGGGAAAGCCAGGTTACAATCAGGATACAGTTCTATTTAAGCATTTCTGGTAAATTGTCTAAAGAAGTCTCAGAAGAGAAAGATCATAATCTCTAAAGCTTCCAGAGTCTGTTGATTTCTTTTCTCATTCCAAATAAATATACACGTTTATGTGTTTTTGGTATTTGTGATTTTATATTCTTTTCTTAACAAAGCCTCCCCAAATTATATTAGTTTGAGGCCCCACAAAACCTGTATACACCCCTGGTTGCAGCCCTCTTACGGTCTTATAGGGGAGTCAGATAAGTACACAATTTCAGGATAGTATGACAGCTGCTATGACAGAGGAAGACACCTGACCCAGATATGGGTGGAGAGGGAGTTAAAGGCAGGGAAATTTGGACCTGAAGGTGGTAAGAATCAGCAGTGCAAAAACAAGGAGAATTACAAATTCTCCTTAGGGGAGTAGTAGGAGTGTCTTTGGACCAAGCAGAAAGTTAGTAGCTATTGGTTGCTATGGAAACACAAATTGACTTCGATCATGATTTTACAAAAAAATTGTGAATTTGGACTAAACTAAAGGGCAAGAAAATCTTTTATGGTTTTCCTCCATCTGCTCTGCCTCTAACAGGAAAGATCAAAGAATTAAGTAAAACCTTGCCAGAAAGTAACAGAAGGCCGTCCCAGATAAGATTGTTAGGAAAAGCACTTAATTAAAGTCAATGCCTTGAGAGAATAGGTCAGATAAACGGATTTCACCTTCAATATGTAGCAAGCTTTGAAGTATAGATGTATACCTTTTGTATTCCTTAGTATTTAATGCTCCCAAGAATAAAATCTTCCAGGTCCATCTAACACTAAATATTTTAGTTGTTAATATTATTATTTTCTTTATTTTTTAAATTTGTAGATGTTGGTTGTAAAAATTATTGCAGTATATAGAGTAAGACATGATCATCCATTCTTACCCCTCCTAATTGCCAGAGTTAGCTGTTAGTTTGGTGGATCTCTGTCCCAACTTTTACCTGTGGATATATAAATATATATACCCATAAACACATATATACAGAGAGAGCTTTCAAAATCCCAAAATGGAGCCATACTACCCTTATTGTTTATCAACTTGCTTTCTCACTTAACAATATATCATAATCCTATTTCTGTGAGTGCAGATTGATCAATTTTAATTATTTCTAGTGGTTGCATTATATTAATAGTAGCTTAATTTTTTAAAATTTGATTATGGAAAACCTTTTAAATGTATGCAAAAAAGCAGAGAGAATTGTATAATGAACCCATCACTTAATTTTAACAATTTTCAACTCGTGGCAATTTTGTTTCATTTATACACTCATTCATTCTTCTACCCACTTAGCAATGGACATTAAAGTTATCGCTAAGATTTTGCTAAGCAAATGCAACTATAGTGAATATAATTATAAAGGTATCTTTACATGCTTCTGATCAAAACTTTGAGCCCCAGAACACTGGAGTGAGTGAATGTCATTTGGAGTATTCTCTGAAGGAAGAGTCACCTGGAGAGGCAGATATCTGGACTACACTAGATTGTAAGAGAAAAACTAAGGAGAAAGCTAAAATCTGTAAGTTAGCTGTTTTGTATAGCTGGGGGCTTGGTTTTAATGGAAACCATTCATTAAAGATAAGTGTTCTGAGTTAAGATAAGCTCTAGCTTGCATGTTAAGCTAGTAAACTGGAACTTCAGAGCTATGTAGCTAGGACACTAATTGGAGACTATCAAGACTAGAACTTTATGACACCTTTGAAGGGCTCTCTAAATGTAATAATGGGAATATAAGTTTTTATATAGAGACTGTAAAAATTAGGGAAATGTGAGCTGTATTTGAGAAGGCCCAGATTGCACTCAGATTTTGGTGGTGTGATTTCTCTAAAGATTATCAGATGTTTGCATTATTCAGACCTAGTTATAAAATAACATGCTTTACCAATAAAGAAAACTTTGTTTTTTCTGGCTCAGAAAAAGGATTTATGTCTTTTTAAACTCTCCTAAGTGTTAGTTGAAGGGTGCTGAGGCACGACTCTCACTTAATTCCTAAAAGAGTCCAAAATTCTGGTTTCTTGATTGAACATTATATGCTAGAAAGTATATTTTATTGACTACATTAACTATTGCATTAATTAGGTTGTAAAGTCGTAATGCTCCCATTAGTAGAGGTGAGAAAAGAGCAGAGCAAATAAAAGAGACATTTCTAAGGAAGAATCACTCTTCATGGAGTCGAGTTGGATTTAGGAAGTAAGGGCTTTAAACAATGAAGGCTGAGGGTCTGGTTTAAAATAGTATGACCAAGAGGGTGATGGTCATCAACAGAAACAGAGGATTTCTGGGAGGGCAAAAGAGTTTAGCAGGATGACGATGAGTTTAGTTTTGAATATGTTCCTTTTGGGGTTCAGGAGATTCTTTGAGTCAGAGAATTGTTGGCTGGAGATGTTGATTTTAGAGTTCCTAATATAAAGATGTAGGCTGAAGCCATTTAAATGCTTATTGAAATGCTTTGGTGCTTATTAAAGAACTCAAAGCAGAGGAGTAGGTATTAGAATATTTCTCCATTTACTGTGCAAAAGGATAAAATGAGGCTGAGAAGAACCTGTCATAGATGACAAAGCCTAGTTAGAGCAGTAACCAAGAAGAGGAGAGTCAGCATTTTCCTGTGTCCTCCACAGTGACTCTGTCAATAAAGGGAAGTCAAAGGTGTTTTCTATTTGCCCACCAATACACTTGAAAAATGGCTGCAATGACTTGAGGAACTTCTCCCTTAGGCTACTAGAGCTTATTTTATTAAATGCTATCACGAAGATATGAAGAACTCTTCATTACTTTTCTACAAAGACCATTATTATATAAGGAACTTAGACTTATATATCCCCCTTGATAAGGTGCAAAGGAGTAACGAAGAAATGTTGAGAAAATACTCCAAATAAAACTTGAGAGCCATCACATCAGTGAAGTGGAATCCATCATGTTCTCAGTACAACTTCTCTGAGAACAGTCATACCATATGAATGGTGGGAGCAAGTGAGCTCACATTTAGTGAGTAACTGCTATATGATATTACAGAGAAAACTTTAAATTTTACAACTTTGAGAAAGAGGTTCTATGATACTCATTTTGTTTAAGAGGAAACAGGCTTACAGCGAAAAAGTTGCATACAAATTTGGATGAAAATTCAAGTGTTAGATGTTTGATGTAAAAGGTAAGATTCTCATAATCATTGATTGGATAGGTGGGGAGTAGGTGGAGGTTTAGATGATGTAAGAATAGCAGACACAACCAATGTGAATGTACTTAATACCACCAAACCGTGCCCTTAAGATTATTAAAATGGTAAATTTTTTGTATATTTTACCAAATACAGAAAAAGAATAGAATTTTGAAAATATTGAAGCTAGGTGGTGGATATATGAGATTCATTATATTCAATTTGCCTTGTATATGTTTGAAATTTTTCATAATTAAAAGTTAAAAAATATCTATCTAATGGCACACTTAAACATATGCAGCATCTTTTCTGAAGCATGAAAATTATGGACATAAAATATCTGTTACAGAAGATCCACATAACAATCTAGTTACTTGAAGGACATTGTAACCATTTAACCAAGTAGTGACTATGCAATCATCATCATAATAATACATTCTAGTAGTTTTAATATTTAATATTTTTAATAAAGCACTTTTACATTGAGTATATATAAACATTTTTATGAAGTAGGTCTCATTATGCCCCTTTTTATATACAGCTACAGACACTTGCCTGTGGTCTCATAGGAAATAAGAGGCAAAGCTGGGATTCAAATACCAGTGTCCTGACTCCAAGTCCAGTGCTCTGTCCCATGAACTCCCTGGGGGGTGGTATTTTGATAGTGATGTCTTTAGAATGTCTCTGTCAGTGTTCTGGAGCTCTAAGCCTAAACTGTTTGCTCATTGGTAGTATCACTGTTGGGGTGACTTTGGGTAAAATCAGTTCATTTTAATGCACTTCATTTTCCTCATTTGAAAACTGAGGGAACCATACCTGATGAGAGTCTTGGTTCTTCATCTCTAAAATTCTTCAGATTAGATTTGAAAGTAACTCAGGCACTAATAGAGGTATAGTGATCAAAAGGGAAGCAGTAGTCCTGTCGTATGTGCCCGGTCTCATACAGAGTTTTGCTTTTATTTCTGGATACTGTATTTTAAAAGAGATTGATAAAGAAAATTATATCAGAGAACAGCTATAGTCCATGCCCTCAAGGGTATGGACTGAATCATAAAGTGGACAAGTTAACTCGTGTTACAGAACTTCTTGCTCAATCCCCATCTTCTCTCATTTCTTATATTGATATTTTCTATATAGACTTTGGATTTTTGGTCCTTTCCTTCCCTATTATTCCTAGTGAAAACAATATTTCGGAGACCCTTTTGATTGCCACTGGGTGTCTAAACTAATTTCAATTTCATAAATACTCAACAATTCCTTTTCACATTACCTATGTAAAAGCAACTTATTTACCTAAATATCTAGTCTACTTTGTGTGACTATGTAGATTTATATTAAAAATCACAGTTATTTTTATTTATTAGAGGTTTGTAAACATGTCTTTTTCCTTACAATTAATAACACATTCCGTTCTTTATCTTTTTCTTTCTTAATATTTAATGACTCTTGAGATTTTTTCCAAGGTTATATTCAGGGTTTTGAACAAGTAAGGAAGTCTTCTTGTATTTGCTTTTGATTCATAGAAATT
Organism: Propithecus coquereli; assembly: GCF_000956105.1. Classification (NCBI taxonomy): domain Eukaryota; kingdom Metazoa; phylum Chordata; class Mammalia; order Primates; family Indriidae; genus Propithecus; species Propithecus coquereli. Next base: position 583,597 of record NW_012153396.1, on the reverse strand, counting down.
TGCCTACATTATACTTTCAGTTTTAGAATTAACACTATATTTTTGTGATCTTTTAAAGCATAAACATTGATTGATCTTTTCCTAGCAAAATATACAATTTTTTAATCCCACCCCCTAGCATTTTAGTAATAGAACAAACTGACATTGTGTGCCTCCTGATATGCTACATTGAAAAGGATAACCTTTTCATAACTTGTATAACTTGAATCTAATCTCAAGGAAACATCAGACAAACCCAACCCAAACTGAAGGACATTCTACAAAATAAATGGCTAGTACTTTTAAAAAATATCAAGTTCGTGAAAGACAAGGAAGGGATGAGGAACAGATTAAAGGAGACTAACAGGGCATGAAAATTAAATGCAATGTGTGATCCTGGGTTGGATCAATAAAATTCCTATAAAGGACATTTTTGGGACCATTAGCAAAATTTAAGAAAAGTTTATAAATTAGATAATATATCAATGTTATTTTCTGATTTTAATAATTATCCTATGGCTCTATCAGTAAAAATTTCCTAAGGTAATTATATATTCATAATTGCACTTAATGAAAAATTTTATGAAAAATACATTAAAATATTTAGGTGTTAGAAAAAACAAAAACAAAAACTTTATAGTTCTTGAGATCCCCCATGTATAACTTCTTCATGATCTAGCAGCCCCAGCCTGCTTCTCAGATTTCCCAGAACGCATGTCCTACTGCCCACTCCTTTCATTAGGATTCACCAACCTTGGCCTTCTTTTTGTTTCTCAAACACCCCAAGCTTGTTCTGATTCAAAACATTTGTACTTGCTATTTTCCCTGCCTACAGCATTCTCCTCCCAAATCAATGCATGGCTGGCTTGTCATCATCAGGTCCTGGCTCAATTGTGATGCTTCAACACCTCACCTATGGGCAGTAGTTTCTGACTACTCAAACAAAAGCAGTTCTTCACCGGTCTCAATTACATTAACCTGTTTTCATGTCTTCATGGGACTTATCACTATCTGAATTTATCTTGTTTATTTATTGCCTGTCATCTCCCTCACCTCCCACTCTTCCATTCCTACCTATTTAAAATGTAGGTCCATGACAGGAGGACCTTGTCTGTCTTGATCACTTCTATAAACCCATTGTCTGGAATACCTGGTGCATGGCAGGTGCTAAGTCACATTTGTTGAATGGATGAATATATTTATATGTATGAAGACTAGAGATGAATAGTAGCCGAAAAGAAATCAGCTGTAGGGAGTGATGTTATGTATAAATAAAAAATGTATTTAATTTCATTAGTCAGTGGATTTTACAATAGAAAAGTGTCCATGAACCCAGAAAAGTTAACACCTAAAGTGCTGTCCGCTGTAATGGTAGAAGTGATTGGTTACTTTCTACTTAAAGCAGGGGCCTGAAGTGATAGGACATAATATAAAGAGTAGGGAGAACAGAGTTTCCAAACTTAACTGGCGTGACGGTTAAGGGAGAACATCTGAAATCTAAATGATTGTGAACTGGAGCAGTAGATACGTCTCTGAGATAGGAGGGGGTCTCCAGGCTGGTGGAAATGGGGCATTCACAAACTTTGAAAAAAACCTGTTGGCCTGAGGGCCCATTCTAATGAAAAATTTCACATTCCAACTTATTTTTTGTCTGTAAAGTGGGCAAGTCATTATTACTTTGCCACCCTTTGAGACATGCTGAAGAAGAGCTAAGGCAAGCATTTGTTTAATATAGGCACTAAGTAACAATATTCCTTGTTCCATCTTCTTCTGACCTTTTAAAAGCCTTCCCTCCAAGCTATTCTCTTTGAGGCTCTATTTACTCCATATTAAATGTCTCTCTGAGTTAATTCTTTGGATAAGGGCCAGTCCTCATGGTGTTCTTGCTAATGCAAGACTTTGGAACTATCTATAAATGACAGGTCTCTTTTGTACAATTGGTTGGAGCAATAACCACCACTCTGACCCCTGGGTGGCAGGAACCATTTCCCAGTCTTCATTTTTAGTAGGAATTTGTATGGAGCTGGGCTTCATTAGACTCTTTTAAATGCATAACAATGCCAACCACACTTTGCAGACATGATGTTTTCAGGCACTTAGAAGTTCAAAAATACCCTTTATTCTTTCCAACTTGGTAAGAAGGCTGTTCCCCATGGAGGCCTAGCCACAAAGCAAGTTTGAAGTTTTCTTTTGTTTTGCTTGTGTGGAGTTATTGGTGAACTAGCTATAGAAAGCCCCTCCACCTTTTTTTTTTTTTTTTTAAATATTTGGGGTAAGAGAAGTGAATGGGAAGAAGAAAGCTAAGGTTATCTTAGTTTCATTTTTCCTTATGTTGAAAGATACCAGATTTTGCTTAGATTTACGCAAATACAGACATTTGATACTATTTTCACCTTGATGATAAAAAAAAGAGAAAAATGAATGGGTAAAAGTTAGCTTTATTGTCAGAAAAGAAAACTTTTGGTTTGTGTGGTAAGACTGTATTCTAGTGAAAGTACCTATCCACCTGAAACAATAAGCACCAGATAACAGCACTGTAATTTATAAGTTCTTTTCAATTAAGCTCAAGGTTACACAAAGCAGAGATAATAATGAGCATATTTTCCCATGCTGTTTTGGAGACAGGTAACTTTTAACCATTACATATCTGAGATAACATGGAAACTATACAAAACAGGGTAATTTCAAAAAGCCATTGTCATTTTATGCATGCCAGAAAAATAAAGCTGATGATAAGCAGAAAACTTGAGCTAGAAATCAAGTGGCAGAAAGAATAATTCAGTAGAAGGAGTATGGGTTTAGACATCAGAAAACTTTGACCTATAGGTCTGTTTCTGTTTAGCTGTACAATGTTAGGCAAATCTTGTGATCTCTATAGACCTTGAGTGATTCAAACATTCACTTAATGGGCAAAATAATATGAGACACGGTTATGAAATTATTTTGAAAAGAAATAAGTGCTATAATGTTGAGGGACTAAAGAGGTTATTTAGTTAAATAGAAATATCTCTGCAACACATTGGCATTTGTTTTATAGAGATATTTTTTCTGTGAGGTGACTGCCAATTTATAGGTATTTTGGTCAAATATTTGAAACCTATGTATAAAGCCAACAAGCCTTTATTTGTAAAAGAATTCCTTAGAACGAAAAAGTCCACCTATTTCCCCTCCTTTCTTTCACAGCAGATGTGCTAAACATAAAGTCTATGTATATTCACTGCTTCTACTTTTTCAGCTCATTCTCGGTCCTCAACACCAGGTAGTGTGGCTTCCACTTCCATCACTATTCTTAGTTTTCTGGAAGCTCATTAGTCATCAACTGATTGTGTAATCCAACAGCCTTTTGCTAAGGCTTTGTACTGAGGATCTGCAATAGCATTATGTTTGTTCCCTTCTCTGGGTTCTGATGCCCCCCCTTCCTCCACCTCAGTCAATTCCAGCATTCATTATGTATCTTCATGTTCTAAAGGGAAAAACAATGATAAGTTGTGGGAAAATGATAGCACATGAAACACAATGCGATAGGTAAGTTGTGAGACATAAGATAGTCTCTTTGTTCTATGACGATAAAAAATTCGTGGAATGTTTATTGATGGAAACTCAGAAAGAGAGGAACTGTGAGTGCCATCTTGTGGCAAAGCATGCCCTACCACATCTAATTTGACATACCAGCACCCCCAACCCCAGTATTTTACCTGTGTTCTGCCATTCTCTATATCATTTGACACTAAAGGCTGCTCTTTTGTGTTTTTGTAGAGACAGGGTCTCACTCCGTTGCCCAGGGTGGAGTGCAGTAGCGTGATCATAGCTCACTGCAGCCTGGAATTTCTGGGCTCAGGCAGTCCTCCTGCCTCAGCCTCCCAAGTAGCTAGGACTACAGGCACATGCCACCATGCCTGGTTAATTTTTTTTATTTTTTGTAGGTACTAGCTTTTGCTATGTTGCCCAGGCTGGTCTCAAACTCCTGGGCTCCAGTGATTCTCCTGCCTCAGCCTCCGGAAGTGCTGAGATTCCAGGTGTGAGCCACCACATCCAGCCAGGCCACTGTTTTTTGAAGCTTTTGTTTTTTTAAATTTTATTTCAAAATATTAAGGGGGTACAAATGTTTTTGTTACATGGATAGCTTTTGTATTGCATGAGTCAGGGCTATAAGTGTGCCTATCACCTGAATAGTGTTCCTTATACCCATTAGGTAGGTTTTGGCCCTCTCCCCTTTCCGCCTCCCCTGTGCTTGATTTCCAGTGATTTTTACTTCCCTCTGTGCACATGTGTGCCCATTGGTTAGTTCCAATTTATTAGAGAGCACGTGGTGTTTGCGTTTTCATTCTTGAGATACTTCATTTAGGATAATGATCTCCAGTTGCATCCAAATTGCTGCAAAAGGCATTAATTCATCATTTTTTATGGCTGAGTAGTACTCCATGGTATACATTTACCACATTTTGTTAATCCACTGGTGAATTGATGGGCACTTGGGTTTATTCCACATCTTTGCAATTGTCAATTGTGCTGCAATAAACATTCGAGTGCAGGTGTCTTTTTGATAAAATGACTTCTCTTCCTTTGGGTAGAGTCTCTGAGTCACTGAAATAGCTTTTAGTCTTTATCTTTCTTTATCTATCTTCTTCATTTTTTAAAATTCTATACCACATTATTTTATTTATTTTAATGAACAATAATTGTGTATATTTATGAGGTACAATGTGATATTTTGATCCATGTATACATTGTAGAAATTTTCAATCAAGCTAATCAACATATCTAGACCCCACCAACTTATCAATTTTTTGTGGTGGGAACATTAAAAATCTATTCTTTTAGTGATTTTGAAATATACATTACATTATGATTAACTGTGGTCACCATGCAGTGCAATAGATCACTAAAACTTATTTCTCCAGTCTAACTAAGACTTTATACCCTTTGATAAAGATATTCCCTTTCCCCATCCCTCCTTCTACTCCTCAGCCTCTGGTAACCACCTTTCTACTCTCTGTTTCTATGAGATTCACTTCTTTAGATTCCAGTATAAGTGAGATCATATAATATTTGTCTCTTTGTGCCTGACTTATTTCACTTAACGTAATGTCATCCAGTTCCATTTTGTGGGTATATATCCCAAAGAATTGAAATTGGTATGTTGAAGAAATATCTGCATTCCCATGTTTATTTCAGCATTAATTACAATAGCCAAAGATATGGAAGGAAACTTGGTGTTCATCAACGGATGATTGGGTGAAGAAAATGTGGTATATATACACAATGGAATACTACACAGCCTTTAAAAAGTAGGAAATCCTGTCAATCACCTTATTGTTTTGAAAACTATCTCCTTTGGATCTCAATGCTATTACTTCCCCTTTGCTCTTGGATCATTCTATGACTTCCTCTTATCTCTTCTTGACAATTTCACTTACTTTTCTCCTGGCCACTGTGGCTCTACTGACTCAGTCCTTAATAGGGTTGCAAATAAATACAGGACATCCAGTTAAATTTGAATGTTAGATAAACAACAAATTTTTTTTTAGTGTGTGTCCCAACCACATGGGACAAACTTAACATTAAAAACGTATTCGTTGTTTATCTGAAATTCAAATTTGACAGGACATCTTGCATTTGTATTTGCTACATCTGGCAAGCCTAGTCATTAGCTTTTTCTTCTTTTCTCACTTATGTCAGATATGGAGATGTACTGCTCAGATATCCCTTCAAAGAAGTATGTGCCACCCAGCTGTAGGAGTGAGGTCGGCAGACGGCCTCCAGCTGTCCACTTCTTTAGGATCTGCCTCACAGAAAGCTGCCTCATCCAAGGCCAGCCCTACGCGGGGCAGCCCGCATCAGTGACTGAACAAGATAGGGCTAAAAGGTCCACGCATCGTGGTATAATTCAGGACATCTCTGAGAAGCAGTATTTGCTTCACAGTTCCCTGGCAAGTTGGCTGAGGTGTTTTTATCCTACACTGCAGTTTGACTTCTTTCTCTGACCAGTCTGCTTCCTTACCTTCCTTTCAAAGGTGTTGATCCTCAATAAACATCCAGACTCTTACTCAGCTTTTGCTCTTGAAGAACCCAACCTGCAACACTCATCCTCTCAAGTAACTCATTCTCAGGACTTCAACTATGACCCTTCAAACCATGTTGATGTGTCCCAAGTATACATCTATGGATCTCTGACACCTGCAGTCACAGCTGCCCATAGCACCTCTCCACATGAGGTCTGGTTTTCACACAGAACTAAACTTATCTTTTTACTCATTTATCCAACAAATACCTGTTGGGTGCCTACCATGTTCTAAGCACTGTATCACTGGGGTTATAACAATGGACCAAACGCACACAGATCCCTGCCCTTAAGCAGCTTACGTTCTACTGGAGAAGACAGATAATTAATAATATAAATAGGTAAAATGTATTGTATGTTATAGAATGACAAGTGCTATAGAGAAAAAGAACAAGTGAGAAGGATAAGAAATGTGTATGTGTATGTGAGTGTTTTTTTTTTTTTTTGAGAGGAGGGGGCAAAGGCTCATGGAAATTTCAGAAATGGTAGCCAAGCAAGGGGTATTAATCAAAATAAGTTATGATATGATATAGCACTAAATCTAGATATTGGTGGTTTAGCTCAACGAAAGTTTAGTTTTTGTCCCTAGGAAGTCTAATATAGGTGACTCATCACCTCATGCAGCGACTCAGGATTCCAGGCTTCCTCCATATTGTGATGCTGCCACATAGACCTATTGTGTCTAGGGGCAGAGAGATATGAAGGTGGATCTGTATCCAGCAAGTGCCTTGGCCTGGAAGTGGTGCACATTTCTATTTGCCAAAACTTAAGTCACATGCCCCACCCTATCTACAAGGGAAGCCAGGAAATGTCCTCTTATCTTTCCAGGAAGAGGAAATAGTACATTGGTCATGCCATTTTTGTTTCCTGCCATAGAAGTCTTTGCTGAAAAAGAGGTATTTGAGTAAAGATCTGAGAAATTTTCTCAGAAATTTTGCTCTTATTTATTTCAAATATATTATTGCTCACAAACCCCTTTCCTATTGAAACTTGCAGTCATCTTGCTTTCTTCTTTCATCTTCTCTAGCTAACCAGTCAAAAGCCTATCTCTTGTCTACAGTATTACGAGAATCTCCTCTTCTATCTTACGCCCTTCTCTACTCTCCAGTTCCACGTCCATCTTCCCTGCCATATTGGAGTGAAAGTTCTAAAGCAAAAATCCTGTCAATTTATAATTTTCCTTAACAATTTGTTATTGATATAACAAAACCAATTCTAACCATGCATCTGTGACTTTCCCATTAACTACTATTATATACATGCATTAAAAAGTTATAACAAAGAGCAAGACTGAAAAAATATAAACACTTAAGTACAAATGAAAAGCCTTCCTCATAAAAATTTAGCTATTTATTAATCATTGCCCACACTAATTGGTAAACTAAATTTTCTCTAAGAATTAGAGATTTTCTACCTTTTGTGCTTGATAATAGTTTCATTTTTATGTCAGCACTTTGCAAATTGCCATCAGCTGTTAAACTATGTGCACATAATCGATCAGAAAAAAGATATCACCTGCTTTCTGAGCACTTTGTACATACCTAGATCTCAGAACCACCCTTCTCATTCTGCCTTCCTACATATACTGTTTCTCCCCCTTTCTCTCTCCCTCCCTTTTGCCCTTTCATTCTTATAGAGAAAACAATGTCAAGTCCATGTTATTTAAAAAATTTTTCTCAGAAAATTCCAGCTTGAAAAATAAAAAAAATATATCATAGGAGACGTTTATGCTTGTAACTAATGTGTGACTCTCTAGAAAGTCTCTTCCAAATCAGACAACTCCCTACCCTTTGATGTCAGCCTCTTGTTAAAAACATAAGTTAACTCCAGTGGTTTGGACTTGAAGATATATACCACTATAAGCCAATATTGGGACTGATTTCTAGTTTGTGAGGTTTTTTTGAGATTAGGAACTTTGTCTTATTTATTGAATATTCCCTTTACCTCACTCATTGCATGCTATGACTATTCAATAAATGTTGAATTAATAGATGAATGAATGCAAGATTGTCCTAAAATATCCTTACTAGTTTTGCTTCTGAACATCTAAAAACACATTGTAAAAGAAAAGTTTTTAAACAATACATATTAATTTTCTAATTCTGATGATAATACCCTATTAGGGCTTAAGTGGGTAGAGCAGAGCCCATGGTGTGTGTAAATACGTTAGCTTTTTCTGATATTACTACTGGTCTGAGCTCACTCCCTGAATAAAGGGGTGGAGTGGTGGAAAGTGGTACCTCTCCTTACTTGTGCTCTAATTGCGCATGTAGAGTGAGTTGAATAATATGAGAGGTCTTCTTTCTCTAGCTTTATGATAATTGATTCCACCCTGCCCGAGTGTCAGTTTCAACGTATGAAAGGAGCTCTGAGTCTTTTGGAAGAGAGAGGGAAACATTGAATGAATTCAAAGTATTCCTTTATTAGTGATTTCAGGCTATAGTCTTCCTCAGAGCTTTTAATGGCTTATCTCTGCATCTAACAGATGACAGAAAATGAGACACTGAAAAACAGATTTTTCCCCCTCGTGGGCTACATTCGCATCAGTGCATTTACGTAAAATCCTGCTCCTGAGCCTGTGTTCTGCCCAGTAACCAAAACAGGAGCCGAATCTCATACTACAGCTTAAAATTAATCTCTCACTTAAGATCTGTTTCACTGTGTTATTTAGATATTCATTTATAAGTTGATATAAATCTCAAGGATGATACATCTTGGATTTCTGTTACATCATAAGTGAAGTCTGCTAAACCTGATTGTGATTTAGAACTTTATCTTTTACTTGACTTTCACAACTTCTTTAAGATGATTTCTACTGAAAGGAGAAAACTTCTTCTCTACTAGAATTTAATCTCCCTTGTGATTTATCTGTAACAACTTCATAGATTCATGGAAATTGAGAGCAGAGAATGGATGCACATTAGAGATAATCTGATTTTACCACCTCCTTTATAGATAAGCTAAGTGAGGCTCAGTGAGGACAAAGGATTTGCCCAAGTAGCCAGTACGGAAGCAGTGTACTGAATTCTCATAATTTTATGTTGCCTTATGATCTATTTTGAATATAAATGTAACTTTCTCATACCAGAAGCAGAGCTCAATCACCCTTGACACAGTTTCCAGTTCTATACCTCCTCCCAGTTCCTCAATGTGGTTGATCTAGTGTCTAATTATATAACCACCTCCTGGTGACTACCTCCCTATGGGACAGCTAGATACAAACTACTTAACTTGCCCCACTGACCCTTACACTCCACATGGACTGCATAGATAAGCCACAGGGACCACGTCTCAGTCACAGTATGACCCCACAGAACTCGTGCATGCTTGCTGTAAAACCAATCAGAACTTCCTGAGGAAAACCTACTTAACAGCCTGAATCCCAATAAAGATTTTGTCCCACAGGTCCCTTTCTCTCTCTCTCTCTCTCTCTCTCTCTCTCTCTCTCTCTCTGTCTCTCCTTTCTCTCTCTGATTGAGCACTCTGCAGTCTCTGGACTTCTCATTGGCCCTCATGGGCAACCCTCTTCTGCTAGCATTTGTAATATTCATAAAATGCTTCTGTAATTTCATGTGTTTTGTTCTCCTCCTCTGTGTCTCACCTGACCAACACACCTGAACACAACTAGGAGCGCCTCCTCCTAGTCAGGGCTCTCCTAGACAGTGACCATCTTGGATTATGGCCACTCTCAAGAGAGAAACCTCAAGACCAAATTAGAAAGAAATCACAACAAGCAGAATCCTGGTCTCCTTACTCCTTCTATGTATAGATATGGTCTTGGCTGGGATTGTGTCCAATATGCTTGCATTAAGCATACCTGTGCTATGAAGGGCCACGTCATATTTCCCTTGATTTAAACTACCACCAAGAAATCTTGGTGGAATGAGAGAACCTGTGAATTCAAGTAAGTACAAGTAGTTAAGTGTGGCTATAGCACAGGGAGAAAGAAGATGTGACAGGGGAAGAGGAAGGGCAGGAAACAAAGACTCCTTCATAAAGAACCTCCGGTTTGCTCTCCTCAATGCAACAAGGATTTTATCAGCATTTTTTTTATTTCAGCATATTATGGGGGTACAGATGTTTAGGTTACGTATGTTGCCTTTGTCCCCCTCCCCCCCAAGTCTGAGTTTCAAGTGTGTCCATCCCTCGGATGGTGGGCATCGCACTCTTTGTGTATGCATATACCTGTCCCCTCCTCCTCCCCCGCCCGACATCCCATAGATGTTATTCTTATATGTGCACTTATGTGTTGATCAGTTAATACCAATTTGATGGTGAGTACATGTGGTGCTTGTTTTTCCATTCTTGGGATACCTCACTTTAAAGAATGGGCTCCAGCTCCATCCAGGATAATATAAGAGGTGCTAGATCACCATTGTTTCTTATAGCTGAATGGTACTCCATGGTATACATATACCACATTTTATAAATCTACTCATGGATTGATGGGCACTTGGGTTGTTTCCACATCTTTGCAATTGTGAATTATGCTGCTATGAACATTTGAGTGCAGGTGTCTTTTTTATAGAGTGACTTTTGTTCTTTTGGGTAGATGCCCAGTAATGGGATTGCTGGATCAAATGGTAGTTCTGCTTGTATCTATAAGGTATCTCCATATTGCTTTCCACAGAGGTGCACTAATTTGCAGTCCCACCAGCAGTGTATGAGTGTTCCTATCTCTCCGCATCCACACCAACATTTGTTGTTTTGGGACTTATTGTTTGGTTGTAAGGCAAAAGAAAATCATAGAGGACAAACAGCAAATTAATAATGCTAATAGAAGAGAAACAAAGATTCAACCATCTTGTTTTCAAAACACCAACCATCTTGTTTACTCTTTGAAAATCTCTAGTATCACGCAATAACATTTATTTGGCAGTTATAAAAACTCTAGGACATAAAACAGTTTCATTTCCTTTGGTTTTCTCATCTCTAAAATGAAGCTAAGTATCTTATCTGATTATTATTAATATTTAATGAGAGTTTTCATGTAATTGTTTTTATATTCTTGTATATGTAAAAAAAAAAAACAGGTGGCTTGAATTCAATTTGTCTGTTGAAATATCTAGCCACTGCTATAGCTTTTAAATCTTGAATTAACTTGTGTTATTGTGCTCACTTACAAATTAAGCCTGCCCAAGTTGTTAGGGATGGGAGTAAATGGTTTTGGTAATTCAACCTTGGTGACCTCCGTACCATTTGTTTTTTTTTTTTTTTTCATTTTTACATTTTACTTTTTTTTTTTTTTTTATTTCAGCAAATTATGGGTGTACATATGTTTAGGTTACGTGTACCATTTGTTTTTTAATCTCCAAGAACTTCAAGTTGTTTTTGTAACATGGAAGATGTCTATGGGAAGAACAGTTTAGCAGTGGTGACTGGCTGCTTGCTCTCTTTTTTTTCCTCTACAACTTTTTATTTTGAAAAATTTTGAACACGAAGGAAAGTTGAAAGACTAGATTAATCAATTGTTTATATTTTTCCACACTTGCTTTTTCTCTCTTTATCACTTATCTATGTAATTTTTTGCCGAATTGTTTGAGAGGAAGTTACAGATCACATTTCACTCCTTAGCATGCATCTCCTAGCAATGAGAGCATTCTCCTGAGTAACCCCAATACCATTACTACACCTAATAAACTTGACATTTATTGATTCAATATCATCTAATACACAGTTGATACCCTAATTTTCCCTAATTATCCCAATAATGTCTATGCTAGCTATTCCATCCCCTAACCCCCACTAATCCTGGATCCAAACAAGGATCATGCTTACATTTAGTTTCCTTGTCTGTTTAATCCTCTTTAATCTAGAACACTTCCCCCAATTATATTTTATCTTGCATAACATCAACATTTTTTTAGAGTCCAGGCCAGTTTTCTTGTAGAATGCACCTAAATATAGATTTCTCTGATTGTTTCCTTATGGTTAGATTCTGTTTATATATGTTTGGCAAGAATACTACATAGGTGATGTGTAGATATGCTTTTTAGAAAGCCCCCCATGCTGCAATATAGAGAAGGGATTAAAAGTTGCTAAATGGGGAGGCTGTGGCAGCCATGTGGGTGAATGATACAGTGGCCTGAATTAGGGTATTGGTGGTGGAGATTGAGGAAGGACAAATCTGGGAAAGGTTTAGCCTGATGACCAGCTTTGGTTATGGTAGGTAATAAAAAGGGAGGAATCCAGGATAATTTCTAGAATTACTGAGAAATGACTATGTAATTCATCAATTTAGGGAATTTAAGGAAAAGAAATAGGTTTATTGGGGTGGCTGATATGTTCATTTTTTACACGTACTGTTTGAAATTCCCTTGAGTCCTTCAGATAAACATGATTGATATGACCAGTCTAGAGTTCAGAAGAACACTAAACTGGAAATTTAAATTTGGGACTAAAATATTAGTATATAGGTAGGCAGTAAAGCCGTAAGAGATGGATCAGATTGCCTAGACAGAGTATTAGATAAAGAGAAATGGACGATAAAGTATTCTTAGTTAAGATTTAGCAGTAGCTGCTCATCCAGTGCTCTTTCCCTATAATTGTTGCTTAGTTTTTCAGAATTTTAAGTTCCGAGGTTTTTCCACTGATTTGCTCTTTAGACACCAACTAAACTCAGAATTGTTGAACTTCATCGTAGATTGCATTTGCCCCAACTAGATTAGAGAATCACTGGGATGAACCCCATACCAATAATTATGGCGATCATGTTTCATCCAGGTACCCTTAGACAAGAGTGAGACTGTTTCTCCCAAAGGAGCCACACCCTAGTTAAGATGGGACTGCCAGATCTCTCCCATTGTTACTTGGTTCAGTCCCAGAATGTACTGAGGCACATTATGCAAATATACCAGACATAATAAAGATGATCATACATCAGCTGTGCATGAGCACATGTGCGTTTCTGCAATCTGGATTGTAATTCTGTGATGGAATAGTTCCAGACTGACCTAGCAGGAAAAAAAAGGAAACCTGAAGAATGTTCTCTCAGCTCCATTTAATATTTTGACTTTATCAAATTTGTGTGCTGTGTTTTTGCCTGTAGCCCTCAGTACATGGAGAAAAGAGTCAGGACTCGATCGTTTCTCCCCATTCCTCTAAGAAATCTTTTGTATTCCCTCCACAGGTGGAAGCCAAAGTCACCAACAACACTAAAGTGTGTTTTATTTGACACTTGTGGATTCTATTACCAAGGACTTTCGCATTTCCAACATGCTTAGAATCATGTCGGATGAATATCTACAAAACAGAAATTCTTATTCAATGAACTGTAAGGAGATGAAGGAGATGGGGCAATGTGAGAGGAAAAGGGAAAGTCTAGATACTTCTTGCACAGAAAGGGAAGGCTGAGTGTTCAGCTGCCAATACCTGTTACTTAAGGATTGACATTGTACAGATCTTAATTCAGGGAAGGCAACACCTGATTTTACTTAAAACTGCAGCATCTGCCCTGCTGCTTTCCCGTGACCAGCCCCATGCCTCACCTGCCAGAGCCATGAGGACTAAAAGAAAGGAGGATGCAATTACTGGGTGAATGGGGGTGGGGGTGAGTGGGAACCTCTTAAGAGCCTCCACCAGAGTTCTGATCTGATTGTGTAGCTGACTTAGGAGATTTCTCCCACATGCCTAACACTAACAATGTAGTCAAGTGCCAAGAAGCCAGAGAGAGGGCGGGAGGAAGAGAAAGAGAGAGAGAGAGAGAGAGAGAGAGAGAGAGAGAGAGAGAGAGAGAGAGAACGTGGCACAATAATTTAAACGTAATGATGTTTTTTGTTTTGGTTGCTGTTCTTATTTCAATAACTGTAGCAGTCTAGCTTCTGCTTTCCGCTTGATATATGAAGGAGACAGGAATTTTTCTCTTGAATATTATATTAGCCTTGCCAAGGAGAACTGTAAAAAATGATCAGGGCATTCGATTATTTTGTTTTTTTCTATTCTGGTCCTTACTGTCTGTCTGCCTTCACTGTATATGTGTGTGTATGTATAAAGGTGTATATGTCTATACAGACATATAAAAATACTTTTAAATATATATACGTATATGTTTATCCAAACAATGATCCAAATTTCCTGATGTTAATTTTAATCCAAAAGATCTCCATTAAGGCTAGAATAAGACAAAAAGCTCAGAATTGCAGCCAATGTGGAAAACTTTGAAAACATAGCAATATTTGCTTGTTGATTTTTTATAACAAAAATATGTTGTATTTATTGTCTTGCAGTCTGCTGTTTTTCTCTTAGCAACATATTAATATTTTTCCCATGTCAAAAAATATTTTTCTGTAGTGTCTTTTTTGAATTCATCCTATAAATTTATTTATTCTCTCCCTATTGCTGGACATTTATTTAGTCTTTCACTCTCTGTCTCTGCTATTAAATAAAGCTGTGATGAACATTCTTATGCAATTTTGCATTTAGTTTTGTATATTTTCTTAGAAAAAAATTTAGGAGTGGAAGGGTATTTGCTTTTTTAAAGCATTTGATATATACTGCCAAGATGTCCCTTTCCAGAGGAGTTTTTAAAGTCTTATGAGGATTATTCAGTTTGCAATTTCCATATGCAAATTGGGGCTCAGAACAGGGAACCACAAATTATAAGGGAAACCATTACGCTATATCCTAAAAGTGTCTAGACCAGGATGATTGGGGTACTTATCATTGCAGACTATCCAAGATTAAGTCCTATCCACCCTTCTGGACTGGCTTAGAGAAAGAGAGCTAATCTAAAACCGGGCCTCTGATTAATGGTGTACTAACTAGAGAAATGAACCCACAGAACCCACTGAGATACAGACAATTAAAAGCCTAGAATATCATTTAAAAAATATCAGGAAAATATTAGGAGATAATATTATAGTAGAAAAATACTTAAACTGTAAAGTAATAGATTCTTGCATATGTCCCCACTGAACTAAATACTTCTGACAGACAGAATGTTCTTGACTACTGAGTGGAGCTTCCTATGCCTCTGGCTAGGATCTTGGAAACAGATCACCATAAGTAAGCTTTTAAATGGACTTAGATGAAGTGGAAGGTAAGGGCTTCCACAAGAAGAGGAGATAGATCTTCCCTAATCAATCATAATTCTTTGCTGGCCTCATGAGCTTACCTCAGCTTAATGAAGTCCTTTTGCAATTCGTGTCTTTCCTAAAAACTTCTGGTATCTAATAAATTCCTGTTCAAAATTTGAGCCTCCTAACAATAATTCTCATATTCGACACATTTTGCTAATGATACTTTTGTCTCTAGAAATAGTACATGGAAGATTATTTTTCATAGCCATGTCCAAGGGATGGAATCTTTCTCCTTATTTTCCATAAGCATTCTTACAGTGACTCAAATCAATCAATAAGTCATAGGCATCTAATTTGCATTAGGCACAATTCTAGGACTCTGTTTATTACCTGGCCTCCATAGTTCCACTCTAATATGGGGGGCGTGATAACACTTTGGATCTCCTTGTGTCACTGTCTATTCAGATCCTGTTTTAAATATTCTTCAAAATGTCAGGGTGTTTCCTTTTCCTCAGTTCACAGTCACCTGAGTAAATGGCCATAGGTCCCTTTGGGCAAGGAGAATTATGATATTAATAATATATAATGCTATAATATTACTCCTAAAGACCTAGCCATGTTTTCAGTCAAAGGATTCTGGATCTGCAAATTGGCTCAGGATCAGGAACTAGCAAGGGATTGGGACTTTTCATTGAGGCAACCATCCTCAGCCTCCCACTCATCCATTTTTGTCTTTTTGTGATCACAGATGTTAAGTAACACTCATGTTGGCTGCACATCTATTTGCCCCTGGGGATGTCATGCTGTATTAACCATCTTTACAACTCCCTACCCATCAAACCCCATTGCTGCCCCTCCAACCTTGTTAGCCATATGGTAATTGCAACTTTTGGCTACTAGAAGTTAAGCACTGACACCTGGGCTCTATTGCTCACCTCCACCCCTAACTCCCACCATCATCCTTATGGTTATTGACAAGGCTAAACTTAGCCCACAGATAACAGCCATCATTGAACTTCTTTGTGATGCTGTGTCCCTCTCACCAGCACATTCCTAATGGCCTTAGTGAATGGTAGCTTTTGGATTCTTTCCTGAAACCAAATCCTGTGATGGGTCTTCTGGCCTTTTTAATATATCCATTCCAACACGGCCACTTCCTTCAGTCTCTCTTATGTGTACCTCCCTCTACTGTCTCCCACGGCAACTCAGGTACTTTTACTTTGCTCAACATGGCCATTACTTTTTCCAGCCTTCTAAAAGTCACCCTAGTAGAGAGTTTGCCCCATCCTCTGGGATCCTTTACAGGTGTTAAATCCCATGTCTCATGAAAGCACTTGAAAGTCACTGAGTTCTTGATTATCCAGTGTTACATCCTGGTACCCTTGATCAAGCACCTTAAAAATCCAATCCCAGGAGTATATCCCTGGCTCCTGTTGGCACATCTTAGCTAATTCTCACAACTCTTTCACTGAATAGTCTTTTCATTTTCTTAGTTGGGTTATGCTTAACTTTCATCCTACTTATCAACCTGGTAGCCAGGGAGGAGGTAGGAGGATAGCTCCTGAGGGATCAACTGTTGCCTTGCAGGGAAGAGGCTTCTGCAGTATTTTCCAGCACAAGGTAGGTGCTACCTCCTATTAGGGAAGGGCGGGTCACCTTCTAAGCTTTGGAGGTTTAAGAGGGTCTTCAGCTCCAATATCTCAGGCATCTATCCAAATGTCTCTATCCCATATTTTAGGATTTGGGGTTTTTCCAGCAGAGTCCTGATAGCATAACATATCAGCCTTGATTGAGCATTCAGATGTCTCTGAAGCTCTGTAACTCTATCAGACCTTCAGTTTTCTGCTTTGCTGTGTCTGTTCTTCTACCACAGGATATAAGGGACCCTATATTAATGACCAGAGAAGTTCTATGGCTCTCACAATTAGCCATTAATTACTTGTTAACTGCTCTCAGTTTCTCATTATTTTTCTTCAGGACCTCAATACAATTTTGTAGTAACCTGCAACTCTGCTCTCTTTGTAGACATTTCTCCCCATATCTTTTAAATCCCTGAATTATTGCAGCTGCATCCCTCTACCTGACTGTTTTCTCAGATCATCATTAGTGAAATCTTTAGCAAATGAGCCATCAGGGACTGCCCATGCCCACTTACCCCATTCAGGATGGTCCCCCTTTCCTCTGCTGGGTGGTGAGTGAGCCAGTCCCAAATCCTCATCTTACTGCCTATTTTCTTGGACCATTTTCACTATCACTCGCAGTAGTTTGAGTCTTCCAAGAAGCAGACAATAATGATAAGATTAGATGTGCCAGAGTTTGAGTGGGGGCAGGAGGGAGTTGGTGAAGGTGAAGAAAGCCTTCAGACTAGTCTAATGTCTGTGGAGAGAGGAAAAGAAAGAGAATATGGTAAGAGGAGTCTTAGACTACAACACAGTTCCAAAAATGGTTCAGCTAGGCCCATGGGAAGTCCTCGAGCCAAAATTGTCTGCAGGAGTTCTCCGACTTGCTAGAATGGACCTGCCTTAGTATCCTTGACTACTGTGCTCGGTTATTGACTGGAAGCAGCTCATGGCAAGTATGACCTCAGTATGAACACAGTGGTAAATGCAGAAAGGCAGCAGCTGGAGCCTTTAATCAGTTGTGCTCCCTGTAGCAAGAGATCTGAGTGGTACATTTTTATGGCTGCTTCCCACACACACAGTTATAGCTAGGGATCAGACTCCACCATACCATTAGTATCAACATTTCTTGTCCAGAATGGGTTTGTGTAAACCTTCATTGCCAGTATAAAGAAATGACCCCCATTTGTGACTTTGTTTCAATATGAAAATGTGTGCCAAGTTTCCCACAGCTAACTGACAAGTCAGTTTTTGGAATACAACAAAATTA
Organism: Propithecus coquereli; assembly: GCF_000956105.1. NCBI lineage: Eukaryota > Metazoa > Chordata > Mammalia > Primates > Indriidae > Propithecus > Propithecus coquereli. The sequence continues at coordinate 565,651 of NW_012153396.1, read as the reverse complement.
TAAACTGAGAACTTCCTATATTTGGAAGAGGCCACTTGGATTATTTCTGTGCACTTTGAGACATAAATCACCAAGTGTGTGCTCTATCACTATTTCAGAAGCTTGAGGAAAAGCACTTCTCTTTCTGTGTATGCCCTTTCTGGACAGAGACTCTTCAAGCCTAGCAACAACATTCCACTCCATATCTAAAAGAAAAATAATATACTATAAAAGTGTGGCTTTTGTTTGTGACCAACATGACTAGTGCATATGTTTCTGTCTCATTATTTCCTCCCATGTTGATAATCTGCTGGTTGTGTCCAAGTTACTATGTCTCAGCCTATAAATTCCTTGAAAGCAAAGACCATGTCTCATCTTTGATTACACTCAGTACCCAAGTGACTAATTCAGCGCCAACAAATACTTGGTGACCTCTTTCCTTAACCCTCTCCTTCCTTTCCTAGCCCGGCTCTTTATAGTTTCACATCAGAATCACAATCTTTGGAGAGATGCCCAATATCTATGTATAATCATTGCTCTTCCCTGGATTATTTAGCACCCACACCCCCCACTCTTGGGAGAGCTGGGTCTATCCTAGAGCCAGAATGGTTTTAAGTCAAGTAAAAAGTGTTATACTTCTTACTGCTCTACAATAATATTTATCACTGGCTCAGTGGGACCTTTGCCAAAAAACTGGTTAGTGTGTCATCGTGGCATCTTAAGAAATTTCTTTCTAAGAAAACATTTGTAACTATGATGAAAGATATCACTTTCCATAATATTTCTACCTGAAATATCACCCCCCAACTCCCACCTCCACCTCACCAGACGAATAAGCCATATTCAGAGGTTTCAAGACATACATATGGAAATAAGGTATTTTTTATGGTCACTAGAATGTTCTGGAAAACTATAGACTGTGCATGTTTAAGTGATGATATGCTCTCTTGAGAATTCTTCACAGTCTTCCAGTGGCTCCCTACATTTCTTTAATTTGTGTATACCTTCAAGAACAGTATATTGATATCCATTTTCTTGTTTGAAACTTAAAATAGCCTTGGGAAGTAGGCAAGACAGGCTTTATTACTGATATTTGAAAAACAAGGAATCTGAAGTAACATAGAGTTAAATGATTTGTCCAAGGGAACAGAGTAAATTTGTGACCAGTGATTAAAAACCAGAGATCAGGGGAACTATAATCTTTAGGAAATAAAATTTTAAAAATAATAAATATGTATTCAGTACCCACTGTGTGTTGGGCACTGAAGCTAGACTTGAGAACACAAGGTCAAGTAAAATCAAGTCATCAAAGAGTTTAGAACCTGTAGAGTTATCCTTCAACTTTTCTGGTATATAATCATTTTATTAAAACAAATAAAAATATTTTTATTATAGTTATAAATTGACACGGTTACAAATCAAATAGTAAAGAGGAGCTCATAATAAAAAGCAGGGGTCTCCTGCCCCTTTTCCTCCCACCACTGCCTCCCTGAGCCCTTCTCTTATATTATCCTGGATGGAGCTGGAGCCCATTCTACTGAGTGAAGTATCACAGGGATGGAAAAACAAGCACCACATGTACTCACCATCAAATTGTGGAATCTAAAAATATTAAACTCATAAAAGCAAAGAGTACAATGATGATTTCCAGGGGCTGGGAGTTGAGGGAAATGGGGACGTGTTGGTTAAAGGGTAAAAAGTTTCAGTTATGCAGGATAAATAGGTTCTGGAAATCTAATGTACCACTTGGTGACTATAGGTAATGTCACCTATACTGTATTGTATACTTGAAATTTGCTAGGAGAGTAAATCTTAATTGTTCTTACCACACACACACACACACACACACACACACACACACACACATACACACATTCACAGGTAACCGTGAGGTGATATATATGTTAATTAGCTTGATTGTGGTAATTGTTTAATAGCTTGTTTTCACAGGTACAGTATACGTTTATGAAAGTATCAGCACAATTCACTATTGCAAGAATGTGGAAACAACCCAAGTGCCCGTCAATTCATGAGTGGATTATCAAAATTTGGTATATGTTTACAATGGAATATTACTCAATCATAAGAAATGACAGTGATCTAGCACCACTTACACTTTCCTGGATTAAACTTGAGCCCATTATCCAAAGTGGGGCACCACAAGAGCAGTAGAACGGGATCCATTTGTACTCACCATCAAATTGGTATTAACTAATCAACACATAAATGCACATATCAGAACAACATCTATTGGATGCTGGGGAAGGGGGAGGGCGGCCGGAGGAGGGGGGAGGAGGGAGGAGGAGACGGGTATTTGTATACACAAGGAGTGCAATGCGCACTACCCGAAGGATGGACATATTTGAAACACGGACTTGGGGGGGGGGAACCAAGGGCAACACACGTAACCTAAACATCTGTACCCCATAATATGCTGAAATAAAGAAAAAAAAAGTATCAGTTGTATGCCTTAAATACATACAATTTTTATTTGTTAAGCATACCTCAATAGAGCTTGTGGTGGGCAGGGAGAGCTTTAAAGGTGCAATCACATTTTCATTTGAGTTGCATAGTTTCTATTGAAAAATGAGCTATCTGTCTTATTGTTGCTATTTTGAAGGTAATATGCCTTCCCCCCAACCCCGTGATTCTTTTTAAATTTTTTCTCTTAGCGGTGTTTTTTAACAATTGAGCTATGAAATTTCTTTATTTTCTTTGTATTCTTTTTACTTGGGGTTTGCTGAACTTCTAAAGTCTTTGGCCTGATTTCTTTCATCAATTTTGGAAAATTGGTAGCTATTTCCTCTTCAAATATTGTGTGTCCACTATTCTCTTTCTTCTCTCATCTGGGACTTGATTACACAGATTTCAGACCTTTTGATTTTTTTCATACTAGTCCAGAATCAGCAAATGTTACCATAGAATAAAATGAGTGGCAATTGTCAGCTAACCTCCTTTGAAATTCTTTGCTCTCTGCTCTTCCCTATTAATTTTCAGATCACTTTGTCAAGTTCTGTGACAATCTCTGGTGGAACTTGTATTAGAATTATATTATACTTATATATTAACATGGAGAGAATTGTCATTTTAAAAAATATCAAGCCTTCTTACCCTCAAATAAGGCATAATTTTCTCTCTATTCAAATCTTCTTTTATGTCTATCAAAAAAGTTTTATAATTTTCTCCATAAGGGTAAATGCACATTTTTGTTGCATGTTTGATTGACTTGGTATCCTGCAGATATGTATATTTGTATATAGCATATTTGTAATATGTTATTATGAATGGAATGATTTTTAATATTTGTTTTTATGTTTTGTATTTTTTTCTAATTGTTTACTGTTAGCATTTAATGGCATTTAAGATTGTCCATTTAACATCAGTGGCTTAATGCTATATATATGTGGTGCTATTTATATGTGGTACTCCTCTGTAAAAATATTTACTTTAACAGTAGTTACATATTCTTTTTCTTTGCTAAAATTGTTGTCCTACACATTTTTTTTCTTTTCTCTCTCTTTATTGGTCAGTCTTGTTAGACTATTCTATTAGTCTTTTTGAAGAACCAGCTTACAGTATTATGGGATGTCTTATTATTTTTAAATCTTTCAATATTTGTTTTCTTTAGGCCAGATGATATACCCATACCTTCCTTTACTGATTTAATAACTTCAGCTCTATTGGCTCTTTGCTGAGAAAGAGGAGGATTTAGCTTACTTGACTAAGTATTCTCTCTTTCCAGTATTTCATAAATACTAAATAGTATATTAATATTTATCAACTATATAAATGTATCATATATTAATAAATATATTTAAATATGTAAATATTTTAGAATACCTATTGATTATCATTGTAACTTCAACTTCCACTTTTTGTTCTCGTTTTTTTCCCCCAAAAACTTTATTTGCTTTTTATTTCAATGAAAATGATTCTTAGATTGTACTTTCCCCAGGTGCTTTAGCTATTCTATTTCTCTTTTGTGCTATTTCTAAAAGTTTCCTGTCCTTTATAGTTATTAAAAAATAATAATAGCTAATTCTTATATAGTCTTTACCATATGCCAGGCACTATTATAATTAATTTATATGTATTAACTCATTTAACCCTCACAACACTCGAAGGGGTAAGCACTATTATTTATTCCCATTTTACAGAATAGGAAACTGAGGCACAGAGACGTTGACTAACTCACCCAAGGACACACAGCAAGTAAGTGGCCAGGCCAAGATTCAAACCCAGCAGTTTGGCTGCAGCTGAGTATAATGATATTGACAGTAGCAACAACTAGCTTTTTTGAGTACTTAATACATATCAGACTCTTTGTGATGTTCTTCATACACATTATCTGCCTTAATCACCCTATAACCTAAGGACTATTAATGATTATTGTCACCATTTTACAGATGAGGAATTTAATACCGAGTAACCTTGCTAACTTGGTTACTTGGTTAGTAAAATGCAGGCACTTTCGATGCCTCTCTAATGCCCTCTCTCTTCCACCTCGCTTCTTTGCTTGGCTCATTCCTGCTCATTCTCTCACTGGGGACTCTACCGTGACACCCCCCACAGTCTGATTTAGATGCCCCAGCTCCATGTGTACATTACCATAAACTATAATAGCTGAT
>NW_012153396.1:543872-560220 GCF_000956105.1 Propithecus coquereli | reverse complement strand
TTTTATATATGATAGTATCCCAATGTATAGATATACCACATGGTGTTTATCATTCATTGACTGATGGACACTTGGGTTGTATCTACCGTTTTGGCTGTTGTGAATAATGCTGCTATGAACATTGATGTATAAAATATCTGTTTGAGTCCCTACTTCCCGTTCTTTTGGGTATATACCTAGGATTGAAATTGCCGAATCATATGGTAGTTTTAGGTTTAGCTTTTTGAGGAACCACCACTATTTTCCATGGCAGCTACAACATTTTACATTTCTACCAGCAATGCAAAAGGTTCCAATTTCTCTACACCTTCACCAATACTTGTTGGCTGAGTTTATTTTCTCACATAGTTACCATTTTTGTGGTGAAAGCACATAACAGTCACTGTGTTTACATTTTCGAGAATACAATATATCATCATAACTATAGTGACCTTGATGTACAATAGATCTCTTGAAATTGATTCCTCCTATCTAACTATAATTATGTATTTATTCTTTAATCTCCTCATTCCCATCTCCCCCCCAACCTCCCCAATCTCTGTTATCCACTACTCTGCTGTCTATTTCTATGAAATGAACATTTTTTTAGATTCTACATATGGGTGAGATCATGCAGTATTTGTCTTTCTGTGCCTGGCTTATTTGACTTAACATACCATCCTCCAAGCTCATCTTTGTTGCCACATATGGCAGAATTTCATGCCTTTTTATGGCTGAATAGTATTCCATTGTGTATATATACCACACTCATTCATCTGTTGATGAATTTTGCAGTAATCGTCCATATCCCTCAGGTTTGGAACCCAGTATGAGCTAAAAATGGTTTTTGCATTTTTAAAGGGTTTAAAAGACAAAAAAGAGTATGTGACAGAGATACATGAATGTGGTATATATACACAGTGGAATACTATTCATTCATCAGATGCATTCATCTGTTGATGGGCACTTAGGTTGGCTCCATATCTTGGCTATTGCAAATAGTGCTGGGATAAACATGGGAGTGCAGATATCTGTTTGAACTCTTCACAGTATTTATTGATGCTCTGCTCCGTAAGATGAGGATATTAATACTGACACCTTTTTATCTACTTACCCTACTCCCTTTCAAGACTCTTGCCATTTTCAGTAACACATCTATTTTTACTTTATCATTAGAATTATTTACATTTTGTTCTGCATCCCCTGCCAAATCCTCTATGCTTTTCTATAGAAAGTATCCAAATATTGAAAAGCAATAAGGAGGATTTACATAATTATGACAACATAAATGTCACTTACTGCTGGGACAAGATCTGTGTTAGGTTAACATTTTCTGCTTTATAGTCTAATGTCACAACCCCGGTGCCACTCAAAGAATTTTTCTATCATCAAGGTCAAATAGTCTCTCTTTACTTCATAGTCCTAAAACTGCTTGAGACCATATTACATTTTAGTTTATTTTGTATTGGACTTGACTTTCTTATTTAGTTAATTTGTTTCCAAGTTTTAAATGGCTTTTTTTCCCCTTACAAAATATGTCTTTGCCACGGTCACATATTTTTCTATCCTTTTTGTCAGAGGCTGAAAATGTTCTAATGTAAACTGATTCCCCTCTAGTTCTGCTGTGTAGTCCTCATGCTGGAGCTTTCCATTATTACTCTCTGGGTTTGATCTACTCCCTCTGGATCCCATGACTTCCTCTCTTGTTTGGCTGAAATGAAACCTTAAATACTCCTTTAAGAGAATATGTGGAAATTACATTTCTGAGTCCTTGCATGAGGACTTCTTTTTTATATTGAGGCATTTAGTGGACACTCTGCATAATGCCAGTTACAATTTTGGTGGTCACTGATTAAGAAAATTAATAAGGACAGGAAGCTATTACGAATTCAATAATGCTTTTAAAAATAATTTGTTTCATGTACATATGTGTGTAACATGTGTTATTTATTCAGTCTAGAGATAGAATAATGTCTGGAATTTTGCAATAACTTGTCCATAGCCCTCAGGTCTGGAACCCAGTATGAGCTAAGAATGGTTTTTGCATTTTTAAAGGCTTTAAAAGACAAAAAAAAGTATGCGACCCAAAAAAGAGTTTTGTGGCCCACAAAAGCTAAAATATTTACTATATGGCTCTTATATTAGGGTTCTCCAGAGAAACAAAGCCTATATATGTATTATAAGGTATGGACCCATGTGATTATGGAGGCTGAGAAGTCCCACAATCTACTGTCTGCCAGCTGGAAACCAAGGAAAGTCAGTGGTGTAGTTCAAAGGCCTAAGAACCAGAGGTCGATTGTATAAATTCTAGTTCAGGTGTGACAGCCTGAGAACTAGGAGCACTGAATGCAGGAGAAGATCAATGTCCCAGCTCAAGCAGTCACACAGAAAGAGAATTTAATCTCCTCTGCCTTTTCGTTCTATTTAGGCCCTGATCTGCCCACCCACATTGGAAAGGGATATCTGCTTTACTCTACCAAATTCAAATGCTAATTTCTTCTGGAAACACCCTCACAGATATACCCAGAAATAATGTTTAACCAGATATCTGGGCATCCTGTGGCCCAGTAAAATTGACACATAAAATTAACCATCACAGGCCTTTATAGAAAAAGTTTGACAAGCACTGTTATAGAATAAAGGAAGGCTTCGTAGGAGAAAAACAGATTTTAGTTTAATAGAAAGCAAAGGGAATAAATATTTCAGGCTGAGGAAACAGGATGTATAAGCATAGAGGACCGAGTATGACTGTTAGAGGGATTCATTGGAGATGGAGACAGTTCAGATATCTTAAAGCATCTAAATAAATGATGTGATTCTTAGCTAAACTTCCATTAGCCTAGATAAGAATAATCTATATGTTCTTTGTTTCACTATAACCAAGTGCTAGTTGTATTGTTTGATAGCAGTGAGTAGGGAGCCTGTTCTCTTAATCAGTCAACACTTATGTGCACATATGGAAATAACATTCATTGGTGAACAAAAAGTTTGGGGGGAGGGAATAGGTAAATTCACACCCTATAGGTACAATGCACACCGTCTAGGGGAATGGACACACCATAACCTTGCCAAAAGTAATTCATGCAATCAAAGCATTTGTACCCCTATAATATTCTGAAATAAAACAAAGAAAAAAACCAAACAAATACAAATAAAATAAAATATATGTGAACCAGACTCATAGAAATATTGGGGATTACATTAAAAAGAACATAATTTATATAGAAGAGTTAAGCAATAGCACTGAAGACTTATTTTTTAAAGATCTTTCCACAAAAGCAAACCCTTAACTTATTTGGTAATTATTATGTATTAACTATTTTTAATTTTTTCCTATTCTTTTATCTTAATGTAGAAAGGTATAAAAAAGAAACCAGAATAAGAACCATAATTTCCTGCCTAGATAATCCTTGCATGTCCAGAAATGTAGACTCGATGAAAACTCAAAATAAAAGCCTCACTCCCCTCTTTCACGTCAACTTTCTCTCCTCCCAAATTGCCAGTATTAACAGTTTTGTGTTTCCTTACAATAAAATGAGTTATGCATATACCTAATATGTATGCCTAACATATATATATATACACACACACATATGTGTATATGTATGTTTGCATATAAATATATACATGGGTACATCACTCAGAAAGGATCATATTATATATACCATTCTGGTCATTGCCCTTTGTTCTTTTTTACTTTTCAAAAACTTAATAATATATATTGATATTCTTCTCATATAAATGTATACATATGTACCTTGTTCTTTAACATTTTATATTTCAAGTTTTTAGAAAAGTTTATCAAATTTTATGAATTTATATAGTTCATAGAATTTTCATATACTCTTCATCCAGCTTTTCCTAATGTTACCATTTGAAATAACTATAGTACAGTTATTGAAATAGGTAAATTAACATTGATACAATACTATTAACTAACCTGTAGACCTTATTCAAATTTGGAAAATTTTCCTATTATTGTTCTTTTTCTGGGTCAGGATCCCCTCCAGGATACCACATTGCATTTTGTTGTCATGTCTCCTTATTCTCCTTCAATCTGATAATTTCTCAGTCTTTCATTCTCTTTCATAATCTTGATATTTTTGAAGAGTCAAGGCTAATTATTTTGTATAATATCCTTTAATTGGGTTTGTCCGAGGTTCTGTCATGCTTAAACTAAGGTTTTCCACTTATGGTAAGAGTACCACAGAAGTGATGTTGGTCCCTTCTCAGAGCTTCATGTCACTATGTCTTATAACTACTAAGGTTAACTTTGATCACAAGGATAAGATGGTGTCTGCCAGGTTTCATCTCTGTACATTTACTATTTTTACTTTTGTAATAAATTAATATCTGTGGGGAGACATTTTGAGACCATCCAAATATATTTTTTATCATACTCTTACATACTAATTTTAGCATCTATCAATGGTTCTTGCTATAACCATTACTACTGAGGTGTTGCCCAATGGTAATATTCTGTTTTCCTTATTTCTGCTACTTTTATTATTAATCGGTATTCTACTGTAAAGAATAGATGTTCTTCCTCTCTTGTTTATTTATTTAATCAATTATTTATTTTTGACTTATATAGTTTGACTTATTTTATTTATTCATTTATTTTAGTTCTGTGGACTAAAATCCAATGCTATCATTTATTTTGTTATTCAAACTGTCTCAGCTTTAGCCACTGGGGACTCCTTTAGTTAGCTTCTATGTCCTCTTGACATAACCTCAATCATTTTTTGAGCACTTCTTTACTATCTAGTACCACAAAATGTCTTAGGCACATCTTATGTTTTCTCCAACCTAGTCCTGGCATCAGCCATTTCTCCAAGGAGCCCTGGTTCCTTTTATTAAAGAATGACATTTAGAAACCAAAGAATGGTATTTAGAAACCAAAACCTGGGTTCTAAGTGTGCTCATTGATACTTGAATGTCATTGCTTCTAGGCTTGTTTGGTTAATATAATATATTTCCTACATATATTAAATTCATACACACAAACATCTGCATTTCTATATATAACCATCTCTATGCAGACAGTCCCCAACTTATGATTTTTTAACTTTACAATGGTGTGAAAGTGATATACATTCAGTATAAACCATACTTTGAGTAGCTATACAACCATTTTTTTTTTACTTTCAGTACAGTATTCAATAAATTACTTGAAATATTCAACACTTTATTATAAAATAGGCTTTATGTTAGGTGATTTTGCCCAAATGTAGCTAATATAAGTGTTCTGAGCACATTTAAGGTAGACTAGGCTGAGCTCTGTTGTTTAGTAGGTTAGGTCTATTAAATGCATTTTTGACTTAACAATATTTTCAACTTACAGTGTGTTTATAGGGATGTAATCCCATCATAAGTCAAGGAGCATCTATATATATAAAAAAACAATAGTTATACTGATACCTCCAATTCCAATCCAACTCTACCAAGTTTATTCTAGCCTTCTCCCTTCCCTTATTTGTAATCTCCCTCTACATAGATTTTCTTTAATTTATTTAACCAGTTCCCATTTGATAGGCATTTGGATTTTTTTCTTTTTTTCTTAAAAAGAGCACTGCAGTGATATTCTTTGTACATAGATCTTGGAGAACTTTTATAAGTATATATTAATATAACAGTGACTGGGCTTGCTTGGTCTCAGGGACTGGGCATTTAAAATTTTGATAAATATTTCCACACTACACTCTAGAATGACTATTTATGTATTTTAAAATTAGTTTCTTAAGGGCACATTTCTTAGCCTCCTTACTAATGTCAATGTCTCTTCTACTCTTCTCCTGTTACCACTTAGATGGGTTTCTGATGGAATTCAGAGGTCCCACTATATTCACTGGGACTCGGTTTTCCTTTTACTCTAGTTAAATTGACTAATGCAACAATTAATCTCTAGCCCAGAATCTTCTGATAGTATTGTAATTTTTATTCGTAGACATTTTCCAAATCTCATTCTCCTTCAACAGCCTCTGTCAAATTATAGACATTTGCACTGATTTCTTTATAACCTAGTTAAAGTTTCATTGCCCTGACTAAATTGAAGATATTTTTCTTCCCATTAAAATTAGCTCTCAGTTCGGGATATAGTCACTTTTTCTGAAATGACTGTATTTCCCTCCTAGGCAGTTTTCAAACTGTTCTCTCTTAATAGCTACAATTAAAATGGCTCCCCCCATTGGTTGTACTCACTAATTCAAATGGTTTCCCATTAACTGATGATCCCTCTTTGAATTATAAAAGGCAGAGAGTTGGTTCAGAGTTTGCCTCACTCTGTTTTCACTTTCACATTTCTTTTCTGGCTTTTACCAGAAATTCCTCTGTTCTTATATCCTCTGTTAGATGGTCACCTAGGTCTCACCAATATTATTCACTTCAGAATGAACATTTTAAAGCAATATTATTTGAATACATTTAAAAGCATGAAGTAATAGACATAATCTAAAGGGAATTTGCTATAATGAATGGTGATAATTGATGTTAGATAGTTAGGGTACAGACAGATTGTAAGTGGCACTGAATGGGCCTAAATGATACCTATATGAGTCAGACATTTATTATGGTTTATTGTCTACCAGACTCTGAACTGGATGCTAAAAAGGCAGACGTGGTGCCTTCTCTTTGGCAAATGTTCCAATCTGCCTTTAGAGAGGGAGGCAGAGCTGAACGAGATAGCATGATTGGCCAAAGCTGTAACAGGAGGAGATAAAGAGCTGGGAGAGACCAGAAGAGGAAGCACCAATGTCTCTGCCTTGGAGATTCAGGGAAACTCTCACAGAGGAGGCCATTGACCTAGGCTATGAAGAGTGAAAAAAAAGAGGAAGAAGAATATTCCAGACAGAGATAACAAGCTTGGAACAACATGGAACCATGGAATAATGTGGTTTGTCAAAGAATGATGGGGAGTTCTAATGTGACCTAATTTTTATCAGACTAGTGTTTGAGAAACTCTTTGGGCCAAATGTAAGCAAGTATTACCCAGAAAATATAGTTAATTTGTTTTAAGGACTTAGTTCAATCCTGTTATTTTCTTCATTGGCGAAAAGGACTATAATAACCTTTTGTGACTATTTCATTCTTTTGCAACCTTTACATGAAGAGAGAGTACTTTTTCTGTGTGTCTAAGGATTTGGGCACATGATCCACCCTTAGCTCTTGGAGGACAGTGCTGGTGACTCCAAAAGGATAAATGGGTGCTATAAAGTAGTGTCTGCTTATTCTTAATGTGAGCACATGAGGATATGAACAGATTATCAAATCACATGAACAAGAAAATGCAGAGACTGGACATACTTGAGCAGAACTCAATACTTTGATGTCAATTCTTTGAGGCCCAGCTGCTCCCTAACCCCTCAAGGAAAACAGCATGTAATAGAAAGGAGCCTATTTTGGGTAGGGTTAATACTGGGAATTATTTCTTAAGTATTGAGAAATCAAAACTCTTAAGTATTGAGTTATGAAGAAGCCATAATGCCTCATATTGATAGAACTCAGGAAGCAAAATTTGAAGCCAAAATTAATGAGCACGTAATTTAATTCCCAGGGAAAAGTTGTGGCTCCATAATTTTTATAGAAAAGAAACTTAGAGAGGGCCATCAGTTTGAAATGTGAGGGTTGGGGGACCATGTTTATAAGCTTTGTTTGCATAGCCCTTTTACATAAGATAAAGAAAATGTCAACTGTCCCTGTCAAAGAATGGAGGGAAAAGTAGGGTAGCCATTACTCTGGGGGAAATAAATAAACAAAAACAGAATGAAAAGCTGGAAGCTAATCCTGGATAGGGAGTCAAGGTAGGTGAGAACCCAAGAAATAGGTGCTTAGTAGAAAGGGCAGCAGGGGGAAGAGCTGGGATAGGAAGTAAGCTATTTTGAGGATATTGGCATCTGTAAGTTGGGGGATCCCTATGACAGCTCCTATCTCCCCTCTTTACAATAAAAATCTTCCTATCTATCCCAAACTTCCAAAATGTTTTATTCAGTTAGCTTTATATTTCCAGTTAATACCTCTCCCCTTAACTCTGGCTTTGTACATTCTTTGACTCAAATTCTTTACCTATATGTTTAAAGCATCTCAAACTTAATATGCCCCAAACCCAAATTCTGATCTTTGCCTTCCCCTTCTCCTTCTCCCAGTCTTCCCCGCTTCCATCATAAATGTCAAATTCATCTTTCTGTTGCTTAAGACAAAAACTTCAGAGTTTTCCTTGACTCTTTTTCTCATATCTCACATCCAACCTTGCAGCAAATCTTATCAGCTCTACCTTTAAAACAACCCAGGAGCCCAATAACTTCCACCACTCTGCTGCTACCACCCTGGTTCAAACCACTATGATCCCTTGCTTTAATTATTGCTATATATTCCTAACTAATGCCCTTGCTTTCACCCTTACTCTACCCCTCCCTCTTCACTCTCTTTTCAGCTCAGCAGCCAGAGTGATGCTTTTAAGATGTGAGTTGGGTCATGTTCACAATGATCTAGTGGTTTCCTGTGTCATTCAGGGTAAACACCAAAGTTCTTACAATGGCCAGTAAGGCCCTGCATGATCTGGCCCTGCTGCCACTGTGACCTCATCTCCTACTGCTCTCCCTCTCATTCATTCTGGGGTAGCCACACTGGCCTCTTTGTTGTTCTTCACATTCATCAGACTCATACCTGTCTTGGGCCTTTTGCCTTACTGTATCCTCTGCCTGCAATTCTTTGCATAGTTATGCACTTGACTTACTTCCTTACCTCCATTGGCTTTCTGCTCAAATGGTACCTTATTGGTGATGCATATTTAAAATAGCATACCAACTCCTATAGATTTTACCTATTCCCTATTCTGCTTTTCCCCCACCAGTCACACTAACTGTAACCTCCCTGAGGGTAGGGTCTTGTTTTCTGTTTTGCTCATTGCTATACACACACACACACAAGATGCTCCTCGATTTACCATGGGGTTAAATCCTCATAAACCCATCATAAGTTGAAAATATCATTAAGTCAAAAATGCGTTTAATCAACCTAACCTACTGAACATCGTAGCTTAGCCTAGCCTACCTTAAACTTGCTCAGAACACACATTAGCTTATAGTTGGGCAAAGTAATATAACACAAAGCCTATTTTATAATAAAGTGTTGAATATCTTGTGTAATTTATTGAATACTACACTGAAAGTGAAAAATAGAATAGTTATATCAGTACATGAAGAACAGTTTCTATTGAATGTGTATTGCTTTAGCACCATCATAAAGTCGAAAAATCATTAAGTCAAACCACTGTAAGTTAGGGATCATCTGTATGTGTATGTGGTGTATAATAGTGCCTGGCACATAGTAACTGCACAATAAATATTTCTTGAATAAATTAATGAGTTAATGAATATCCTATATATTGTTTGTTGGCTTGTTTTGTTTGTAAAGTATCAAGTCCTGAGGAATCTACAGAAATTAATCAATCATTCATATCTTAGTGTGAATTCATTGAGCTTTATCTGTTTCTTCCTAATATAAAGCTGAGATTAGCCTCACTGAAGAAATGACTTTTTTAAAAAAAGGGTTCTTGGTTCTTGAATTTTTCAAACCAATCTCTGGTGCTTCTCTAGTTACTATTTTGTTCTTTTTTCCTTTTATTGCCACAGAACTTCGATAAGTTGAATATGCCAGAATCTATTCCTTGTTCTCCATATACTCATTCTTAGGTTCTCATTCCCACTCTAAATCTAGTTTCTAAATTCACTGTTTGATTAATCTAATGACTTTTTTCCTCAGTCCTTTTTCTCTTCATTTTGTCTCTAACACCTACTGTTATTGACCAGCATCTTGTTGCAGGTTCTTTAAGATGCGTATTTGGGTTGTTTCTTCTTCTCTACCTATTTTCCTTCTCCCTGACCCTTATATATGGACTTTTCTTAAGGTTTTGTCTTTCTACATTTTGTCCTTCAGAAATCTCGAGAACTTTCACACCATCAGCTATCAGCACTTTATAGATGATTCCCAAGCCTCACTCTCACATCTCTCTCAAGCCCGAGCTCCTGATCATCAGCTGCCTGCTAGACTGTACTCCTTACAATTATATTCATGTGAAATGTCAAGGTAACCTGACTAGAAGACATAGAGGCATTGGCCCCCTCTGGTGGAGAGAGTAGAAAGTCATCTTTGAGTATCTACCTGCTCAGTTGAAACCTGAGCAAATATTCCCGGGAAGATTACATTTGTTGAGTATCTACTAAATTCTATATATTCAAATATGTATACTTTTCTAATAAACTGTGGATCACATCTCTTAAACCACCAATAATTACTTTAGACAGATCTCTTTTTTACCCCTTTCAGTTTCTTACTACACCACTTTTATATAACAAAAAGGATTTGGGCTATGAGAACTCTTCAGCTTGACTTTAAGGCAGAAAATTATGTGTTAGATGCTGTGAAGGATAAAATGAGATACAGTACCAGACTTAAGGAACTGAATACAGTTTAACTGGGCAAACATACCATTCACTCTGGAGGGGCAAATACATCAAGAGATAAATCCTAAAATAACAAACACAGTGTCACTGGAGACATCACGAGGCATTCATTCAGATGCCAACAAATGATATAGCCCCTGAGTTTAGAGAAGGGTGAAGTCATTTTAGGGCGGTTGGTGAGTTCAGGAGTGGCTTTATGGAAGAGGCAGGACTTAAATTTATTAATGAAGTATTTCCCAAACTTTTTAGCATTCTAGTTCTCAATTTTTGCCATGTTAACAACTCATCCATATTATTTCTCCACATTGTTCTTTATATTGACACATTTTCCTTTGTAAATAACTTTTACCTTGCCTTAAATCACCAGATCCATGAAATCACAGGTTTAATGTGCTTTTTGTGTTTGATGGATATTTGTTTTTCTAATCTGTGTGAAACAAATACAGGAAATAATCATTATATGGAGATGATTAATTTTAGGAAAAGGCTACTTAGAATCAGTCTACCTAGAAGAAATATCAGTCATTCATATTAAATTTTGATACATGGCCGGGCATGGTGGCTCACACCTGTAATCCTAGCACTCTAGGAGGCCAAAGTGGGAGGATTGCTTAAGCTCAGGAGTTCAAGAGCAGCCTGAGCAAGAGCAAGACCCTGTCTCTACTAAAAACAGAAAAAATAAGCCAGTGTGGTGGTGCGTGCCTATAGTCCCAGCTACTCGGGAAGCTGAGGCAGGAGGATGGCTTGAGCCCAGGAGTTTAAGGTTGCTGTGAGCTAGGCTGATTCCATGGCACTCACCCGGGCAACAGAGTGAGACTCCGTCTCAAAAAAAAAAATAAAAAAAACCAAAAAAAACAAAATGTGTTATAGTTAAAATTATAGATCGCATTTTAATTTTAATTATTATTTTGGAACTAAAAATAATTAAATTTATTTCTTTAATGTGAAATCTATGCCTTTTGTTATTGCCAAGTTAGTAAATTCTTGGTAGAATGTGCAGTAAGTTGACATGGATTTAGTTTTCAACTGAAATGAGACAATTTCTGTCCTCATTCTTGATGCTTCTTAAAAAATGCTTTCTTACATGTGAGAAGGTTGAAATGACAGCCTCCCTATATCCCGCTTCAAAAACTGATAATGGACTCCATCAAATGATGATGGTTCTACTTTCGAGGACTTGAATACCATAACAAAATTGCTAATAGGGCACTTTGGTCACTCTGGATTCTTACAGAATCCCTAGTGAGCTCTTGTGGAACCCTAGTGTTCTACAGAACCCCATTTGAGAAACTCTGCTTTAGGTTTAATGAATACAAGGATAATGTGAACCCCTGTACATAATTATTCACCTAAAAAACTTTTCAAAACTGTATACCACCTAAAATCATACCTTGAGAAATACTTCCTGAACAGACAAAATCTGGATATGTTTAAAAGAGGAATAAGGGCATGCCAAATGAGGAGAATAATTAGAGCAAAGATCAATGGGGCAGGGAATTCTGTAATAAATAAAACTGACTGATACCTACAAAGAACTCATTGAGAGAAACAGAGATGACTAAAGTTGGGGGAAAGTTTATGGGTGAGTTGTAGAGGCCTTGAACTGAGGAAGAAAAGGGTATTGAAAAGCCACTAAGATTTTGAGGAGTGAGTGGAACTGGATGGGAGTGATTGGGAGAAGATGAATTGGCAAGATGGGAAGAATCTAGAAGAAGACAGGCAAGTACAGACGTTGTAATAACTCATGTAAGTGGAAATGAGAGCCAGAAAAATAACAGTGGCAATAGAAATGAAGGATTGCGATAGACAGGAGACCCATGCGCTAGATAAAGTTGATGGTATATGGGATCAACCTAACAATGAACATATTTATAGTAATGGTTATAGTATTTCCATTGTCAGAAATATTAGAAATGTGGACTTGAGTGAAATTTTTTGGAAGCCCTGCTAGGCTGAGCTATTTTCCAAGACTCATTAGTGAGTCATCTTTCCTGGCCTGTACCCTGACACTATTCCTATCATGTTTTGCAGGAAAATAGACCCAGCAGTGCCAGATTTTTGATACACATATTTGACAAGGACTGTAGTTTATAAATGAAACTAAAAATTGTGAAAATAAGTATATTTTATTACATACTTGATAAATTATAAGCTGTTATTGTAACTATGAAGAATTTGGATGAACAAAATGTTATTTAGTTGAATATTGAGAATTTTTACCTGATAAAATAATTTAATTTTCAAAAAAATTAATTTTCATGTCACAATAAATATTCAATGACTTCAAAATGTACCTCTCTTAATCTTTTTGTATTCAGATTATTTTTTGAGTAATCTACAATAGTAATTCTCAAGTGTTAGGGAATTTCTGGATAAAAATTATTATATCTAAAGCTCATAGTATATTAATTAGTGTGATTATTTAGATGTAGATCTAATATTCCAATAATTTGCCAATGTTTTAAATAAAGAGTGATATTTTCCAGAGAATCTGTTTAGTTTAGCCAGTTTCTTAGCCTATTCCTTTGTATGGTTTCCCCCTTCCCGCAAAGGATACTGACTCTGATGATATAGATAGAAGAAACTTCAGTTTTTCCTTTTTAAACATTTCCTGTTAGATTTTTTGGTATCTAGGCCTCCCTTCAAGAAGGCCTAAAATTCTCATCACAAATTTCTATTGTATGAATGCTACTGAGTTACGATATGTAGTATAGGGTAAATATAAGTACTATTTAAAACGAAAAATGACTTTTTAGGCCTGGCACAGTGGCTCATGCCTATGATCCCAGCACTCTGGGAGGCCAAGGTGGGAGGATGGCTTGAGCTCAGGAGTTCAAGACCAGCCTGAGCAAGAGCAAGACCCCATCTCTACAAAAAATAGAAAACTTAGCCAGGCATGGTGGCACACACCTGTAGTCCCAGCTACTCGGGAGGCTGAGGCAGGAGGATCCCTTGAGCCCAGGAGTTTGAGGTTGCTGTGAACTAGGCTGACGCCACATCACTCTAGCCTTGGTGACAGAGCAAGACTCTGTCTCAAAAAAGAGAAAAGAAAGTGACTTTTTAGACAACCATTTTTTTTTTAAATTTCAGAATATTGTAGGGATACAAACGTTTTGGTTACATAAATTGCTTTTGTACCATTTGAGTCAGAGTTATAAGTGTGCCCATCCCCCAGATAGTGTGCATTGTACCCCTTAAGTGTGAATTTATCCATCCCCTCCTCCCTCCTCCCTCCTGCTCGATTTCTTATTTCCATATGTGCACATAGACAACCATTCTTGAAAAGAAAAAAAGAGTAGTTAACTTTCTTTCTTGACATTAATTCCATTTTTTTCCTTTTCACGAATTTGAAAAACTTAAAAGACAAACATAATTGATGTTTGTTAAGTAACTGGTTTAAGCCAAAATGGTATATAATTTTCTAAAGGTAGGCTTGTTAGGTTTAATTTAAAGAAAGGTTATGAATTTAGTTTAATTAATGTTTTGAATATGAAAAATGTATTAGCAATGTTGAAAGTAAAGTATCTAAAATTATATGTCAGAGCAACATAAATAAAATAGCCTAAGATATAATTTTATATGACTTCGAAAAAATACCACTTTCTTACTGAGTGGCATGTAGATAATTGTAAAATCATTATATACACGTGCTGGTTTCATGATCACTCGCATTTTAATTTTAATTATTATTTTGGAACTAAAAATAATTAAATTTATTTCTTTAATGTGAAATCTATGCCTTTTGTTATTGCCAAGTTAGTAAATTCTTGGTAGAATGTGCAGTAAGTTGACATGGATTTAGTTTTCAACTGAAATGAGACAATTTCTGTCCTCATTCTTGATGCTTCTTAAAAAATGCTTTCTTACATGTGAGAAGGTTGAAATGACAGCCTCCCTATATCCCGCTTCAAAAACTGATAATGGACTCCATCAAATGATGATGGTTCTACTTTCGAGGACTTGAATACCATAACAAAATTGCTAATAGGGCACTTTGGTCACTCTGGATTCTTACAGAATCCCTAGTGAGCTCTTGTGGAACCCTAGTGTTCTACAGAACCCCATTTGAGAAACTCTGCTTTAGGTTTAATGAATACAAGGATAATGTGAACCCCTGTACATAATTATTCACCTAAAAAACTTTTCAAAACTGTATACCACCTAAAATCATACCTTGAGAAATACTTCCTGAACAGACAAAATCTGGATATGTTTAAAAGAGGAATAAGGGCATGCCAAATGAGGAGAATAATTAGAGCAAAGATCAATGGGGCAGGGAATTCTGTAATAAATAAAACTGACTGATACCTACAAAGAACTCATTGAGAGAAACAGAGATGACTAAAGTTGGGGGAAAGTTTATGGGTGAGTTGTAGAGGCCTTGAACTGAGGAAGAAAAGGGTATTGAAAAGCCACTAAGATTTTGAGGAGTGAGTGGAACTGGATGGGAGTGATTGGGAGAAGATGAATTGGCAAGATGGGAAGAATCTAGAAGAAGACAGGCAAGTACAGACGTTGTAATAACTCATGTAAGTGGAAATGAGAGCCAGAAAAATAACAGTGGCAATAGAAATGAAGGATTGCGATAGACAGGAGACCCATGCGCTAGATAAAGTTGATGGTATATGGGATCAACCTAACAATGAACATATTTATAGTAATGGTTATAGTATTTCCATTGTCAGAAATATTAGAAATGTGGACTTGAGTGAAATTTTTTGGAAGCCCTGCTAGGCTGAGCTATTTTCCAAGACTCATTAGTGAGTCATCTTTCCTGGCCTGTACCCTGACACTATTCCTATCATGTTTTGCAGGAAAATAGACCCAGCAGTGCCAGATCTTCTGACTTTTCAAGAAAAGTTAGAAATCCAGCTACTTTGTGAAATCTTCCCATTTTTAAACATCAACAATTCAATTTTTTGTTAACAAATAAAACATACCATGGACTAGACTTGGTTGCCAATTTGCAACCTCTGTCTGGAGTTCTGTGTGCTGCTTTCTAAAATCACCTTGAAATGTACCCCAGACCAAAAGGTAATAGTCCCTTTTAGAAGCCTGACTGTATAATTCCTTATTAGTGGGAAGCTCATAGAAAGGCTTTTTGTAGTAGCTAATATTATCCTTTGTTTGGAATGTTGATTTGAAAGTTACAAGCCTTTCTCTGCTTCTTCCCAGCCAGGTCTCTAGACAAACTTTATAACTTTGCTGATTGTTCTGGACTCCACCTGATATTTGCTCTAAATGCACTGCGCCGTAATCCCAATAACTCCTGGAACAGTTCTAGTGCCCTGAGTCTGTTGAAGTACAGCGCCAGCAAAAAGTACAACATTTCTTGGGAACTGGGTAATGGTAAGTAAGGATATTATTTCCTCTGAATTGACAAGATTAGGGGAAGAAATAAGTTGGCTTGTAATATAGTCTCAGTTAGACTATCCTTGGTATACTGGCCCAGAAAACGTTTGGGATGTTTGGCCACTGAGTTGATGATCCAAATAGTAAAAGACCAAATAGTGAAGGACAATAGAATACACACTATTTGCATCTATAAATATCTCTAGTTACCTCATGCCAAATATGAAGGAAATGCCATAAAAAGTAGGGAAAATATAGTGATTTATGACTAACAAATTGATATTACAACCTATTTGCACAGCCTGAGCTGCATTTTACAGTGTGTCTTCTGTGGAACATTGGTCCTACAAGATGATCCTTATAAAATAATAATTCAAAAGAGCTTCATTCAAATATATTTGAGGACTGCTATACAGTATATGAACCTCTTGAAGGTTCACAGTGCACATTAGCATATAAAAGGCTCTGAGAAGTCTTGCTGCAAAGAAATGTTTAAAAATCTTAACTTTTTTTAACCCAGCATTTCTTAAATCATTTAACCATGGCTGGTTTCAGGG
>NW_012153396.1:521734-543337 GCF_000956105.1 Propithecus coquereli | reverse complement strand
AGCTACTCGGGAGGCTGAGGCAGGAGGATCGCTTGAGCCCAGGAGTTTGAGGTTGCTGTGAGCTAGGATGACGCCACAGCACTCTAGCCCGGGCAACACAGTGAGACTCTGTCTCAAAACAATAAAAATTAAAAAAAACAAAAAAAACAAAATGTGTTATAGTTAAAATTATAGATAGAATAAATCTGAAAATTTTCTGATTCTCTAATTAAAAGACTTTTTGGTAAACCTTAGAACAAAACAATTGAGTCTAAAAAAACAAAAATTCTCTTCAAATTACTAATACAAATTGATTCCAACATTTTTGTCCATGGCCTTGCATTTGTTTGGAGCCTTATGTATCTGAGTGTGTTTGTGCACGGGCACATACATGGTCACATACATATTTATTACATTCTGGAATTTGAAGTCTTCATAATAAAAGGGCAAGGGTCTTATAAGAATAAAATGTCCTATCTTCCTATCAGTAGTCATTAACTAGAATGTACCTCCAGTTTCTTAGCTCTTACTCTGCTTTTCTCTCTTCTTTACCTGCCTTGGGAGAAATTTGGGAAGAATTAGGGACCAAATGGAGACCTGTTGAGTTGAACTGAAGATACTTTGACTGTAGGAGGTAGAACTGGGTTAACCTGAGGTTTTTTCATATTCCAAACCAGTTTGGTATTATACATTCCACAGTAAAAGCAGGGATGATGTGATCAACTTTGAACCAGGCAAAATTATTGCATAGTAGGCAAAGTCCTTTAGTGATCTCTTCCCCTCCTATCTTCTATTTCATGCTTTTTGACATTCTTTGATATTTTGTCTACTCATGACCACCCCACCTAACCTTCTTTTGCTTCAATATCAGACTCCAAACAGCAAAATATCTTCAAATAGTGCATTGCACCTGCCATGAGGGGCCCATTAGGCATAATGTTTAAAATGGGTATTAGACACTGAGGAGTGGTAAGTCTTCTGCTGAATTGGAGAATACATGCTGTGCCAAAAGGCTTTGTTTGTTTCCCGTGTAAAAATATTGTGCTGCCTAAATAAAATTGGTTTGTGAAAAAACCTCAAGTAGTTATAGATAAATCCAAAGCAATTGAAACTTATCTACAAGTGATTGATGGGAATAATTAGAAATGTAGAGTTTTCGGCATCTCTGAGTGTGGAAGCTTGTTAAACTAAATAAATCTTCAATTGGTGTAATTGGACTGATTTGGTGGTAGGGGTGGGTGAGAAGAGAGAGTATATACATCTCTCTATATACACTCATCTATTTCAGACAGCTGAGAGCTTGCCTCTCCACATCTACTTCCTCTCTCAAACTATGCTGAACAGTTCAGAGATGGAGCTAATTACATTAAAAGAATGTTATTTAGTCACCTTAGCCACACCACACTTAATACCCATCATCATCCTTTTAAGTGCCTCTTCAGGGCTTAACAAAAACAAAGAATCATTTATGGGGAGGAGAAATGGCACTGTCATGGATGAGACAATAGAAATATAGATAGGAATAGATAGGAAAATAACCAAATTCATGAATTTGAAAACTCTAAAAAATAGAAAGTATCCAGTAATGTTTTTGTGAGCATTTCTATAGGTGATTTTTGAATCTAGTCAGGAAGTCTAGGGTTAGTTAGGATTTTTCTCTTCCCTTTTCTTTTTAAAAGTACATTTCTGTTTTTATATAACTTTAATAAATAATATATCTAACTCAACTTACATTTTATGGTTTAAAGAAGATTTATTTTGCTGTTTCTTTAATTCATTTTTGCATCTACTGAGAGTTTTCTTGTGCTAGAATCACATTCCTTAAAATACCCAATGTATAGTATTCTTGTCACAACTATTCCATGATGTGTATTCAGCCTTTACCCTTCAAAAATTATCTATGGTCATCCTCCCGGCCTAGTCTTGTTTCTCCAATCTTATATCCATTTTCTTCTTTGTAACCTTATGTTTTTGTACAGAGGTAATAGTTTAATCATTATATCCATATTTAGGGAGGGGCAATAGAACTGGTCAGGCCTTTTATGACTCATCCTTCCATATACCCATACCCTGTTAACAAGTATTTTATCTCTAGAGCAAAGGTAGCATTGGAAAAACCAAAGTAGGCATTTCATTGGTTGTTCCTGCTAGAATGGCTAAACTTCAAGTGACTAACTTACTTTTTTTTCCCCTTCTCCTTTGAAATCAGTGAATTGTATGGGCATAGACCACAAAAGCAAGATATACTCAATATCAAGAGGCAAAGATTGAGAAAGTTTAGGATGCCAGAGTCTATGAAAGAATGACTTTCTTGATATAAGATTTTAAATAATTATATCCCGTAGATATAAAATGTTTCTGTAAATGTTCATAAATTGTTAACTCTGTAACTGACTAATATAATAATTGTAATTTTTTGCATTTCTACCACTGGTGAATCTAAAGTAAGAAAGAACTAGGGGCATGTTGAAGCTGGGACTCAGATTCTGGAAGTGTATAAAAATTCTAGTCCAACTCTGCTCCAGGGAAAAACAGTGTTCTGTAGAGGGCTATACTTAACAACAAAAATTCCCTTAAGATAATGCAATATCTCTAATTGAATGACCACTGCACTACATTATGAATTATAAATGTGCTTCCCAGATAGATCTGCCCATTTCTATAAGCAAGTAAAAGCTACTGTAATTAATTATTGAATCAGTGTCATATATTCATGCCTACACCTAACCTATATACATTCACCCATTATTCTCTTTTGAGAATTAGTTACACGACTCAGTTCCCTAGAGCCTGTCTACTGGGTGATTTGATAAAATCAAATTTCTGACCTTAGAAAGTTTAGCCCTTTAAAGATGATGATTCTGATGATTCAGTCATCCCAGCTGTATTCATTCATTTCTCAATATTTATTAAGTTTTTAGTCTGTGTCTGTGTGGATAAATGTATGATTTATTTATATACACTATGTACAATGTATAAATGTACATTTATGCATCTTGATTGTGTATATTTGTGTGTGTGTATATATATATATAACAGTTATAGCCTTGTGAAAGCCAAACATAGGATTGAACCACATTGCTAATTATTTATGAAGCTCAGAGCCTTAGAGAACTATATTTTCAGAGGATAGAGTTTTGATGGTTAGGGAAGAAAAAAAGGACAAAAGAGGAGGAGAAGGGAAAAATGAGAAACCATATGGTTTCTTTGCTTATTTACTTTTCTCATTTCTCTCTCCTTGTCTGCTTCTCACCTTCTTCACTTTCATCCTCTCAATTCTTTCCCCACATATTCCCATCCATATGCATACTCTCACAGTATTTAGTCACTCTTGCATTTAATATGTATGTATTGAGCACCTGCAAAATATTATGACAAGTGGAAGTTGGGAGTTGGAGGATATTCTTGAATTCCTTCTCTTCCCACTACTATATAGCTTGCTAGACCATACTGTGACTAAGAGTGAATATATAGAACAAAGAATTCTTAGTCTCCAGGAGTTTGTTATCTAAAGGTAAAGGCAGAATAAACTTAAAACTATGGAAATATTAAACCCTCATGATACTAGAACTGGAAGGATCCCTTCTAGTTTGAAAGGAATAAAGAATGAATCAGGAAAGATGGTAAATTAACAAATAATATATAATAAAAATATAAATTAATGTACAATCATGTTAAATTAATAGCTTACATTTTTAAGCATTTGTCCTGATTTACCTTGTTGACATACCATTGAGTTCCCTAGCCATATGAAATTGACAAGAGACAGAAGATCTGATTTGGTCATTTTTTGATACCAGCACAGGATGTAAGGCCAACTTCTTATCTCATTTAAAAGACCCTGAGCCATGATTTTGATTATATGACATCCTGGAAGATGCAAAACCATATATAGAGAGTAAACAGATCATTTCTTGCCAGGAGTTCTATGGGGAGGGAGGAAAGAATGAATAGGTGGAGCACGTGGGACTTTTAGGGTGATGAACTTATTCTGCATGATATTGTAATGGTGAATACATGACATTACCCACCTTTCAAAACCCATACAATTGTATAACACAAAGAGTAAACCCTAATGTAAAATATGGACTTTAGTTAATAATAATGTATTATTATATTAGTTACTAGTTTTTCAGTTGTAACAAATGTACCACACCAAGGCAAATAGTGTGTGTGTGAAGTAGGGAGACAAGTTGTATGGGAACCCTCTGTACTGTCTGCTCAATTTTCTATAAATGTAAAATTTCTCTAAAAAATAAAAATAAATGCAGTCTATTAATTAAGGAAAAAAAGACTGAGCCATGATGACCTAGTTCTTGGAAATGTGAGTATCATGTGTTATGTTGTTTCACTCATATTAAGGACAACACAAGAAGCAATTAAAAGAATATTGTTGGTAAAAGGGTCTGAATAGACCTGTCTCCAAAGATACGCAAATACAAATGAGCAATAAGCATATGAAAAGATGCCCAACCTCATCAGCCATCATGAAAAAGCAAATCAAAACAAAACAAAACAAAACTACAGTTAAATGCCACATCACACTTACTTAGGATGGCCAAATTTAAAAACGAAAAAGAAAATAACAAATGTTGGTAAGGATATGGAGAAATTGGAGTGCTCACACATGGCTGGTGGGAATGTCAAATGGTATAACCACTTTGGAAAATAGTCTGGCATTTTCCCAAAAAGTTAAACATAAAGTTATCAGTACCAAGTAACCCAGAAATTCAACTCCTAGGCATATGTCCAAGAGAAATTAAAACATTTGTCTGCACAAAAACTTGCTCATGAATGTTAATAAAGTGGAAGCAAGCTAAATGTCCATCAATTGATGAATGGATAAATAAAATGAGGTATATCCATACACTGGAATATTATTTGGCTACAAAATGGACTGAAGTACTGATACATTCTACACCATGTGTGAACCTTTAAAAGATTATGCTAAATGAAAGAAGCCAGACACAAAAGACCACACATTGTATGATTCCCGTCATATTAAACCCCCAGAATAGACAAATCTATAGCTACAGAAAGTGATTGCTTAGGGCTGGGAGCCTTATGAGGGATGAGGAGTGACTGCTAATGGGCATGGGGTTTCTTTCTGGGATGATTAAAATGTTCTAAAATTTGTTATGGTGATGGTTACTCAACTGGGTGAATATACTAAAAATCATTGAACTATATACATTAAAATGGTGGATTGTTTGGTATGTGAATGATATCTCAGTAAAGCTGTTCCCCCCCACAAAAAAGAATATTATATATTTGTCTTTTTATTTTAAAAGGCATAGCAATGCTTATTTGCTGCTACTAGCCGCTGGTTGATGACAAAAGTCTTAGGGTTACTTCCTCAAGAGGTTTATATTTGTAATTATCAACAATATTGTCATCCTACATTTGCATAGTATTTAGTTAACGTAGCATTTTCAAATGGACTCTTTTATTTGGACCTCAAAATGCTAAATAAAGTGCCTGATAAAGTAAATATTGTATAGATGAGAAAACATATTCAGAGAGGTGAAGTGAATTGCTAAAGGCAGTAATAAGTGCTAAATCTATGTCAGCAACCCTTGGAAATTCTAACAGAAAGCAAGGTACTTTTTTATACTACCCTATGGTTTGTTTTTTACATGGTAGTTTAAAACAATAGAAATTTATTCTCTCAAGGTTCAGGAGGCCAGAATTCTGAAGTCAGAGCATCAGCAGGGTTGGTTTCTTCTGAAGGCTCTGAGGAAGAATCTATTCCATGCCTCTCTCTTAGCTTCTGGTGGCTGCCAGCAATCCTTAGCATAGCAGCATCTCTCCAACCTTTGTCTCCATTGTCACATAGCATTCTTCCCTGTGTATCTATATACCTGAACTTCTACCTCCTTTCTCTTATAAAGACAGCAGTCATTGGATTTAGGTCCCACCCAGTTCCAGTATGACCTTATCTTAACTAAACTAATTACATCTTCAAAGATCCCACTTCCAAATGAGGTCATATTCTGAGATTCTGGTAGACATAAATTTGGGAGGGGGGATACTATTCAATCCAGTACACCCTTCATTATGGAGTATCACCTGAAAATCAGTATGATCTCTGTTGTGGATTAGGTGATCTTTTGTGAAGATTACTTTGAAAACAAATAGGATAGTAAGATGGCACTGGTAGCTTTTTGTTTGAGTACTTTCTCAAGTTAATTCACGCTCTCTTTTTTGGTTATTTTATTCATACTGTTAAGAAAAAGGCAAAGTCTTTTTCTGTGGCCAGGAATATGTTGGCAGAGCCTCACCCTCTCAACTCTGACTCACATGTCTGCTTTTAATCTAGAGCCAAATAACTATCGGACCATGCATGGCCGGGCAGTAAATGGCAGCCAGTTGGGAAAGGATTACATCCAGCTGAAGAGCCTGTTGCAGCCCATCCGGATTTACTCCAGAGCCAGCTTGTATGGCCCTAATATTGGGCGGCCCAGGAAGAACGTCATTGCCCTCCTAGATGGGTAGGTCAGATTATTTAGCTGTTCTTATGATGTTGTTAATTAAATGTAATGAATTAATGTATTTGTATTTTTCCTGGTTATTTTTGGTCTTACAAAGAAAGGAAGGACTTTTTCCATAGTGGCTTCCCCCACTCTAAATCAGAGATTCCCCTTGAAACAGTGGAAGAACTTCTCATCTCTCCAGGCCTTCCATGGTCAGCAGAGAGTGATGAGATATCACAATCTCTAGGATGGGTTGGAAGGGATGCATTTTTGAAAAAAACACATTTAATATTACAGTACTTCATAGCTTCATTTTATATTTTTAAAAAAGCAAAAAAATTACTCGCTCTATTCCAGTGACCTCTTACAAGAGTGAAGCTTTACAAAATCTTGGCCAGCAGAGTTGGATTAGAAAGCAATAAAAAGGAACAAACTGTGGATACATGCAACAGTCTGGATGAATCTCCAGAAGATTATACTGAATAAAAAAAGCCAATACAGTTACATACTGTATGACTCCATCTATATAACATTTGTGAAATGACAAAATTATAGAAATGGAGAACAGATTACTGGTTGCCTGAGGTTAAAGAGGTAGTGAGGGGAGGGCAATGAATATGGTTAGAAAGGGCTACAGGAGGGATCCTGGAGGTGATGACACTATTCAGTATCTTGACTGTGGTGTCAGATACATGAACCTACACAGGTCAGAAAATTGTATAGAACTAAACACACATATACACGTATGAGTGTACGTAAAACTGGGGAAATCTGAATAATATTGGTGGATTGTATCAATGCCAATATTCTGGCTGTGATATTATGGTTTTCCAAAATGTTACCATTGGGGAAATCTGGGCAAAATGTGTGGAGATTTCTCTTTGTTTTTCCAATTGCATGTGAATCTGCAATTATCTTAATAAAAATTTTAATTAAAAAGAAAGAAAAAGGGCCAGGCATGGTGGCTCATGCCTGAAATCCTAGCACTCTAGGAGGCTGAGGCGGAAGGATTGCTTGGGAGTTCAAGACCAACCTGAGCAACAGCGAGACCTCGTCTCTACTAAAAATAGAAAAATTAGCCAGGCGTGGTGGTACGTGTCGTGGTGGTACGTGTCTGTAGTCCCAGCTACTTGGGAGGCTGAGGCAGGAGGATCCTCTGAGCCCAGGAGTTTAAGGTTGCAGTGAGCTATGATGACGCCACTGCACTCTACTCAGGGCGACACAGCCTCTATCTCAAAAAAAAAAAAAAAAAAAAAAAATAGGAGTCATGTTACATAGGGGCTTATAGGCATAAAAATGGGTTGGAATTTCTTGTAAGTACATTTGGGAAGATACTGAATGTTTTTAAGCTGGAGGAAAATGATTAATTATATAAAAAGTATGTTATGTCTACTCTGTGGAAAATGGATTGGAGAGGAAGCAGGGAAGTCAGTGATAAGGCTGCTGCAGTAGTGCAGAGAAAGAATGAAGGGGACACGGACTAGGGTGGTGGCAGTGGAATATATTGTTGGAGGTAGGATTCACAGGACATGATGATATATTGGATAAGTGTATGATAATGTGACATAGGGATATGTAAGTAATTGGGTAGATGGAATTGTTATAACGAAGATGGGAAGACTGGGGAATAACTGGTTCTGGGAAGAAAATCATGACTTTGGTTTTCATGTTATGTTTATTATGATTGACTCTAAATAGAAATGTCAAGTATACCATTGAATACAAATGAAGTGATCAAGACCTCTACTAGAGATATTAATTTGGGGAGCCATTAGCATGAAAATGGAATTTAAAGCCATAGGAATAGAGGAGATCATTCAAAGAGAGTATAAAAAAGGAGACAGAGGCTTAGGAGAGAGCCCTGAGGACCTTGCACGTTTAGAAATACAGGAAAAGATAAATGGCCTCAGAAGTGAGAGGAAGGGAGAAAATGCAGTGCACGCAAACCAAGAAAAGAGAGTTTCGAATTAGGAGGGAGTGCTGCTAAAAGGTCAGGAGGTCAAGTAACAGGAAGACAGGAAAGTGCCTTTGGATTTGGCAATATGTAAGTTGTTGGTAACCTTGAGAAACACAGTTCAGGAGAATGGTGGGAACAGAAGTTGGATTGCTGTCGTCAAATGAGTGAATCGGGTGTGAGAAATTGGAAATAATACAGACAAAAATTCTTAGGAGAATTTTTACCGTGAAGGCAGACAGAAAAACAAAGGCAATTGTGTGGTCAAGGAAGATGATGGCATTTTTCCCTTTTAATTTGGTAGATAATAGAATAGGTTTGTAGGTTGCTGAGATAGATCCTTGAGAGGAGAAGAGCTAGATGATACAAGAGGAGGAGGATATAGCCAACGTGAGAAGTCCTTTAAGGTTAGAAGAAATGGAATCCAGAGGGATTGACCTTCATTATATGGAGGGATAATTCCTCCAGCATAAGAAATAAATATTTCTCTATGTAAGAGATAAAAAAGTCATACTTAGGAGAAGCCTCTACCCTGTACATTAAGTGTAGTCAAGGCATCCTGGTTTGTGTACATGGTGTAAAAGTGAACACATAGATGCTAGTTTGTTATGAGTAAGTCAAGACTCTTGGATATAGTAATAAGCAACAGATGAAAAAAATGAGCATGTCACTGGGATATTATGGTGGCAAATGGTGGGCTCCACTTCCTCCATATCCAAAAATAAAAATAGGACTCAAGAGACTAGAGAAAATCACTTAGGGCTAGGAAAGATACTGATGAACATTTTTTTTTCTTTTATGTGCCAGAAAGAAAAAAAATGGAGATTTATAATATCTTTCTTAATGTATATGTACTAAATATACAGTGAAATATAACTAGAAACACATAAACATCCCAGCAACTAGAACTAACAATAACAAAAATGTCACCACTCTAAATTACCAGCTCTGTAGTCTTTTCTAATCCTCTTGGTTGTACAGATATAATTTTACATAGTCGCGATCATTGTATATGCATGATTTTGAGTTCTGCATTTTTCACTCATTGCTTCATATGACCCTTTCCTTATTTCTACATAGTTCTCATATTCATCATTCTTAATAGCAATAAAATATTCCATTGCATTAATGTACCAAAGTCTGCCTAAGCTTTCCCTCGCTGTTGGGCATTTGGGCTGTTTCCAGTTTTTGCCTGTAATATACAGCACAGCTATAAACATCTTTATACAAATAGGTTTTTTATTTCTTTTGAATTAAATCCTTGGGCTATATTCCAAAAAGTTGGGTTTCTACGTCAAAGTATATGATAATTTTTATGGCTCTTATATTTGTTGCCAAATTTCTTTTCAGAACAATTTCTCACCAGTTTGCAGGACAGCACTGTGTTAGTGTGTCTTTTTCCTCAATATCCTACAGCAAGGAGTATTGTCATTTTTAATCAATTTACTCTATTTTAATTAATGCAAGATCATGCTGCATGGTTGTTTAAACTTAAATTTTGTTAACTATAAAAAATCTGAGGATTTTCAAAATCTGTATGTTGTCTTATATAGTCTTATCCCAAGTTTTGTTAGTATCATAATAACCATTTTGCCTGAGGCCCAGACCAGAGGCCATTTTAAATTCAGTCTTCCTCTATGTCCACATACTCAATTGTTATTAAGTAATGTAATTTCTTACTTCTAAGTATCAATCATATCCCATCTTCTTTTCATTTTATTTTAAACGTTATCATTTTTTCTCCTAACGGATTTCTCTGTATCCAGTCTCAGACTTTAATAATTTTTCTGTTTGGATGTCTGAGTAGTTGTTTTTAGACTTATTAAATTTATTTCATGTCAGTGTAGTCGCTTTTACAGCTGTTTAGACTTATTTTCAATCATGGTACTTTTCACAGAATTAATGAACAAACTAGTATTTTACATCCAACGGTTTTAGTAGCGTGGAAAAATAGAAAAGAAGCCCATGAGCTGTTGCTTGTATGTAGAACTGAGTCTGATTATTTAGGTAGATGTCTAGAACATTATTGCTTTATTAGTCCTATTTAACAAAAATAATAAATGATTCCTAGGAAACCCACCCTGTCAGGTGCTCTTCATTCTGCGACTGTTCTGGGTTCGCTCACAATGTACCTGACTTGTGGGTGCCCAATAAACCACCCACCTATGTGCTCTGCTGCTCTGGCAGTTCTGAGGGCTGGCCAAGGCAGAACAATGCCCCTCTGTGTATATAAAGATTTTCTATAGCTTGCCATTTTCCTCCTTGATCTTGCAGCTAATGTGGGCTGCATTCACACATGGGTCTCTATGTGACACTTACAGTAGACCTAAACAACAAGGTTCACTGAATGGGGACTAATGCTCCTATAAAATAGAATAATTTTCTTTAAAAAATGCAATATCTGGTTACTCTTGCTTGAAATACAAACCCCGTCAGATGCACTCCTGGCCTTTAAGGTCTGTACCTGCATAAATTTGCAGCTAATTAAGTAGCTATACCCCCTTGTATAACCTGCCTTCTAGCTACATCAAAGTGCAGTATATGTAAATCTTGGAAGATGACATACTCTTTTTTACCTTTGTACCTTTTTATTTTGTGTCATTTTGTTTGGAATACCACCCTCTCCTCTTGTTTTTCTTTTTTCCCTAGATCTTCTCTGACATCTTCAGTCTGGATTTCTTATGGCCTCCTCTGCCCTTACATAGCATTTTGTTTATTTTACTGCTGTAGCACTTATCAAATTAATGACAACATTTGTTTACATATTTGCCTTCCCTGATATACTATAGACTAGGATCAGGACCCCATCTGATTTATTCATTCTGTGTCTTCAGAACCTAGGAATACAGGAAGTGTCTTATAAATGCATATCAAATGAGTAATATCTGTCTCATTAAATAACTGACTCTAGGGTCATCTGACATGAAAACACTTTACATAATTGTGATTGTCAAGTATTGTAAATCTTTGTATAAATAATTGATAAATTATGGTGATTTTTATAAATCATAGTGATTATCTTTAGTTTTATAGAACCAAACCAAGTTTTGAGCTTTAAAAAATTTTTATTGATATGTAATAATTGTACATATTTATGAAATACATGTGATATTTTGATACATGCATACAATATGTAATGATCAAATTGGGATAATTAGGATATTCATCATCTCAAACATTTATCATTTCTTTGTGTTGGGAACATTCCAAATTTTCTCTTCCCGCTATTTTGAAATATACAATAAATTATCGTTAACTATTGTTACCCTACTGTGCTATCAAACACTAGAACTTATTCCTTCTAACTGTATTTTAGTACCCATTAACCAACTTCTCTTCATAACCCCTCCCCCAAACTCTCCCCAGCCTCTGGTGACAACCATTGTACTCTCTACCTCCATGAGATCCATGTTTTTCGCTCCCATATATGAACGACAACATATGTTATTTGTCTTTCTATGCCTGGCTTATTTCACTTGACGTAGTATCTCTAGTTCCATCCATGTTGCTGGAAATGGCAGAATTTCGTTCCTTTTTATGGCTGAATAGTATTCCATGTGTATATATACCACATTTTCTTTGTCCATTCATCTATTCATAGACAGTTAAGTTGCTTCCATATTTTGGCTATTGTGAATAGTGCTGCAGTAAACATGGGAGTGCAGGTATCTTTTCAACATACTAATTTTCTTTCTGTTGGATACATATCTAGCAGTGGGATTGCTGGATAAGCATTTTTACTTAGGTAGTTATAGGACTAAACAGGGCTCTCTCCCAAATGTGAAATCCATTAGGACGTAGATGGAATCTTCATGTTTGTGTTTTCAAGGACTAGCATATTGTCTGGAAAATGGAAGTATTTGTTTCACTGTTTTCATGTCCTCATTTGGCAACTGGCTATTCCCAATCATTGATTTTTATCTAAAGGCATGAACAGCTGGGCACGGTGGCTGATGCTTGTAATGCCAGCATTTTGGGAGGCTGACGCAGGAGGATCACTTGAGGCCAGGAGTTCAAGACCTGGGCCTGGGCATCATGGCAAGACTGCATCTCTACAAAAAAGTAGAAAAATTAGCCAGGCATGGTGGCATGCACCTGTAGTCCCAGCTAGTTGAAAGGCTGAGGCAAGAGGATCATGTGAGCCCAGGAATTTGAGATTGTAATGAGCCATGATGACACCACTGCCCTATAGTCTAGGCAACAGAATGAGACCTTGTCTAAAAAAAAAAAAAAAAAAAAAAAGCAAAGTGAGCCTACAGATGCTGCAATCTTATGATAAAACTTGACCAATGAGAAGTTGCTTCTTATGGTGAGCAAACAAAGTAGTTTCTTGAGGTAGAAACTACTTCTGGTGAAGATGCTGTGAACATTGTTGAAATGACAACAAACAATTTAGAATATTGCATAAACTTAGTTGGTAAAGCAGTGACAGAGTTTGAGAGGATTGACTTTAATTTTGAAAGAAGTTCACTGTGGGTAAAATGCTATCAAACAGCATCGCATGCTACAGAGAACTCTTTCATGAAAAGAGTCAATTGATGCAAACTTCACTGTTATTTTAATAAACTCCCACAGCTACTCCAGCCTTCAGCAACCATCATCCTTATCAGTCAGCAGCCATCAATATTGAGGCGAGATCCTCCACCAACAAAGTGATTATGACTTGCTAACGGCTCAGGTGATTGTTAGCAGTTTTTTTTAGCAAGGAAGTATTTTCAAGTTAAGGTATATACATTGTTCTTTTAGACATAAGTCTATTGCACAATTAATAGACTACAGTATAGTATAAACATAACTTTTATATGTGCTGGGAAACCAAAAAAATTGTGGGGCTTGCTTTATTGCAATATTTGCTTTATTGTGGTGGTCTGGAACTGAACCCACAGTATTGCTGAGGTATGCCTGTACATAGCCAACTATCACAAGACAGAAGAAAGAAACCATTAGCATGAAAGAGAAAAACCAAGATAAATAAATTAAACAATTTACTCAAGAAGAGTTATCATTCAAGATCAGTTCTTTAAAAATAAAAATCTGTGATTAATGTCCTTATAGAGATATAGAAAAATTTTGTACTTATATTTATAAAAGTATATTTGTAAATTATATTTGTAAAAATATAATTCTATAAAAAAGGTATAATCAGAACAAAAAGATATTTTGAAACTAAACATATACTTGTAGAAATTAAGTCTAATAAAGTTTAGGCAATGATTTCTTAGATATAGCACTAAAGACGTAAGTGATAAACTAAAACACCACCATCAAGAATATGAACAGATCGCACAAAGAATAGGAGAAAATATTTGCAAGTCATATATCTGTAAAGTACTTGTATCCAGAATACATATAAAGAACTCTTACAACTCAATAATAAAGAGACAAATAACCTAGTTGAAATATGGGAAAAAGGGATTTGAACATTTTTCCAAAGAAGATATACAAATAGCCAATAAGCACATGAATAGATGCTTAACATTGTTAGTCATTAGGGAAATGTAAATCAAAACCTCCATGAGATACCACTTCACACCCACTAGAATGGGTATAATCAAAAAGGCATACAATACAAGTATTAGAGAGAGTGCAGAGAAATTGGAACCTTGATACAATGCTGGTGGGAATATGATATAGTTTAGTGCTTTGGAAAACAATCTGGCAATTACTTAAAAGGTTAAACATAATTAACATATGACTAAGCACTTTCTCTCTAAGAGAAATGAAAACTCTTGTACACGTAAAAACTTGTACACAAATATTCATAGAAACATTATTCATAATAGCCAGAAAATGGAAACAGTCCACAAGTCCATCAAGTGATGAATGGATAAATAAAATGTGGTATATCCATATAATGGAATATTTTCAGACAATTAAAATAAATGAAGTACTAAAACATGTTACAGCATGGATGAACCTTGAAAACATTATGATCACTGAAAGAAGCCACTCACAAAAGCTACACATGGTGATTCACTTTATATGAAATGTCCAGAATAAGCAAATCAATAGAAACTAAGAGTAGATTAGTCCTTGCTTAGGGCTAGTGGAGACTGTGGGGAAATGGGGAGTGACTGCTAATGGGTACAGGGTTTCTTTTTGAAGTGATGAAATATTCTAGAATTAGATTATGTTAATGGTTGCACAGCTCTTTAAATATAATAAAAACTATTGAATTGTAAACTTACATGGATGAATTGTATGGTATATAAATTATACCTCCAGAAAGCTCTTAGGAGTCTAATAAAATAATTGGAAGATAAAATCAAGAATATTTCCCTTGCGAAGAGCTTTAGACAGAGATGGAAATCTTGAGATAAAACATTACTGATATAGATGATCAATTCAGGATACCCAACAGCTGTCTTATAGAAGATCCAGATCTAGAAACAAGGAAGAAAAATATGATTACAGAAAGAATGAAAAGTTTACCAACCTTAACAATATAAAAGTAAAGAGACAGTTGACAGAAAATAGAAGGTAAAAATGGAAAGAAGAAATAACACATATGAGGGGTGATATCCTTATATAATATATGAAGATTCTGAAAATATTGTCTAAACCATTGGGATAATAAATGGAGAGGTAGAGAAGAGGAGGCCCAGAAAATGAAGCACATGGAATTTGCTTGACTCTTGGTTAGAATGACTTATAGCAGCACTTTCTTAAATGTGCTCTGGAGAATATCAGTTCTGCAGGATATTAACATTATGTGGAGGGAAAAAACATTAAAGGTTCCATGGTCAAGTAAGTTTGAGAACTACTGGGATCCACACACTTACTGAAACACTTACCTTTAATACATTAGTTTACATTCTGAATCTCCAAGAAAGGGATTTAGCATGCAGAATTCTCTGAATTTATTTGACCACAGAGTCTTATTTTCAGAGACCTTCTTGAGGGACTAGTGTTCCACTAACACATTTGGAGCACATTGACTTAGAATATGAGTGTCTGGTTCAGGTGAGGGATGGCAGTAGAGCAAGCACTAAAAAAAGAATTACAGGTTGGAGAACCCAGAGAACCTGCACTGCTTCAAGAGCCTCATTTCTGGTGTACATGCTTTCATTCTTGTCCTCCTCTAATCTATTCACCATTCAGTTGCCAGAAAAATCTTTACAAACATAATTCATATGATGCCAGTCACTTGCTAAAGACTCTTTAATGACTTTTCATGGCTCTTAGAATAAAATTGAATCTCCTTACCATGGCCCACAGGGCTATATGATGACTGATCTGGCCTCTATCCAGCTCTTCATTTTTATCATTTCATCTTTTATCTTTTATCTACCACATTTCCTTTTTCTAACTTCACTCGGACCTCACTGGTCTGGTGCATGCTGAACTTCAACTTCTACCTTGAGTGTTCTCTTCTCTTGCCACATGGCTGGTTTCTTCTCTTCCATTAGAGCACTTCTTTGAGTAACCTAGCTAAGTAATTCTCTATCTACACACCCTGAGAGTTCTCTTTACAGCACTTATTAAAATTTCAAATTGTATATTTATTGTTTGTTTACTTATTGGTTATATGTTATAAATTCCATGAGGGGGGAAAGTATGTCTGCTGTATTTCCCATTGTATAATATAGACAGTACGGGCATAAAGCCTGGTAACCTAGTAGGTGCTCAAATTTGTTGAATGAATGAAGGGAGGAATGGAATTTCTCCCAACATTCTATAGAGTTGCTAGTGGAATATTCTAACCTGTACCTCTGTTAGAAACAGAAAGCTGGACAGAGCTTTCTGCTCCCATGGTCCCAGACAGCTATGGAAATCATTCAAAATTGAGCAAAGGAGAAAGAAACAGAACAAAACTAGGAAGTAAGTAATGGTCTTTGCCATCACAGCAGACCACATGATATATGGTGTATGTTTAATACAAACCAGAAATAGAAAAATTGCCTTTTTATATCCAGAATTTCTATCTTTGGTTATGTCTAATTACCAATACTTCTACTAATTGCCTAATGCTGATTTGTGGACTTCACATTTTACTAAAAGCATGGGTAGCTGTGAAAGTTATGTGGATGGATAAGGATTGAAATTTCACTGTATTCCTATGCACAGGCTTTCATTATGACATCTGCAGGCTCAAGGTACTTTAGACTTCATGAGTCCCTTCCTCCTTAAAGACATTAAAAATTATATTTTACAACTCCATTGGTATGAGGACAAATATATTAAAACATTATTTTCAATTTAAAACTTTATTTTTTTCTTCTGATTTAACCTTGGTCCATAAAAGTATTGTAGGTCCGAGGCATTGTGCCTGCTGTGCCTAATTGCCTAATAGAGAAGTCAGTCCTGCCTATATACATGTCAAGAAGAGAATGCAAATAGAGACAAAAGGTAGTTTGGGGTATTTATTTGCTACCATATCCACTGTGAACATCAGTCTCCTCATAGGGGTATAATAATAAATTATTCATGAGGTCTCTTTCAGCTCTAAGCTTCTTGGGTTCTAACACAATTTAGCACAAAATAAAAGACTTCCCAATTTATTTCCTAATATATAACAATAGGCTTCTATTTTCTCTTATAGTGAGTCAATACAGCAAGATGGTAATGAGCGTACACTTTGGAACTAAATGAGACCTGGATTATCTACTAGCTGAGTCATCTTGAGGAATTGTTTAACCTCTCTAAAGTATCATTCCTCTTATCTATAAAATGAGACTAATAAGCTTACCTATGTCTTGGGTTTGTTGTGAAGATAAATGAAGATAATGAATTTAAAGTGCTTAGTACAGTTCCTGGCATATGTTGACACCTAAATAAATGTTAGCCACAACTGTCAAGAAGAACAGATATATTTCAAAGATGAAAAGGCAGGTTTTAGTCTAATAGCTTTTTTGTACATGACTCAATGTAGCTTTCTAAGCAGTTCAGAGACTTACATGAGGAAAGGAACTAGCAAGATTTAGCTACAATAACATGTCAGTATAATGAGGGTAACCACAGCTCTACTTCCCTCCTGTGAACTTACTTATGTCACATTCTTGTTTGGAGTGGGAAGATGCACAGCTGGGGACAATTTGGTACACAGAGTAATTATCGCAATGTTATTCCTAATAATTGTTCTGTTTTATTTCAACTGTGAAAGAGTTATATGACTTGACCAAACTGCAGGAGGAGAAAAGAGAACAGTATATTACTCTTAGTTTATAAGAAGAGAATTCCATCTCTCTGCCTCTAGAGAGGAACCAAAGATGTTCAGGGCTCATTAACAGGGAAGCACCGGCTACTGCAAAGTTCTGTTCCCTAGCTGAGAATTGTGTTAACAACCAGTTACTTCTAAACTTGCTTTCTTTTACTTTTACTTTTTTCTTGGAAAAGACTTCTTTCATGATTGGAGAAGCAGACTAATTCTTTACCCAAAGTCAAGCTTATGAGTTCTTGTCATTGTGATGAAAGATGTTTTTCTATGTCTCTAACATCAGAAAAATCAATCTAGAATAGAAGTTAGAAAGAACATTGGAGATGGAGGCTGGAGTCCTAGAACACAGATTTAGATTTGACATTTTGTAAGTCAAATGGCCTTGGGAAATATTCTTCCTTACTTTCTTCTTTTCCATTTTTTTTCCTCCCTACCCTCTTCTTTCCCTTGCAATCTTACTTTTTCCTCCAAGAGTGCTCTACTCTTACAGGTGCTGTTAAGATCACAATTTGTCACAAGTTTGGTTTATTGTCCTCCTGTATCAGAAGTACCTGGAGGGATTGTTAAAAATGCAGCATGATTCTTAGGCTCCAGCTCAGATCTCCTGAACCAGATATGGAAGGATGGGACCTATGTATTGGCATTTTGAATAAAGACCTCAAGGAATTATTTACACACCAAAGTATGAGAATCATTACCCTGTAATATAGGCAAAGCAAGTTTTATTATCTTTATTTTATATATCAGGGAATGTAGGTGCACAAATATTAAATGATTTACCAAGCTCAAAAGCCAGAACCAGGAAGAGGAAACTCACATTTATTGAGTGCCAACAATGTGCCAGGCACTACTTGTGTTCTTACATGTATGTTTTCTTGTTAATCTTCACAACATGTTTGGAAAGTAGGTGCTATTCTCTCCATATGACATGGTTCAGGGAGGTTAAACAACTTATCCAAGGTCACATGGCTAATGAGCTGTGTATCCAGATCTCAGATCAGATATCTGACTCCAGGGCCCATCCTCTTTCTACTCTGGTGCTGTTTTCCTGAATCCTCATCTTTCAACTAAGCTAAATGGTCTAACACACAAAACAAGATATAATCCTTCTCCACCTCAGTTCCACAGTGCTCACTCTCATAGAGTCAGCTTCAGACCAGGGCTTGCGCTTTTGGAAAGTTTACTTTTCTGTGTGAAATTCATGATGACATCCTGATGCATTTTTCCTCCTTTACACCAGGTTCCACAGCCAGGTCAAATCATATTCAGGTTAATTATAGCCTTCTTTGCTTGAATCCAAGTCTTTACAACTTCCTCAGCAGCATTTTGGACTGTCAAGACATGTCTATCATGATCTTCCCCTAGCCAGCATGTTCCAGCTCTAGCCAGAGCCTTCCAGATCGCTTTCAACATCTTCTCTCAGCATTCCCCATTCCCCTCCCTTTCCCTTCATTCCAATCAAGCAAATCTATTTGATCTTCCTATATGTGTTTTTCTCTTACATCTGCCTCTGGCTTCTTGCAGACATTGTCCTGTAACCTCCTTTCTCCCAACCCTGCATTAGCAGCAAATGGGCTTCATCCTGGGGGCCAGTTCCAGGTGATAGTGCCTGGCACCCTATCTCAAGAAAGATTCTTAGGCCAATTCTGAGATAACTGAGGGAGTATTGAGATCTACTACCAATGTCTGCCATAGGCTCAGGAAAAGGAAACAGCACCACATATAGCACAAATTTGCCATCTCTGCATGGTTATAACAAAGGCTTTAGAGCCAGAATTTAGTTTGAATCCCAGCTCTGCAACTTATTAACCTGGGTGATCTTAAGCAGTTTCTTTATAAAATGAAACTGATAATACCAATCTTACAGGATTGTAAAATGTGTAAACTGCTTATCAAGTGCCTGTCAATCAGCAAATGGTAGTTATTTTTTCCTTTCTCCATTTACGACTCTCCTTAAATTTAATGTCCTGGAAGTAACTTTTAACAATAAGAGAGACTGGACAAAAAGTCTCACCCATCTCAAATCCTGTATATTAAAGGCTTTATAATCTATAGGGAAACTAAGGGAAATGTAAGCTCAAAGGGAAGCCTAAATAGAGATATTCACTAGCTATTAAAGTCACCAAACAAATAGCTATGCTATTTATCAGTCTACTGCCAATGTGATATTATATATAAATAGAGGTGAGGAGAGCAGAGAAGGGAGGATTGAAGGGGAGGGAGGCAGGGGGAGAGAGAAAGAGAGAGATGTCAATATTTCATTAGTTCTACGTAGCACCCAGAATAGCTCAACATGTAATCAGCCATGAAAAAGTAAGTGGCTTTGGACCAAATGAAAGATGCCCCTAAATTTGTTGTTTATCTAGAGTTCAGCCTGGTTTACTATAACTCAACATGAATAATTTTCTCACTAGTTTTTCCTAGGCTTTTGTGTGGAATGGCTGTCACATCT
Organism: Propithecus coquereli; assembly: GCF_000956105.1. NCBI lineage: Eukaryota > Metazoa > Chordata > Mammalia > Primates > Indriidae > Propithecus > Propithecus coquereli. Next base: position 523,322 of record NW_012153396.1, on the reverse strand, counting down.
TATTTGTGTTAGTTACATAACTAAAGATTCTTTTTATGGACAAGAAAGATCAGGCTGCTGTACTCTTATTGAAGTATGTACTCATTTAGGCATCCAGTTCTCTGTGAAGGATGTATCCTCTTTCCTGGGAGCAAAATTCAGAATCCAGTTTTTAGAGTTGTACTCTGTGGTTCAGAAGTAGAAATCAACCCCCAAAGACCATGAATAAAGATGGGCCTTATTATAAGAGAGAGCTGTGATATGCCCTGGGAGAGAAGGCTCGACAATATTTCAGATACGTCATATGTGCAGGTGGATAACAGAGGAAAGAAATTCTCCCAGATTTGGGGTCCCCTGGGGGAGGAAAGGAACTCTCACAATGAAAGGAGATATTTTGTTCTTTTCTATAGCAGCATATTGGCTCTAATGGGAAAGGCTCCTAAATACTAAAATGTCTGCCTGGCACTGGCCAATTTTGTTTGATATAGGTCCCTGTCCCCTTCCTTCTCTTATCCTTTGCGTGATTGGAGGTCAGCATGAGAAAAAATACCCCTTGCCCTCTGAGATCATAATCCAGATTTCTGTCATTGTAATTCAGATATGGAAACATCCAACCTTGGGAAACCAAGACCTTCCCCTCTTTTCAATATTCACATACTGGGTCATCTTTAATTTGTATATTCGTAGACCTAAATCTAGGGATTAGAATGGAGTGAATAGTTGAAAATCCTTGGATAATACCAGACCCTAAATGGAATTTTATTTTCCCAGTGGTATTTCACTCCTGACAGCATTATTCTATGTACATGTTATTCCACCTCTAATATTACTGTTGCTGAGCATTTTCCAGCTGTGTTGAAGGTATTCATTTATGTGGTTTGGGCCAGTTTCCGAGAAACAGGCTGAACTAGAGAGCAGAAGAATCCATCAAAGTTAGATTTGAACAAAGAAAATCATCATCTTTTTGGACTTGCTGTCCTCCACAGTGCCAATATGGATGTAAAAACAGAGTATAGGAGTGGTATAGATTCCCATGTATAAAATATAGAAAGCCCTAATTTTCAGGGAAGGAGCATAGAGGTGGGGAGAATACCCCAAACTCATTGACTATAATATCTGTTCCTTGAAATTTTATCTAATCATTTTCCTTTATGTGTTATTTCTGAGATTGGTTTTTCTTTTTCTAGTTTAAAAGAAATATTATTCAAAGACTTCTGAAAAGAGGATGTTTGCCCCATTTTAGATGATTTTTTTTCACTTCTCAGAAAACAAGGATGTGTTTGATCATCTTCGTGGTATTTGGAAGTGCATATTTTGTTTGACATTATTTGCAAATTTGATTTTTTCCTCCTCAACCTAAATGTAGAAATGCTTCCATGCTTGAAGTTGGTCTCATTATTTTGGTAAGAAGGAAAAAAGAAGAATGTAGTTTACAGCAATTTTCACGTGAACACATATTTAATATTACTGTTTCTTCAATGTTAGCTAAAACAACTTTTCTACTGCTTCGATATAGGACTAAGGTTAAAAAGATACTATAATTTGTTTAAAAATATTAAATTGTGACTGAAGTATTTTATTTTTTTAGGGTTTAGCAGGAGTGTTCTTT
>NW_012153396.1:513877-521249 GCF_000956105.1 Propithecus coquereli | reverse complement strand
TTTTTTTAGAAACAAGGTCTTGTTCTGTTGCCCAGGCTGGAGTACAGTGGCCCGATCATAGCTTACTGTAACCTCTCCTGGGCTCAAGTGATCCTCCCACCTCAGCCTGCCCAGTACCTAGGACTACAGACATGTCCTACCATGCCCGACTAATTTGTAGAGGCAAAGTCTGGCTATGTTGCTCAAGCTGGTCTTAAACTCCTGGCCTCAAGTGATCCTTTTGCCTCAGCCTCCCAGAGCACTGGGATTAGCGGTGTGCGCCACTGCACTTGGGTGGATTTTTTATGAGAATTCCGTTAAGCCCATAAGTTAGTTTAAAAAGAATAATTGGTGTTCTTCTCCAGAATCATGGTAGCTCTTTTTATATATTTGATGTTTAAGTATTTTTCTGTAAACTAATATTCTATTTATGGGTTCGGTATATTTCAAATTTAATTATAGATTTCATGGATTTTCCTTGAGGGATGTGGGGTGGAGGTGTGGAGAGAAAACATTAACATTACTTTTTTTTTTTTCTTCTTTTATTTCAGCATATTATGGGGATACAGATGTTTAGGTTACGTATGTTGCCCTTGGTCCCCCCCTGCCAACTCCAAGTTTCAGATATGTCCATCCTTCGGTGCACATTGCACTCCTTGTGTATACAAATACCCGTCCCCTCCTCCCCCCGCCCCCTGCCCAACATCCAATAGATGTTATTCTTATATGTGCATTTATGTGTTGATTAGTTAATACCAATTTGATGGTGAGTACAAATGGATCCCGTTCTTCTGCTCTTGTGGTGCTCCACTTTGGATAATGGGCTTAAGTTTAATCCAGGAAAGTATAAGAGGTGCTAGATCACTGTCGTTTCTTATGATTGAGTAATATTCCATTGTAAACATATACCAAATTTTGATAATCCACTCATGGATTGATGGGCACTTGGGTTGTTTCCACATTCTTGCAATAGTGAATTGTGCTGCCATAAACATTCGGGTGCAGATGTCTTTATCGTAGAATATTTTGTGCTCTTTTGGGTAGATGCCTAATAGTGCTATTGCTGGATCGAATGGTATTTCTATTTTTAGCTCTCTGAGGTATCTCCAAATTCTTTTCCACAGAGGTTGCACTAATTTGCAGTCCCACCAGCAGTGTAAAAGTGTTCCTGTCTCTCCACATCCTCGACAACTATCTAGAACTCAAAAAAATCGACAAGAAAAAATCAAACAACCCCATCAACAAATGGGCAAGGGAAATGAACAGAAACTTTTCAAAAGAAGACAGAATAATGGCCAGCAAACATATAAAAAAATGCTCAACATCTCTAATCATTAGAGAAATGCAAATCAAAACCACAATGAGGTATCACCTAACCCCGGTGAGATTGGCCTCTAACATTACTTTAAATGTCACTAACTCTATAGTTTTCTCATTCTTTTTATAATATTCCTTTAGATAACAGAATGTTATTTAATGACTTAATTCTCACATATAGCAGAACAAACTATCCAATGCATATGAGGATCTCCAAATTATAGTTCATGAAGAACCAGTTTCCAATTCCCAATGTGCCGAATTAGATGTGCTCTTAATTTCCTGTCCAGAGCCTTTTAGCCAAGCAGTGCATTAATGATTTCTTTTGATCTTAATTTTCTTGTGAATGCATAGCTGTTACTATCAATGACTATTTACTTCAAGTTCTCTGAGGCATATTCAGGAGGATCACAATATAGTTGCCAACATCAGCATCAGAAGTCCTCTCCTGGGTTCCTCATCATGGGGAATAGCATTCGTTGCTGCAATTAAAACTTTGGCATCCTCTCTTCCTCTTGAGCACACCAACAGTGTTTCTAAAATATGTTTTTCATTCCCCCATTTCAAAGACTCCCCTGTCTCTGTAGTAATGTCTTGCCAGTTTATCTACACCAGTACCTTTCATCTTAACCATAGCGGGCTGATCTTCCTAAAACTCAAATCTGATCCTAAAACTCCCTTGCTTATGTTTAAACACAGAATAAATCCAACAAGCACACATGGAAGACGAACTAGCTATATTTTACAGTATTACGTTAGATGTTAGTCATACAAAGGTAAATAGAACCTGGACTTGCACCTTGCTAAGGGTAAAGGGCAGACTTGTTGGCATCACAGGACAGCTTGTAGTGATCTGACCAGCCTGACCTCCTGCCCTTCCCTTACGTGTTCCCTGACATCTAGCCCTGCTGGACTCCTGAGAACACAGCTCACTTGACTCTTCCTTGCTTTGCTCATGCTGTTCTTCTCCTAGGCTGCTCCTTATGGTAAAATCCTACCCTTCTTTCAACGTCAGATTAAATGTCCTGTATGATGGGAAGATTTTCTCAATCTGTATTCCCTTCTTCTAACACCATGGAAGGTAGACCTAACTACTCTGTTGACTACAATTTCACAATAGTTACTTTGTACCAGTAGGACAGCATACAGAAATTTTGGTAGCTAATTGTCTACGTGTCTATCTCCTGGGCTTCATTGTGGTGGTCTCATAGCAGAGGCCCTGAGTTAGTCACCTTTTCATACCTGCATCCAGCATATTGCCTTATGAATAAGCACTGAAGTGCTCAAGTCTGTGAGATGAAGCTAACAAAGAAGGTACTCAGGCTTTTTCCTTTTACTGATTAATATAGCAGTATTTTCTCAATGCAAAAATTCAAGTAATTTCTTGCATCTTCAAGTTGTACTATTATACTTCTCAGCCTCAGTAAAAACAGCTTAGAGGCAGCATAGGATTCTAGAAAGAGGGTAAGATTTGGAAACAGGGAACCTGGGTTTAGTTCACACTAGCTCTATGAATCTGAGGAAGTCACATAACTTCTATGAGACTCAGCTTCCTCCACTGTAATATAGGAATATCTACCTAACTGGGTTGTTTTGAGGATTATGGTAAATTATATGTACAAGGAACTGAAAAACATTTTATAATGAGAAAGCTCTGTAAATGTCAGCTATTTTCGTTATGGTTATTTTTATTTTTTTAGAAACAAGGTCTTGTTCTGTTGCCCAGGCTGAGTGTAGTGGCCTGATCATAGCTCACTGTAATCTTGAACTCCTAGGCTCAAGAGATCCTCCTGCCTTAGCCTCCTAAGTAGCTGGGACTACAGGCGCACCCCACCACAGCCGGCTAATTTTTTAATTTTTTGTAGAGACAAGGTCTCACTGTGTTTTCCAGGCTGGTCTTCAACTATTGGGCTCAACTATCCTCTTGCCTTGTCCTCCTGAAGTGCTGGGATTATAGATATGAGGCACTGTACCTGGCCTCAATATGGTTAGATGCTTGTATTTAAGATTATCTAGGTTTTCTAATTTTTCAAATATCTGGGGGAGGAGGTATAAAATTTCATCTTCCCCTCTTTATTTTTGGGCAATCCTACTTCTAAGACTATAAGCAGTCTATACTGTTTAGAGTATGTATGTGGCAGGGATAGTATTTTAGATACTAATCTGTTTTCTTTCTCCTTGTATTTTTCCATTTTCCTTCTCTCCATTCAAGCAGATAGCTGGTTGTGTGCTTATTGACTTAGGGGTAGCACATGGTATGATGGAAAAGGCAAATAGTACACAAGCCTTTCTGGCTTTTGAATTCCAAAAGGGAATTCCTAGAGCCATAGGGCCAGAAATGGCGAGAAGAGTAGAGCTATTCTCCCAAACTCAAAAGAGATTTTTCTGAGCTGGGGGAAGGAGATAAGGTAAAGAGAAAGAGAAATCCGTGGGTTTCAAAAGCAGAGGGTACCTATGCCCTGTTTCCCAAGGAGTGCTGCAAGGGTGGGTGGTGTGACTCCATAAAATTGGCTGTTTGGGGTGTCTGGAGTTATTACTTGTCTAAGCCAGTAGGGAAGCTAGTAATCTGTATAATGGATCAATAATATACACTTCACCAAACAAAGCAATTTTGATAATTATAAGAAATAGCACATGTGAATGGCTTATACTCAGTAAGTACTCAGTAAATGTTATATTCCCTCCAATCCATTTTCATATTTTGGCCCTGCCCATCAAACCGATTCCATTCCTGGATCTCCCCCATGCTCCATTTTCCATGTTCTTGCTTGAGGACTGTTGACTGGCACTGGAGGAAGAAAAAGAAAAGGAAACACCATGCAGATAAGAGTCAAGCCAAGGCCACTGCAGCTTCCTTCTCCTCCTCCTCCTTTTTCTTTTTCTTCTTTTCTCTTTGCCTTTCCTCTTCCCAGTCCTCTCCTCTCCTTCCCCTTCTTTTCTTCTTCTTTTTATAAACTTCACTTTGATGCTAACCAAGAGTCCTGGTATCCAGTCCTATGCTTCTCTCATCCACTCTGCAAAGAAACTTTCTCAGTCGTCTTTTGCCATCACAGCACAGCAGAGCCTGTTTGGGCAGCACACAGCAACCAACCTCTTTGCCCATGCATCTGCCTGGCAAGATCATGCTGGGATAGAGCAGGGATAGGGCCTTCAACAAAACACTGTCTTCCTCCCTGGTGGAAGAGTTCTTCACTTAGGAAGTACTATTAAAGATTGCTTCCCTCCGAAGAAAATTTCCCCTCCAGCGTCTCAGGGATAGAAGGAATATCTGGAACTGAGATGTTCCTTTTGACTTCCTGCATCTGAGTGGCAACTCTCTCGAAGAGTAGTAATAACCAAGATAGGATATGGCCTCAGAACATGCATATGAGGAGAAGGAGGTAGGTGGATAATTGAGTTGTTCAGAGACATGCGATTTATGATACCCTGTGGCATCTGTGAGTCCCCATATGCATCCTCCTAGCCCTTTGGTTTTCTTGGAACCTCCAGGAACACGTAGGGGTGGGGGATTGCTAGCAAGGCTTTGATGTGTGCTTAACTGCACAGAACCAGGTCTGGTTTCCTTTTTGAGCTGAGCATGCTTGTCAGATGACATTCAGTTCTATACTTAGCTGCTCCAGAAGTAGATAGATTTCTCTTGCAGTGCTCTGGTTTCTATACTCAGACAGGTGTGGCAGCCCTTCTTTGGGGCATATTTGATAGTGCTTTGTACTTACATAATAAATTTGGTTTTCCTATGCTCTTTCCAGGAAAGCCTGTGGTTTTTCAAAGGCATCTGTTGTGCTGTTATCCTTGGGAAATGTTTCTGTTTATTTGTTTCCTAGAAGAGATCAGAGTCCTTAGATAATAGGAAATGGGACAGGTAAGTTTTGATTATAGGGAAATTGATGTGGGAGCCATCAGGCATGGGCTTGGGAAGACAGATGTAGATAGAATGCTGTATTGGGGTCTCGATTTCCAGATGATGAGGGACGTGTGGTTACCTTCACCTTTTTTACAATTTGACCTCCAGTAGCTATGGAGAGGCCATATTTGTGGCTGTGGATCCTCTCAGAAAGCATAGCTACTTAGGGATTGGTTTGGTTTGTCTTCTTTTAACCTTAATTGGGAGTGTGGATTACTTGAAGTTGCAATGTCTTTTTTTTCTGTTCCTTACAGATTCATGAAGGTGGCAGGAAGCACTGTGGATGCAGTTACCTGGCAACAGTAGGTATTCACCATTTTTGCTCTTACTTATTATCAGCTGCTTTGAAATGAAAGATAATTAGTTGTCACCAAGTTCCTAACTGACATTTAATAAGCTATCCTTCATCCTCCAAGAAAAAATTTAAAATTAACTTCAAAGCACTTCTAATGGTACGTTGCTATCTCATAGTACTATCATTTTGTTGTTTTTCAGAAAAGCAAAACACTGACACAATTTGGAGAGGTTGGCTATTACGTACAGTTTTAAGTTAATCTGTCACCAGTGAACTGGTCGTGGGATCTAAGCCTGCCACCGTTGCCCCATAGGCTTTTCCTTTGGGAATAAATTTCCTTGTTTAAGAGAGGAAATGATTTTAATTGCTCAATATATCATGTGAAAATAGAAACACTTTGTTATATTAATGGCAGTGGTCTTAATTAGTGCCAAGTGAGTCACTAATATGAAGCAGGTTAAAAAAAAAATAAAAGGAATATCAATAAAATGAAGCAGCTTCAAGAGAGGGAATACACTCCAACATTCCAGTAAGAAGCTTACAATGGCAAAGACCCGTTACCCCAAGGATAGCTTGAAAAAAGATAATTATCTGATACATAAATTTAAATATTCTTTAAGTCTCCTTATGGCATTTGTGCCAAAATGTCCGGGTGTAACAGTGTCTCACTGATTTTATACTGGAATGCTGCTCTGCTTTGCTGTAAGAAATCTATCCCACAACATCTTCCCAGTCGTCTTTCATCTAATGTGGTGCTCAGAGCTTAGACATTTGTGCTCCCATTCTGAGCCTTCCTAGGCCTGGACTATGACCATCTTTCTCAGTTTCTCGAACCTTCTAGCCTAGCGCATGTGCTCCTCTCGTCTATCTTCTGTCTGAAGTGAGTCACACCATCCATTGCAGATTTGTGAGAGGTGTGAAGGGAAAAATGGGGGGATGAAATCTCTATTAAATATCCCCAAAGAGTCTTTGGTTTGCTGACAATTGACAACCTCAATCATAATGGAAAATTCTTTAGTTTACATTTATACCCTTAGTTTCTCTAAATAACAAGTTCCAAGTGTTTTCAAAAGCTCTTATCTTTCTTCAATTTGTTTGTGAGTCATGGATTGAGTAAATCTGAAGATCTTGTCATTCCCTTGCGTAAAACCCCACAGTGTTTTCCTTTTACACATAGATCAAAAGCCGAACTCTCCACTCTGGCCTTTTATATTTGGCCTCTGCTCCCTCTGATCTCATCTGGTGCCACTCACTCTGCCCTTACTCATTCTGTCCCAGCACACTGGTAGTCTTTCAGTTCTTTGTAGGTTCTTGTGCATATCTGCCTCAGGATCTTTGTACATGCTATTCCTTCTGCCTGAAATGCTGTTCTCCTTACTCTTAAGGTTGTTGGCTCCTTCTCATCTTTCAAATCTCACCTTACATGTCATCTCCTCAGAGAGGCCTTCCCCAATGCTCCTATCCAAAACAGGTTCCCCATTTCATTCTTTTAATTAGCTCTTTGTTTTTTCATAGCACTTATAATAACTTATAATTATTTTTTCCTTATAACTTGTTTTTGTAATTTGTTTTTCTCTTTCACCAGAATGGCACTTAATCAATTCAGCAAGTGCTTATTTCGACAATTGTTTATTAGGCATTTACTATGGGGAAAAATAACAATGACAATAACAATGATAGCACAAATAATAACCATGTGCCAAGAACTGTTCTCGAACTTTATTTGCTTTACCATATCTGATCCTCACAACCACCAAATGAGGTAGGGACTATATTTATCTCTATTTTCCTACAACTTAGAGGAAGTTGTAGAAAAACCAAAGATTACATAGAAAGTGGCAAATTTTGGACTTGAAGTTGTGTCTGTCTCACTCCAC
>NW_012153396.1:507401-513637 GCF_000956105.1 Propithecus coquereli | reverse complement strand
TTTTAAATAAATACATTTTGTTTACTGGCTACTTAAAAATATTGGCCATGTTTCAAGATAAATATCAAATGTTTGCAACTACTCCAAAAATACCCCGCAAAGCAGGCGGGGGGTTGTGTTTCCTTTGGCTCCAGGATCAGCACTCATTTCAGACAAGTAGCACCTGGAATCTACAATTTATCCCTTCCAGCCACAGTTTTCAGTCAAGACTTGGAAAAGTCATGAAAGAATACCAGGAAACCCTTGCCAGTAGGATTCAGTGAAAATTAAAGCCAATTGCCATGTTTCTTCAACCCTGAGATGTTGAAGTGAAGATTTCTTAATAATGTAAAGATATCAAGAGCCATTGTTAGGGAAAAAAAGGAACTAACATAGAATTTGTCATCTGTCACTATATGAATAGATAGATGGCCAAAAGAACCAATTCAGTATTGGGATATTGATCTTGGAACTAGAACAACCAGAATTCTGAGTCTGAAGTCATGAATAAACATCTCTGTAGTTAGACTATTTTGATTTGGAAGCATATTCTTGGATTTGCTATATTTTGCCAAGGTATATGGCAATCATTGGTCCTGCCCACCAATGCATGTAGAAAACCTAGCAAGAGTTAGTGAGATAAAGTTATAATTACAAGTAGAGTAGCTTTTATCAGAATAACCCTCTCATAGATAGCAATGATAAAATCTGGACAAAGTATTTTTAAAAAACATCTAAAACACTGGAGAATGACCAAAAAAAGACAGAAACTAAAGGAAGTTACTCAACCGTGGAAGGAAGTTAATGGTACTAGATGAGATTTAGTTTTATATGACTTTTCCTCTGTGGTTACTTAACAATCCATACATGATAAGGTAACTAGAACTGACAGAAATACATGGTTGTTTTGGCTTCAGGTGCCAGAAGGAAGGAGTCAGAGGCTGGAAATAGAGGGTGGAAATATAAGAAAGCAGGAACTACAGGGGAAAAACACCAAATATGCATATAAACTTCCCTAAAATCTGTCTGATCCCTGAAATGTGTATATTCACAGGAGAGTCCAAGAAGCCTGGCAGAAAGCAACAGCTGGAAGCATAAAAGAGTTGAACAGAGATTTCAGCTGTCTGTCACATGAGAGACAGAAATTAGAATTTGAATCTCACAAATTTAGAAGGGCTTTATAAACACCTTCTTCTTTCTAATGAAACCTAAAAGAGCTATACCTTAGGAGTAAAGTCTTTGTCTCAGGTCTAAGGAAGGATTTGTCCTAAGACTCAAATATAATCAAAAGAGACTTGCCCAAACAAATCATAAACTGACACCTCCACAAGAAAAAGATGATCAGTCATTCATTCAACATCCTGCTAAATTCAAAATCAGCACTCTTCTGTCTCTACAGTATATCATCCACCTTTTGCAGTGTACAATAAAAAGATTACTACACATGCTAAGAAACAGGAAAATGTGAACCATGTCCAAGAGAATGAGCAATAAATAGAAACTCTGAGATACCCAGATATTATAATTAGCTGGTAAGGATTTTATTTATTTATTTATTTATTTTTGAGACAGAGTCTCACTCTCTTGCCTGGGCTACAGTGCCATGGCGTCATCCTAGCTCACAGCAACCTCAAACTCCTGGGCTCAAGTGATCCTCCTACCTCAGCCTCCCAGGTCGCTGGGACTACAGTCACGCGCCACCATGCCCGACTATTTTTTTCTGTTTTTAGTTGTTTGGCCAATTTCTTTCTATTTTTAGTAGAGACAGGATCTCACTCTTGCTCAGGCTGGTCTCGAACTCCTGAGCTCAAACGATCCACCTGCCTCAGCCTTCCAGAATGCTAGGATTACAGGCGTGAGCCACTGCGCCCAGCCTGATAAGGATTTTTAAAAGGCTATTATAAATACTCATAGAGTTAAGGGTAAAATGTTCATATTGAATAAATATATGGAGAAATATCAGCAGTGAAATGGAAATTTTTAAGAAAAGAACCAAATGGAATTCTTTATAACTGAAAAGAAGAATATTTAAAATGAAAAACTCACTGATGAGCTTAACAAGAGATTGGAAACCACAGAAGAAAGAGTTAACTTTTATATACTGAGAAAGAGAAATATACAATTTAAAGAACAGAGAGAAAAAATATTGGGTAAAAATGAACAAAGTTTCAGTGACCTCATTGCCAATTTCAAGTGGTCTAACATATGCATCATTAGAGTTCAGAAGCACAGGAGAAAGAGAATGTGGCAGAAATTTTTTTTAAGAAACCAAAGCTAAACTTCTCCCAAATTTGGTGGAAAACATTAATTTACAGATCCAAGAAGCTAGGCAAACCCTAAAAAGGATAAATACAAAGAAAATCTTTCCTGGGCACATTATCATCAAACTGCTGAGAACAAAAAATAAGGAGAAAAATCTTCAAGTCCTTCAGACAAAAATAACACTTTACATATTAGCCAACACAAATGATGGCTAATTTGACATCAGAAACAATGGAGGACAGAAGACAACAGAACAACATCTTTAAAGTGTTGAAGAAAAATAAAATAAAGCCAGAATTCTATATCCAGAAAAATATTCAAAAACAAGGATGTTTTTGATAAATGAAAGCCAGTAAATCTGTGCTACAAGAAATAGAGGAAGTTCTTCAGATGGAAAGGCAATAGCACTGGAAGGAAAGTTGGATCTCAAAATATAATGAAGAGCATTGGAAATGGTACATTTGTGGCTAAATATAAGAGACTAGTTTTTTCTTAATTTATTTAAAAAACAATGACTCTAGTGCAAAAATGTAAATTGTATTATGGTGTTTATAACAATATAGATGTAAAAATATATGGCAATAATACCACAGAGGATGAGGAAGGGAGGAGGCAGTAAATGGAATTATACTGTTGCAAAGTTCTTTTACTTGAAGTAGTGCAGTATTTACTCTAAGAAGACTGTGATAAGTAAGGGTGAAAATTATGTTCCTAGAGCAATCACTTAAAAAATAATGACTAAAAGTATAGCTAAAAAGCCATGTTGGAATTAAAATGTAATACCAAGAAATATTGAATTAACCTTTTTTTAAAAAAAAGCAGTAAAGGAGGAACAGAGGGAAAAAATGGGAAAAATAGAAATCCAATAGCAAAATGGTAGACCTAACAATCACATCAATAATTATATTAAGTGTAAATATTCTAAAGAATGTTATTAAAAGGCAAAGATTATCAGACTGGATGCTATAGAAGACTCAACTATATTCTGCCTATATGCTTTAAATATAAACACAAAGAATGAAAATAAAAGGATGGGATTATATACCGTGCTAGCAGTTATCACAAAAAGCTGATGACTGAGTAGAACTCCATGGTATACATATACCACATTTATGAGACTATATTAATATTAGACAAAGTAAACATCAAAAAAAAGGAGTATTGTGAGACAAAAAGAGACTATTCATAGTTATAAAAGGGCCAATTCATCAGGAAGACATAATAATCATAAATGTACACACCTGTGATAGGCAAAATAATGGTTTCCCCACCAAAGATATCTGCATCGTAATCTTCAGAACTTGAAAATATGTTACATAGCATGGTAAAGGGGATTTAAGGTTGTAGACAGAATTAAGGTTGCTAATCATCTGACCTTAGAGTAGGGCACTTATTCTGGATTATCCAGATGGAGCCAATATAACGACAGGTGTGAAAGAGGGAGGCAGAAAAGAAGAGGCATAGGGAGATTTAACTACAGAAGAGGAGGTTAGAGTGACATGATGTAAGCAGGACTTGACCTGCCATTGCTGAATATGAAGATGGAGGAAGAGGTCCATTAGCCAAGGATTGTGGGCAGCCTATATAAGCTGGAAAAGACGAGAAAATGGATTCTTCCTTAGCATCTCTAGAAGGAAGTTAGCCCTCTCAAGACTTTGATTTTAGACCAGTGAGACCCTCATTGATTTCTAACCTATAGAAGTGTAAAATAATAAATTTGGATTGTTTTAAGCTACTGTTGGTGATAATTTGTTTAGAGCAGTAATAGAAAACTAATACAGTACCGAATAATAGAGATTCAAAATATGCAAGGGGCCAGACTTAGTGGCTCGTGCCTGTAATCCCAGCACTTTGAGAGGCTGAGGTGGGAGGATCACTTGAACCCAGGAGTTTGAGACCAGCCTGGGCAACATAGCAAGACCCCATCCCTATAAACAGTTAGAAAATAATTAGCCAGGTACGGTGGTGCTCACCTGTAGTCCCAGCTATTTGGGAGGCTGAACTAGGAGGATCACTTGAGCCTGGGATTTGGAAGTTCACAGTGATCTGTGATCACAGTGAGCTGTGATCATGACACTGCACTCCAGTCTGGGCAACAGAGCAAGACCCTGTCTCACCAAACAAAAGAAAAAAAAAAATAAACAAGGAAAAAAACTAACAAAACCAAAGCAGAAAGATAAGTTCACTATTATAGTTGGAGATTTAAAAACACCCTTTTCAGTAATTAATAGAACTAAATTAAAATAAAAACAGTAAGGCTATAGAAGATTTGAATAACACTGTCAAACAGCTTGACTAATTGACATTTATAGAATACATTTGGACACATATTCTTTTCAAGCATACGTGGAACATTAAACAAGATAGACCATATGCTCAGCTATAAAACAAGTCTCAATAAATTTGAAGGGATTGAAATCATGCAGAGTATATTTTTTGATGACAAAGAAATTGTTAGATATTAGCAGCAAAAATATATATAAAACTCCTAAATATTTGGAAATTAAATAACATACTTTAAAATAATCTATAGATCAAAGAAGAAATCATGAGGGAATGTGGAAAATATTGTGAAATGATTACAAAAATACATTATATCAAAATTTGTAGAATTTAGCAAAAGCAGAGATTAGAGAGAAATTTATAGTTTAATATGCTTATATTAGAAAAGAAGAAACATTTAAAATTAATGATCTCTGTTTCTATTTGAAGAAGTTATAAAAGAACAGATTAAACCCAAACTAATTAAAATGAAGGAAATAACAAAGATAAAAGCAGACATCATCAATAAGACAGAAATTACACAAATGGTAGAGAAAATTTATAAAACCAAAGTGTTTCTTTAAATAGATCAACAAATTTGAAAAACTTCTACCTAGAGAAAGGTGGCATTGGAGGGGGAGGGCGTAGAGAAAGAGAGAATGAGAAAGAAATCACACAATTTCTACTATCAAGAATGAAGGGATTCTCACTATAGATTCCACAGACATTCCAAAGTACTATAAGGGAATATTATCAACAATTTTATGCCAACAAATTTGACAAAAATGTAGGCAAATTCCTTGAAAATACAACTTAGAAAAATAATATAAGATTATAAGATAAAATTTGAGGGAATAGAAAGGAAAGGGAACACTCCTCACCCCACCACTCCACAGAACTGCCTGCTACTCCTAGTTAACATATGCAGGTATGTTTTATGGTTATCATCACCAAATGCATAGCTGACATGCATTTTTACATCCTAATATGTTTGCTTATCTTCATCACCCAAGCATTTTCATGTTGCGGCACAGTCTCCACAATTCCTGCAGAGTAGCCCTCCATCTGGTCAAGGAATAATTCCCAGTTTCCTTCTGAATTTACCCAAAGTCAAGCAAGTTGAGCAATGTGCAGCACAGGAGGCCTCTGAAGATGGCGTAATTCTCAGATGCTTGTGTCTGTAGATCTTTCAAGGGGTGAACGGGCAGGAGACTTAAAGGGCTAAGCCCTTCTTGGACAGTTTCCAGCTGCCGACCATCACCAGACCCACAGGGAGGACCGGGCCTCATCCAGGACCTCTGTGTCGGGAGGTGACAAGGACCCAGGAGTCTCCGCCCCTTGGCCAAGCATGAGGGCTTTGTGCCTTCTCCCCTATAATTTCTGATATCAAACATGAGGGACCAGCTTACGGTAACAGATTGGTCAATTTATAAACCCTTCACTTTTTAAATTTCTTTTTTGTTTAGTTGATTTTTGCTCCACAAATCTGCCTGATCTCCTTTAAGTTTACTCCAGGAGAACCTCACACCCCCCCTTACTAAATGACTACACTTGGTTATAATTATATAATAATTGGTCTGTGCTTGCCTAATACTGCTCAGAATATTTTAAAATACCACAATAGTCCCCAAATACCAGACACCGGTTTAGGCCATAAATGGCATCAACCATGAGGGATAGCTGGAGAGTGACACCCTCCCAAGTCCTTGCATTGCCACTTCAAGGAGGTAGAC
>NW_012153396.1:505576-507097 GCF_000956105.1 Propithecus coquereli | reverse complement strand
TGGAAGATGAGAATTTAGCTCTCATACCTCCCTAGCCCCTCAGACACCCAAGCATACTTACTTACCTTTTCTTCATCCTCCAATATTTTATGTCTTAAGTATTGGTTAGGTCAGAATTCAGTGTTTACATTTTTATTACTATGTAAATATGATTCACAGCAGAGACATGTGGTGTGCTATGATTACATTTTCTTTCTTTCACAACTTTTTGTTTCCCCTGAAGTGAATAACTGTCTCTTTTTTCATTTGCTTAGCTTCCTATTAATCTTTCCTAATTCATCTCTAAACTCTGTATCAGAGTAGTAAATCTCTTCTTTCTATACACAGACACCTCAGGTGACCATCAGTTTCATCTTCTCCTTGGAGATCTGCTCCTGGAGCCATCCCTCCTTCTGTTCCCATCTGGACGGTTGATCTCTGTGTTTCCTGAACAGCTGTTGTCCTGGGATTGCCCTTCACCATCATCCTGGGGATTCCTTTTGACTCTCTTATTTGCTGGATTCGTGCCCTTTTTTGAGGTTTACTCCCTCATTTGGTGGAAGATTTCTTCCAGCAACTTCCTGAGAAAAGATAAATGAGAGGTCAACATGTTGAGACCTTGTATTAGAGTTTGATTTGTATTTTGGATGCACATAGATTTCCCTTAGATTTTGACGCTTGTGTTCTATTTTATTCTAGCTTTCCTCGCAACTATTGAGAAATTTCCAATATTTTTATTGGCCCTGCTTTTTTTCTGTTTTTATACTTTTAAGATCTTCTCCCTGTCCCCAGTGATCCTTCATGTGGTTCTCTTTTTATTCTGTTCACTAGATATGGGATAGACCTTCTCAATCTGAAAGTCATGCCCTTCAGTTTAGGGAAATTTTCCAAATTTTTTTTCTTTGATAATGTCCTTCTTTCCATCTTTTGTGCTCTCTCTTTCTGGAACTAACTATAGCACAACCTCTAGTGCTCTGCTTTCTTGGAAATAAGCAGTTTCCAACTATGTAGGGCAGTGGTTCTCCAGCTTTTTCGTCTTAGGACCCTTTTCACTCTTGAAAAATATTGAGGACTCCAAATCACTTTTATGTGGATCATGTTTATAGGTACTATACAGATGGTCCCCAACTTAAGATGGCTTGAGTTCTAATTTTTTGACTACCATGGTGCGAAAGTGATATGCATTCAGTAGGAACTGAACTGTACTTTGAATTTTGAGTTTTGATCTTTTCCCGAGCTAGTGATATGCAGTAAGATACTCTCTCGCTATGCTGAGCAGAGACAAAGAGCTACAGGTCCCTGTCAGCCCTGCAATCACGAGAGTAAAAAGCCAATACTCTACAGTGTACTGTGTTGCCAAATGATTTTGTCCAGCTGTAGGCTAATGTTAAGTGTTCTGAATACGTTTGAGTTAGGCTAGGTTAAGCTATGCAGTAGGTTAGGTTTATTAGATTAATTTTCAACTTAGGATATTTTTGACTTATGATGGGTTTATCAGGACATAGCCCCATTGTAAGTCAAGGAGCATCCGTATTAGAATTT
>NW_012153396.1:475472-505376 GCF_000956105.1 Propithecus coquereli | reverse complement strand
ATATGAAGAAAATTTGGCCTTATATTAATAGTAAGATGTAGCTGGAAAAAGAAGGAATATTTAAATATCCTTTTATAGATAATCGTGGTAGTTCTTCTCATAAACTATAACAAAATTCAACAAGTGATAGTTTCAATATACTAAAATCCCAGACTTCACCATTTTATATTAGCCATATAACAAAATTGCAATTGTACCCCTTAAATTTATACAAAAATCAAACCCTATAGAATAGCATAATTCCCTCTCACTCAATTCCTTCTCACTCCTTTTTTGTGTATAAACCACTCAAGTAAAAGTTAAGATTTACAAGCCTTGGGGAAAGATCTTGAATTACTGTGGGGCTGACTATGTGGAATACCTGGGTCAGGTGTTTGAAACAATAAGACAATAGCAACATGTAAAGATGAAACAAAAAGGTTACTTACATTGTGGAATATGAAGCCATGTGAATGAACTTCTCATACCATGATGTGTTAAAACTCCATTGGTCTTATATTTGGAATAGGCCTTTCACCCATG
Source organism: Propithecus coquereli (assembly GCF_000956105.1). Classification (NCBI taxonomy): domain Eukaryota; kingdom Metazoa; phylum Chordata; class Mammalia; order Primates; family Indriidae; genus Propithecus; species Propithecus coquereli. Next base: position 504,854 of record NW_012153396.1, on the reverse strand, counting down.
CATGATTTTATAACATCATGAATTGATCATTTGACAAATATTGTATAACTGAGTTATGAGGGATACAGATCTTCCAAATGTTGACATATTTTATTACAAAATTTTTAAAATCACATTGACTAATATCACTGCTTACCTAGTCAGAAGTCTAAGTGTTGAGAAGCTGACAATCCTCATGGTGGCAGATATGAATTTTCTAAAATTTTAATTTTCACTTAACAGCTCCAACTTTATAATCGGCCACAAGTTTTGTCAGATGTTTTCCTCGATGTGACAAACTCACTTTGATCATTTTTGAGAAAATGTCTTCCAAATACCCAAGTCTAAATAATTTGTCTGGCAGCTGTTATTTGAAGTAAAAATGTTGTTCCATTTAAAAAGTGACCAATTCAGTTTGCAACTCAGTCACACAAGTGCTTGTCCTCAAGACTACAGTCATACTTTGCTATGGAGCAAAGCATATGTATTTCCCATATTGTTATACAGAATATTTTTTAAATGTATACTCAAGGGTTTAAGTTCAATAAAATTAATTTTAATTACTTTATCAAGGACATTCTTAAGTGAAAGTAACATTTTTGTTCAATTGCAAGTATGTGACAGTGACCATCCGTACAGTTTGGTGCTTCTGACTTGATTTTTGCCAAAGTACCAGCAGTTTTACCTGCTGTTGCTTTAGACAATCAATCTAAATGTCAACATAATTTTTCTAGTACAAGCCATGGGAGTAAAATAAATAACACTTTATATATTTCATCATCACTTGTATTTATTGTCAAGCGTTCACATAAAAGATCATTGATGATTAGTTGGTGCTGATACTGGACAGATAAAAGAAAAAAGCTTTGTCTATAGATTTACCCATTTTTAAGGCAAAAGTACACTTTTACTAACAAGATATTAACTTTGTCTTCTTGTTTGCAACTAAATCTTTAACAAGTCACTGTATTGTTGGGAAGGTATGATTTCTTTTACTGACTTTTACTGAATCCATCCAATGGGCATTTAGCGATGTCAACTGTACAAAGCTCTATTAATCTCTCAGCTACTTTGTGTACTTGTCCAGTCAGTGCAGCATAATGTCTTACCCTCTAAGATGCTTTTCTAAATTCAAAAATTAGTTTCAAAATAATTTTAAAATGTTATTGCAAAATAAGATAAGTAGGTGTTCTTATTTCCATGTGGGCACAAGAAGAACATTAGGATTTCAAAATAATAGCTGATTGGATGATTATGAGGTTACACAGGTTATATAGAAGGTATGAAAAACAGCTTATAAAGACACAATAGAAAGTACTGAGAACAAACTGAGTTGATCTTTGAAAACATACCCCAAAACTACACCTTAGAAAAGTCTAGAAAACAAGAATATACAAGTATATATTTCATTATCAGAGCAATGACATTGTCACATGTCATACAGACTCTAGAAAATGCTAGGAGGGTGAAAAAGGCCAATAATGTCTCAATATCATTATGAAAATAGTTTTGATCTCGAGGATTCCTGAAGATATCTTGGGGACTCCCCAAGAATCCCTGCACTGCACCCTGAAAACTGCTAATGTTGGGTGAGGGTAGGAATCGGACGGTCTAATTGCTTCTCAATTCTCCTGTTCCAATCCACCCATCCCCTCACTCTCAAAGCCACCTGGTCTTTCTAGGTCCTGGGACATCCTGGGATTCTGCAGAAAGAATCTGCCTGCTTTTAGCCTCCCCTCACCACAGGAGTAGAATTCAGCTTTGTTTAGCCAACTAAGGCAGTTACCACTCTTCCTTCCATTTTCTAATATCAACATTATTATTGCTGTTTTCTTCTTGCCCTGTTCTCTACTCTCTTAGACCTTGTGGGTAAATGGCTTTTTTTTTTTTTTTTGTTCCATTACTATTGTTTTAGTGGGGTTTAGGGAGGGAGCTTTAGTTAATGCCTGTATTTAAACCACCATATTTAACCTAAAACCCTACTGTCTGTGTTTTCTTTCCTCTCTAGGGTTATTTTTAATAAGGCAAATAAAAATTTTTAATTTCCAAAAAATATGAATCTATTATTAATATTTATCAAGTTAGCCAAACTCTGGTGTTCCCAACACCTAGGCCCCACTAGAGACCAAAAGGATAAAAAAAAAGACACTCTGCCTTCGTCCCCCAAACATCAGTATTTTTAAGAAATTCATTAGGTGATTCTGAACTACTGCCCTGGAGCCTCCTGATTAAGCACAGTAACCCCTGGGTGATTAAAATCCATGGAGCACACTCAAAGTGTGGTTTCGAGACCAGCAACATCAGCATCCCCTGGGAACATATGAGAAAGGCAGATTTTTCAGGCCCCATCCCAGACCTGCCGAATCACAAACTGTGAGAAGGGGACTCAACAGTCCATTTTAACAAGCCCTCCAGGTGATTATGATACACTTTAAAGCTTGAGAACCACTGTCATAGAAGATAACTGCCTGGATCTGATTTCTAGGAATGCATCCATCACCGTATTTTTGGCATAACGCTTCCTTCAGTAGCTTCTTTTCTGACATGTGGATGCAGGAAAAGATGTAAGAAAAATTGTCCTGGGACTTGGCCTTTAGAAAATTACTGTCCCTTGTGGTCAAAGTCATAGCTTCAAGCCATCTAATTTTCAATAAGTTTTTCTCTTATATAAAAGTCAGCACTTTTCTCTCTCTGGTCTTAGTCTGCACTTATATATATATCATTCTTCATTTCTGCTGTTGCAAAAAAACAAAATATGGTGCATATACTATAGCTATAGGCTTAAAGAGATCAATTTTATAATTTAGATTTTTTAGCTACATTTGAAAGCATAAAAACGAACATTTAAAAAAAGTCATTGCAAGAGCAACTATGAATTTGCCCACAATAAATTGAAGTGTAAGCAAAATGACTCTGACAATAGGATCTCCTGGAAATTCATGAACATTTCCAGGGACATTGGAATGACTTGTTAAGCGAAGATTCTGCTTAAAAGGAAAACCTGAAGAAATCCATCATGTAGATAACCAATTTTAGAGAAAAAAAAATTGCTAACAAAACATGGACCCTATTTAGGAAAAAGTTGAAAAAAAGATTTAACAAAGTAAGTGATTCACAGGAATGTTGAAACTTATTTAAAGCACTATTTTGGAAGCAAAGGACCTACAGGACTACACATTATGGTTTGGTAGAAACAACAAGGTTTTTGAAGTCACACAGGCCTGGACAGAATCCCTCTGTCCCTTTGTAGGTTTGTGACGTTGGGAAAAAGTAAATCCTTAAGAGTTCAGTTTTTCCATCAATAAAGTAGGGTTAATGCCCACCTCACAAAACTATTGTGAAGACTAAATAAGGTAATATATTATGAAAAGCACTTGGCCTAGTACACACAGCATGTTGAGCCCTCACAAAATATGAGTTCCCTTCTGTCTTTCTATGATCCCTCACATTCCTTCACAATCTCTCTATATTTATGAAAGTGTCTCACTATAGAATAAACAGATATTTAGCACATATTCTATTTCTGAGCATTTTTATAGCAGTCTGCAGATGCTTCAAGGCTTTTGCCTGTGGCCTTTTCTGCCAAAAGAGGAAACTGGGTGGTTCTGTGGGGTAACCCTGTTGTATTTTATTTATTAATTCATCAAAAGATATTTATTGAACACCTACTATGTGTAGGCTCTGTGCTAGATGTTATAGATAGATAAGGGATCAAAAAGAAGCAAGATCCTTCCCCCGGGGAAGCTTAGTGGGCTTGTACTTGGCAAGAAGTTTCTCCCATTAGTGACCATTTCTACAAGCCATGCTTATCTCTTTCTTCTGAAAGGGAACGTAGAAAGGAAGAGGTGCTCCTGGTTGAGGAAGTAAAGACTATAATAGAAAGAAAATTTTCATGGGCCCCAGAGAGTACTGTGCCTAGACAAATGTCTGCTGCGGAGCATTTAAAAAGAAAAGGACAGGGAGGGAAGGGAACCATAAATGACATATGGAGTTTGGCTGCAAAAAAAAAAAGGAAAAAAAAGAAGAGAAAGAGACAACTTTCTAAAAGCAGGTTAAAGAACCAAAGAGTTCTTTGTTTTAAGAAAGACTATACACACACATTCCTATATGCATACGTATATATCTTATTTCAGTTGAGCATTTTTGGTGGGCAAGTTCTGTGCTAAGTTCCTTACAGAAATGACCGAAAACATGCATTTTACTATTTAACAGACTTGAGTTCCAGTCATTAGCATCTACTGTCTGTATGACCTTGGGCAAGCCGCTCACCACCTCATTGAGTCTCAATGACTTTGTCAATTAGGTATATTGAAATCTGTGACCCAGGCAGTGGACTCCTTACCATTGGCACAGAGGGTGTTTGTATAATAGCTCTCCTCTCAGCCTAACTCTGGAAGGCAGTGTAGTCTCCATCATTGGGTCCCTTTACTTCAGTCACCCCCAGAGAAGCTATCTCATGTGTCTGCCATTGATAAAGATGAGAGAGGGTAAGTGCTCCCTTCTCATTTCAGAATATACACACATACACAAAACCTCAAAGTAGGCTCAAATTGCCCTTATCTCCAGGTTCAACACAGTGCAAATTGAGCTTTGCACTTCTGTCTAATTCCCTTGTACCTAAGCTCTGGATATAAATGTGGAGTCTCGTGGTGTACATCTCAAGGAGGTCCCCTCATAGTGGCTCCTCAGTCAGTGGAGAGTGTCCCACATGAACCCTCTTTTCCACATTCCCCACCAAATATCTCAGTCCTTTTTTTCTCCCTCCGGTTTCTTGCCCAGTTGGTTCAGTGCAGGTCTTCAGCTAGCCAAAGGAGAAAGATCCTGCCTCGTGAGCTAGTTGATTTCTTCAAGTTCATTGAGTAACATAGTGGCCTTAAGAAATTGTAGTGATTCTTTCCAGGAGTGCCTAGGACTGTTCTTCCCAAAAGAGGACAGTATTTCATGAAGACTTAGATGTTGGGCCAGCAAGTATTCAAAGCCATAGGATTAACAAAGTTGCATCTTTCTGGATTTTACTTGAAGATAAAGAATAACACTGGAGGGCCATAAGACTGCAAGAATGTTTAAAATTCTGAAAGAGGTTTCAGTAACCTCCAGCTCTGTCCACAAATGTCTCCCCTACCTATGGAGGGAAAGTTTGAGAAACACTGGCCTAGGGGCCTTGCATATGTCTAATAACACCAGCCATTCATTAAAATCTCCCATGAACATTATATGCATTATAACAGGAGCATCTGTTAAATGTATGGATATTAAAAGGGCTGCTTTCAGAGGCTTATTAGGCTTGAAATCCTTATAACACTGCTTCTATCTTTGTACCGGGTTCCAAATGTCCTTGTCTCAATAACACTGGAGCCCAGGTGAAAGGTGCTGATTGGTTAAATCTAGCTATCCTGCAACTTCATGGGAAATTAAAGGGTCTGGATAACAGCTTAAATTTAGAAATTCCTTATCCTCACTTTCCTTATTCCTCTGCTAAACAAGTATTGCACTAGTCTGGAGTCAAACTGTCTGGTTTTGAATCCTGGTTCCAACACTTACTTATCCTGAACCAGTCATTTAGCTGCACTGAATCTGAGCTTTCACATCTGTAAGGTAGGTGTTCATTCATTCAAAAAATATTAATTGAGCATCTGCTCTGTGCCAGGTACTGTTCTGAGTGCTTGGGATAGGTCAGTGAATAAAACAGACAAAAATCCCTGCCCTTGTGGAGCTTACATTCTAGGGGAGTATTGGGAATGGGTGAATTGAAAGATAATAAACAGTAAGTATGATAAATAAATTACATAGTATATTAGAAAGTCAAAAGTTGGAATACAGGAGGTGCTGGAGGGAAGAGGGCAGACTGCAGTGTTAATAAAGTGATCTTTTAGAAGGTGAGATTTGAGCAAAGATGTAAAAGAAGTGAGGTAGTTAACTAAACAGACACCCTGGGTAAGAATTGGTCCAGGCAGAAGGAGCAACTAGATTAAAGGTTCCAAGATGGGAATGGGGTTTTATTTGGTGTCATAATAGTTCGTACTATACAGGGTTGTTGTGAGGACAAATGAGATAATGCACATAAAGCATTTAGCATTGCGATTGCAAATGTTTAATAATTTGTGTTTATGATTATTAATTATCATTATTATGGAAGTCACATTTCTAAATTTTTAATATGTTGTAGAATCTTTAAAAATGATCCACATAGCACATTCATGTAGTGGTGCCTTTTTGAAGTTGCTAATTTCTTCCATATATATTTTTTACACATAGTACTTTGAGATGAAAAAATATAATTATTATCTCTGAATAATTTTCTTCTTTGGCAAGAACCATGAAAAAAGTGTAAACTATGTTATATTAAGAATTTTTTAAAGCTAAACAGATGTGACTATTGTTCCCATGTGTTCAGTTGCTTATATCAAGCCCTCAGTGGTTCTTATCTGAAAAGCTGCTACTATCAAAAGCACAGCCATCTTCTAGGGAGGACTTTCCAATATTCCCAATAAATCTAACCATCTTTCCATTTCTCTTTTCATTTTAGAAGGAAAAAAATGGGGAGAATTTATGTAATTAGACTATTTTGCTGTCTCAAAATGCAAATCCTCAGAGGAATAGAAGTTTTTATACACGTTAGTATTTTATGTAATATATTGTGTGGGGGTGAGGATGATGAAAATAAAACGTAAGAACTAACATTAACTGAAAGCCTTCCATGTGCCAAATATCGTTGTAGCTTCTTTACATAAAGTTAAATCCTTGAAAGACTCTACTACCTTGGTACTAAAGTATAGTCCAGATCATCAGCATCAGCATCTCCTGGGAGTTACTAGAAAGGGAGTATCTTGGGCCCCAACCTAGACCTACTGAGTAGAAATCTGCATTTTAATACCCCCAGGTCTTTCATAGTCACATTAAATTCTGAGAGTACTGCCCTAACAAGACAAATATCAAGATCATCTTCCTCAGAGGAGAAAAGTATGCTTCAGGGAGAGCACATAACTTGTGTCAGTACTCACGGCTAGTAAATGGCTGTCCAGGATTTAACTGAGGTCTGTTCACAGAGCAGAGTCCGTGTTCTTTCCACTACACTACTTCCCTCACTAGTTCGTTTTAATAGGCATATTTTATGATTTATTTTATAGAAAAAATAAAAGAAATCGGTCAGCTCCCACTTGAATGCACTTTGAAAGCATTTGCACAGACAGGCTGAATGTAAACACCTGGTCCAAAGAAGAGCGATGGGAAGATGATAATTGAGTTTGTGTGTGGCTGTGAGTGGATGAGTCACATGCTCCCCTGCTCTCCTGAGGTAACCTGCCTTTCTGTTGAATTAGGGAACCCAAGTGTAATTGCTGGCAGGATGCTTCCAAAATTCTACTCTGATGAGCAGAAGACAAGAGCAAATGCAGAAAGGCAGACCATGGCCTGAGGAGATGAACAATCTGGCATACGAGACAGGGAATGTCTTTTTTTATGAGCAAGGAGGTATTTTTATGGTTTGCCTTGAGTGAATAGCCTCTGATGTTGGGAAAACAGACTGGGAACAGCTGGACCACACTTTGGATCAGTTGCCACAACAACTTGATACATTTGTCTCTGGTGTCATTTGATCCCTTTGAGAGCTGTATTACCTCAATGTGGATGTTTGACTTTCAGGCTTACTCTGTGCAGTGAGCACGTCTGTTTGATTGCATTCCTCAGATTATAAGGAGTGTTGATTATATTCATTTGGGAGTTTGGATTCTAAGATTACAGAATATAGCAACCTCACAGGTGACTGGAACCCAGGATCTCATGAAACCATCATTATATTTACCACCCTCAGAACTCTGAGTTCAGGGACAAATCATACTGGATAGCATCTGGGAAAATTATGCAGGTATTCAAAGTCATCCCCATTTTCATCTTCTGGTAATATGTTCCACTTTGTCATCTCAGGTGATCTTTGCAAGCAACACTTTTCAAACTTGGTTTCAGTACAAGTTATTGGTAGTAGTTGTATTTACCCTTTTATTTTATTTTGGAAAAATTAAGCAAGAGACATTCACCATTTGAAGGTTTGCAAAGTAAAATTGAATGCACTTGTATGATTTCAAGAGCAAATTAAATTTTTTCTCTTAGGAAGCTTAGAAATGACTGACGTCTTAATGGCAACTTGAGAGTGATCCTGGCTACCGGCTACCGTCATTAGAGAAAGGGCTGAGTGCTTTGCATGAATCATGCATGAGCGGAGAAAGTGCCCACTTTCTACTTTCTTTGATGAGAAATGGTCAAGCACTCTTTTCCTATCTCCCAATTTATGGCAGCTGAAACTGGAGGGCCTGATAACATGTCTGTGCCCACCATTACCACTGTCTTCATCTTCCTTGAGACTCACGGCTCCTTTCTGAGGAATAAAATCTCCCGAGAGAGTTCAGGAAAGCAAAAAAGCAAAAAAAAAAAATTAATGTCGTTGGAAGCTATGGAGGATGATTTTGAGCATGTGCAGGACGTAATTTCATTATTGTCTAGAGTTACATGGCTGTTTCTGGGATCTGGGAGTTTCCTAAACAGAATATATTGTTGTTAGATGGCAGCATAACTGTGGTTTTCTGCTGGTATTTTGGTGCAGAGGTGGATAGCTGTTTCCATTTTTTTCTCTTTTTTTCTCCCTTGCCACTTTATTTCATGTAAATAAAAGAAAACAAAGATCGACATAAAAGAAACACCAACAGCAAACATTTCTGTTAAAGTTCTACACTTCATCTATAAAAGTCAACAAATTCAAAATTTCTGTAATTTTTTTATTCATTTACATTGTGTATAATTAGTGTAGTTTTTCCAACTTGTTCAACTTTAACGTAAGATGTTTTAATGTGAATCACATGAAAAAGGTGGCCCAACATTATGAACACTTTAACATTTCTATTTCCTGCTCTGTGTGGGTAATTTTGTAAATTTGAGGTCAGCCTAACAGGCTTGGAGACAGGCAAGCTGGGAGTTTGGAGTTCGGTCAGCTGGGTTTGGAAAATGCCCTTCCTTTTTGGATATCTGGCATGCCCTGAGTGAAGGGATCGTGATTTCCCCACAGCATGCAGGAGGCTTTTACTTCATAAAAAGCCTCATTTTGTCATAAGGAGAGCACAAAGCCTCTGTTCCAGGCTGGGCAAAATCAATGGCATCACCACCACCTGTGGTCGGTCTTTTAATGCTTGAGAAAATTAACTGACTCAGCCTAATCAGTAGGTAGCCTATGGCAGTTGATATCCTAGGTAAGATGTCCAGGTCATAAGAGATTTCCCAGATCCTTACCCCTTACTACAGGAACCAAAACTCTAGTGCTACTCTTTGGGGTTTAAAATACTTTTTAAGATAATCAATACTTTTACAATTCTGATGAAAACTATTGATTGTAGAAAAATGCATATGTGTATGGGCAAAAATAGACACACATATACATAATTTTACATAAGATTTCAAAGTTTTTAAGGATACCCTAGAGACTAGCCATGGATCTCATAAGGAATCCGAGGGCTCTATGTTAAGAGCTAGGTTTGAGTTTTGCTTCTTCCTGCCATCACAGTGAGCATCTCACTGCTAACTCCCAGGCCCCCAAATACTCTTAAAATGCCTGTGAAGTAGACTGCATGAAGACCCTACAATATTAATATAAATTAATTTCTACTTGTGTAATAAGAGAGACAAGAAAGGGATTGTGGGTACCAGGACAAAAAAGAGTCTTTCTTAGTTTTCCCTCCATTATTTTGGTCAGTGTTTTCTTTTTTTTAAAAAAAAAAATTTTATTTGTACAAATTTATGAGGTACATGTGCAATTTTGCTATATGCACAGATTATATAGTGGTCAAGTTGTGGCTTTGAGGGTGTCCATCACCTGAATTACATAAATCGTACCCAAGTAATTTCTCATCATCCACCCTTCTCCCACCGTTTCACCCTTCCAAGTCTCCACTGTCCATCATTCCACTCTCTATGTCCATGTTTACACATTGAGTGAGAACATGTGATCTTTGACTTTCTGTGCCTGTTTGTTTCACTTAAGTTAATGATCTCCAGTTCTGTCCATGTTGCTGCAAAAGACATTATTTCATTCTGTTTTTTTTTTCATCTAGCAGTATGCCATTGTATATATATATACCATCTTTACTTTACCCATTCATCCATTGATAAACATTTAGGTTGATTTCATATCTTTGTTACTGTGAATAGTGCTGCAGTAAATATGCAAGTGCAGGTATATACATACCTGCACTTGTATATACCTCTTTTTGATATATTTATTTCTTTTCCTTTGGGTAGATACCCAGTAGTGAGATTGCTAGATTGAATGGTAGTTCTACTTTTAGTTCTTTGAGAAATCTCCATACTGTTTTCCATAGAGTTTGTACTAATTTACATTGCCACCAACAATATGAGTTCCCTTTTCTCTGCATCCTCACCAACATCTGTTGTTTTTTGTCCTTTTAATGATAGCCATTCTGTCCCATCATGAAGGGAGTTCTTAAAAAAAATAGCCATTTTGACTGGGACAAGATGATATCTCACTGTGGTTTTAATTTGCGTTTCTCTGATAATTAATGATGTTGAGCATTTTTCATATACCTGTTGGCCATTTGTATGTTTTCTTCTAAAAATGTCTATTCATATCGTATCCTTTGCACACTTTTTAATGACATTATTTGTTTTTGTTGTTGTTACTGCTGTTGTTGAGTTGTTTGAGTTCCTTGTATGTTCGGATATTTGTCCCCTGTTGGATGAATAGTTTACAAATATTTTTTCCCGTTCTATAGGTTATCTGTTTGCTCAGTTGATTATTTCTTTTGCTGTGCAGAAGCTGTCAGTTTAATTAAGTCCTGTCTGTTTTGGGTTTTCAGGCCCTCCTAAAAAGAATAAACTTAAACACAATAATTTTTAACTTTCCAGCAGTCTGGTCAAAGTTATGTTAATTTATTTAATTGATGAAAATTTTATTATAGCACACGTATTAAGCATACTGTTCCTGGAACTATGCTTTTTGTCAAAACAATATTATTATTCTACAGTTGGCCCTGAACAATGGGGTTACAGGTGATGATCCTCCACACAGTTGAAAATCTGCATATAACTTTTGACTGCCCAAAAATTTAACTACTAACATCCTACTGTTGATTGGAATCCTTACTGATATCATAAACAATCAATTAACACACATTTTGTATGTTATATATATTATATACTGTATCCTTACAATAAAGTAAGCTAGAGAAAAGAAAGTAGTATTCAGAAAATCATAAGGAAGAGAAAATATATTTCCTATTCATTAGGTGGAAGTGGATCATCATAAAGGTCTTTATCCTCATTGTCTTCACATTGAGTTGGCTGAGGAGGAGGGGGAAGAAGGGGGTTGGTCTTGCCATCTTAGGGGTGGCAGAGGCGGAAGAGGTGGAGGAGGTGGGAGGGGAGGCATGAGAGGCAGGCACACTTGGTGTAACTTTTATTGAAAAAAAATCCACATATAAGTGGATCCACACAGTTCAAACTCATGTTATTCAAGGGTCAACTGTATTTTGCAGATGATGAAAAAGTGGTAAGAAAGGTTAAAAATTTAATCAATGTGTTATATTTATTATAATATAATGAAGTAATCAATTAATGTATTTAGTTAGTAGCAAAGCCTTTACTAGGACCTAGATTTCTAGAAATTTATGTCTTCCTTCATTTCTTTACTTGATTGGACACATACTTACTGAGCAGCTGCTATGTCAAAACAGGCTCTGTGCTCCTTCTGTTCTGTCCCATGGTATGGTTTATTGGTTTGACCTGCCACTCCTGCTATCTCTACTGGCCTCTGAACTCATCTTGAGCAAGTCTGTCTCTGAAGTTGTTTCTAATCTGTAAAATTAGGTGTTTATGCTGAGTCATCTCCAGGATCCATTTTATTAATAGTGTAGATACAATTCTATTACTATAAAAGAAACAAGATAAATAACTGTCAAGTGTCACTATAATAATGATGCTGGTGCTATTTTTCCACATTCTACCCAAAGAGATGAATTTGCATATGTAAGTAGACTAGAAACGAGATTGTCTATTGTATAATCAATTTTGTAGTGGCAGAATGAGTCACTTTGTATCAAGTATTATATTTACATTGGATATAAGGGAATAAGGAGATGAAGTAGAAGAAATAAAGGATGACTAGGAAGAAGATAGAAAAATGGAGACAATAGGGAAAAATGACTAAGGATATTTGCTGTTTATACTTTTTTCTCTGATAGAGTTAAAATACTAAAAAATATGACCATGTGGGTTGCTTTTCTCAGAGAGAATTTCTTTTTCTTAGTATTCACTGTGTCAACGGAAAAAAAGACCAAAGTCTGTAAAGTAATTTTAAAGAGATTTACTCTGAGACAAATTTGAGTACCATGACCCGGAGCCACGCCCAAGAGGCCTTGAGCAGTGGACTCACTGAGGTTGGGTTACAGTTTGGTTTTATACATTTCAGGGAGGCAGGGGTTACAGGTGAAGTCATAAATCAATACGTGGGAGGCATACATTGGTTTGGCCCCATCTCGAAGCGGGGGCTTACAGGTTATAGGTGGGTTAAAAGATTCTTTGGCCTGTAATTGGTTAAAGACATGAAGCTTTGTCTAGAGGCTTGGAATGTTTAAAGTAAGGAGCTCTTTATAAGAGATAAAACACTGGACATAGATTTGTTGTGTAAATTGAGGACCTGCAAGTTTGTCTTGCATACCCTTAGGCCTGTTAATGGGTTACAAAAGGATGTCACCAAGAAGGGAGGGAGGCATGATAAGGCCTGTCTGACCTCCTTCCTCCTGGCAGGCAATTTAGTTTTAGGGTATTTCTTTGGCCACAAGGGGGTCCATTTAGTCAGCCGGTGAAGGCGGGGTGAGCCTTAAAATTTTATTTTAGTTCACAACTGGAAGGACAGTTAAAGGATGGTACTTCCCACTTGGGAAGGTGGTACCTTCCCAAGGCTGGTACTGCCTTTACTGACCACATTAAGAGATGTTGGATTTGGGGGCAAATTACCACCTCCCTGAAATTAGGTGGAGATGCACCCACCTCAGGTGGTCCAGAATAAAAGTTGTATGTATCCAAGAAGAGTTTTTTTTAATTAAGTCAGTACTTTATGTCTTCAAGTAGTAATTTAATTAACTAAAATGGTGAAAAATCAAGAAGGCAAGAGATAATTACATTTCATAAAAGTTTCAAAAGCAGTTAGTGCCAACCATTCTAATGTTAATTGGCCATCAACCAGTGTTTAAAGGCCAGCTAGCACTGTGATTAGCACCTCTATGCCAAGTATCTCAAGACTCCAAAACCTTCACAGTTAAGTGAGGTGTTCCTAGAACACTCATTGCCAGGGGCCCCATGCTTGTACTTTGAGAGCCTTAAAACATGAACTTCACCACCTGAGTGCCAATGTAGCATATTCATTGCAGGGCAACTTCATGGCCTTGTGATCTGTGCAGTCAGTCACACGGGGCTCTGAGCTTACAAGGGCCCTGTACTTGGTTTAATGCTCTGCTATCACAGTCTTGAAATTCTTAATAATTTTTTAACAATTTAACAAAAGGTCCTGCGTTTTCATTTTGCTTTTGGCTCCACAAATTATGTAGCCAGTCCTAATTCCTGGTAATCACTTTTAGGCTATTTTTTTTTTTTTTGCTCTATTTTAAGATTTTCAAGAAAATGCTGGGAAGATCATCAAATATCTGTCTAAACCAGTGTATAAGGGGTACTAAGGAATAAAAAGTGAACAGAGTTATTCACTATGATTCTGTTCTGCTTCTAAAATGACATATACTGAAATTCCTCTTCCTGACTACTCCCTCACGTTAATTTTATGCAAGTCCTTTTTCCTACAGAACTAGCCCTTTGCCTTCTCCCTGATGTAATTAATAGCTATTAATATATGAGTTACATACTTATTATTATGTACATTGTACTTTATATACATCATCTCATTTAATCCTCACAACAACCATGGAAGGTTGGTATTGTTATACCTTTTTACAAGTGAAGAAGGCAAGGTTCAGAGGCTTCACTAATTTGCCCAAGATTTAAAGCTAGGTCTGATTTTTTTTTTTTTTTTTTGGTGGGGGGGCACCACCAGCATCTGTTCCCCAGTTACCCAAATATCTTTTTTTTTTTTTTGTAAGACCTATATTTACTTTCATTTGAGTCCTTTCTGTCTTCCTCTCAGTTCTGACCACTTTCATTCCCTTTGTGTCATCTCAGGTCTTCTTCCTCATTCTCATTACTTTTTTCCTAGGTTCTTGCTCCTTCCAGACCTAGATTCCCTTACTCATTCTCTAGCCCTATTGAACATTCTGGGTTATTATAAAGAAATCCTTCACATCCTTACACTTTTCAACAAATATTCCCTTTGCCTTCTAGCTTTTTGTGATTTTATGACTTTGATATCCTCTAATAAATAAAATTTATGTAAACCAGCCACCACTGCAGGAGAGCAATACTGTTTTGTATACATCATAGAGAATATTATTCTTTAAAGTAAACTAATCAGTTACAGTGATTTTGGTATTCTTATCATTGGCCTCTCAGCAAACAGAGCAGATTAGATTATGTAGAATTAATAATGCTTTTCTATATTAATTTTACAAATATTTTTGAACACCCCTGCATGTTAATATTTTTGAAGAAAATATAGTTGTTATTAGCATTCAATTATTTAAGTTCTATTCAACAAAGTTCCTGTTGATTTTAATAAAAGTCATTGTATATCTAGCATATTTAGTCACACCTAGACTGTCAATAATTAGCTAACTGGTGTCTCTGCCTCTAGTCTATCCCACTTCTCAATCCCTTCACATCACTGCCTCCAGTTATTTTTCTAAAATATACACCTGATTACATTATTCTCCTTTTTCAAAATGTTCATTCAGTAGCTATTTATTGAACACCTGCTTTGTTCCAGCCATGTAACAGATACTAGGAGTAGAATGGAGAACAAGACTGACATAAGGACCTGTTACTAAAGCAATTAGAGTCTAGAGATAACGTCCCACTTTTTCCTTAGTAAGATCAATTCTTTAGAACAAAATGTAAAGCCTATCATAATCTAGATGCCACTTATCTTTCTAGCTTTGTATCTCTCTATTCTTCTACTTCCTTTACCTTTGGCGTGCTGTTCTCCAGATGAGGCAATGATTCTTTTACTGCAATGTACATTTTCATGCTAATGCTATTTTTCTTTCATTCCAATGCTTTCATTCTCTCATTCATCTTACAGAATCTTACCTCTCCTTTAAAGTTGAGCTCCAATGCCAAACTTTCAACTTTCTTACTGAGCCTTTCCTAACAAATATACGTACCTCAACATAGCAACTATTGAATTGGAATTTCCTTCTTCTTTCCCTTTCCTTTCTTGCTCTTTGAAACTAGGGCTCATCCTTAAGCACTCAATTTAAAGATCTACAAGAAAAATAGAAGAAATGGTGGGCACCCAGCTACAAGCTGCAGTGAAACTGAGATGGGAGCAAACATCATTCCTACCAGCATCTTGCCCATGCTGTTTGACTGGAAGAGGCTCCACCCTCTTGGGTCACAGACCCAAGGCATGAATGTAGGAGTTTAAAGCTGGGCAGCCCAAAAAGGGAAGTTGAGACAAAGACCTCCCCTCCTTCAACCACCCAGTGCCATAGACATAGCCACCTCTGCTTCCAAGCATGAACTTTTGGTGCAAATGAGCTGTGGGACAGCCAGTTCTAGGTTTGCAGGGGGAGTACACCCCAAGAGTACTCTGCTCACTGTGGCTGAGTTCTGCACAGAGGATGTGGCTCATTTCCCTCCCTTCATGGACAGGCATTGTTTTTGCAGCTATCTCAACCCAGGAATCTCACCTCTTGGTTCTCTACTCCATTGGATCCACAGCCAATGTTCCCCAGTACCCACCCAGACTGCAGCAGCCTTTGGGGGCCAATGAGTCCTAAGGGAACTGTAGGTCTCTTAGAGCATGGGCATTCAGGGTTGGCCGCTTCCAGCTGAGAAGAGAGTGCAGCACACCAGAGGGCCCCTTAGGAAAAAGGAGACCAGGGCACCAGCCCCTTACCATTTGGGGCTGTCTCCTCCTCCTCTCCACTGCCCGCTGCTGCCAAGGCAGCTGTGGCTGTTTCCACTCAGGATGGGTGAGGGTTCCACAGGGGATGATTAAGCCAAGGCACTTGCAAGCAGCTGTCCCACCTCTGAGAGAGTGCCTATCACACTCAGGATTCTACGAAGCCTGGGCTCACTCCTTTACCACTAAAAAGCTACAGCAAGTGTTTTTGTGTGCCCCAAGGATAAAAGCTACTACCTACCCTGAGGGAGGGTGGGGCTAACAGTCCTATTCCTAAACTCCCTGTCTCTTCTGAAAGTAGCCTGTCCTTCCTGGAAGCAAGGCCCTGGCACACCACACCTCCCCCACTGGAATATTTCAGCCACAGCCACAGCCACTCTAGCACCCAAAGGGTTGAGTGGCCTCCACTGTCTCTGCTTTAGCTGGGTCAGGGTGGGAGCTGGGAATCTGGGCACTTTTTTGCCCCTGAAGGACAGAGACCTCTGTCACTGCTGAGAGAGGGACGCATGAATGGTGTGTGCATCTGACAGCTGCCTGCCTCTGCTAATCTCGGCAAGAGGAGCCTACTGTCTGGTCACAGTCTCACAGTTCATCCACTCTTCTTCTGCCTGAGCACTCTTCCAGAGCAGGAGATCACCCCACCCCTCACTATCCCAGCCAGCGCCTGAACTCAGGGAAGCTTGAAGGCAAGTTTGACAGCCTATTCTCCATGTGGCCATCCCAGGATTCAAGTGTGCCATTCAGGAGCCTGGGAACTGGAGATTACCTAACCTAGTCCACCACCACTGGCATGTGAACACTCTCCCAGGAGTCTGAGGTCCAATTCACCCAAATTGCCAGCAGGACCATAATGGGTACCCACCTGCATAAACGGAAAGGCAGAGTATCTTTCCTTCTCTATACTGACCATGAGAATTCCTGGCAGAGGAGAACAGGTGAACTGCAAAGCTATCTGTTTTGAACTGAGGGAAGAGGTTCCAGATGAGAAGAACCCGCATAAGAACTCTAGCAGGATCAATACCCCCAAAGGCTCACACTAGCTCTTCATCAATGGACTCCAATCGAAAGGAAATTTTTGAAATGTCAGATATGGAATTCAAAATATGTATTATATATACAAGAAACTGATAACATTTGTTGCCTCTGAGAAGGGAAGTGAGGTCACCAGGACATAGAGGTGGGAGAGAGAATTTTGACCATATACCTTTTTTTCCTTTTGATTTCTAAGCCTTGTGAATCTATTATCTTTTCGAGAACTAAAATTAAATAAATGAAAAGCAATCCTGGGTGATTTTGATGCAACAGGAATTTGGAAACCAGTGGACTATATTTTGTTCTCCTAGACCAGAATCCTTTGAGACTTCATTAGTCCAAGTTTTATAATGCTACCTCCAGTGACTTTCCTTATGCATCCTTTGAAGGACATAGTTATTTTCCACTCTCTTCACCAGCCTCCTCTACTTCTCAGCCTGCTGCAGGTTTGTGATCCCCAGGGGAGCACTAGTGCAGGTTATTCCATGCCAGACAGGCTCATACAACCTTGGAGGAAGGCTGTATCAGGGCAAGGAGGGGCTAAGGAATGGCTAGCAGCCCAGATTCAAGGTGGGTGTCCTGAGATGAGCCCTGGCCTCTGGTGCCAATTCAGCCTACTCCCTCCTTGCATTTCAATTTTCTTCTCTGGAAAATTGGGATTATGGAGCCTGACTTGGGGAAGTTTTGAGGTTCAACGAGAATGTAGATGGAAAGGTGCTTGGCAAAGACAGTGGGTTCCAAATAGATGGAACATAGGGATTCATTGTGAGAGAAGATTGCTCAAGGGGCACCAAATAACATGACCATATGGTAGCATTGTTTCAGGGTCTCTGGCTGTATCACCCTCTCTCACAAAGAGATAGAAGGTGCCCATATCTTCTTCAAACTCTGGAACTTCATCCTGAGTGTATAAGGGACATTATAAGGAAGGAGAAGTGCAGAGACACAGCCAGTGCCAAGAATTGCTTCCCCTGTTCAAGTGAGCTCCCCTGCCAGCTCTTCACCAATGTCTTTCCTGTGGTCAGTAGAGGTTATGGTGTGCCAAAGGGACCTTTTAAAATCTGCCTTTTTAATAATGGCTAATTGTAGAAGTGGAACTTGGAATCATTTTCAGAGGCATTGGAAGGAAGCCCAGTAATGAGTTGTATGACCTTGGACTAACAATTTCACCCCTCTGGGTCTCAGTTTCCACGTCTGTAAATGAGAAGGCCTTCAGGTTCATGAAGTTCCTTCCAGTTCTAAAGTAGTAAAACCACCCAACATAACTGGAGAAAGGGAAAAAGAAATTCCAGGCATTTGTGCAACTCTGCACTCATACTATCATTAAATTTAGAAAATAAATTTGCAGTGAGAAGATTGTCCTGAGAACCACTCCAGGATCAGCTCCCTCTTACTCATTAACAGATGACCATTCTTTTCCCCTCATGTTTACTTCAATTTGATCTGCCCTACCAGCAGCACTTCCTCTCTTCATTCAAACAAACAAATAACCAGCCTGGTAGCCAAGAACAAAATCAGTAGCAGGTGGAACAGCTTAGTTTTAATGATGCCGCAACCAAATTTTAATTGAACAAAGACTCTAACTTTCCCCACACTTAGACCATTAATGCTTCACAAGTACTCAAGGAAGTTAGCCACACCTACTCTCCCTGGGAGGAAAATGCTAACACTCTTGGCATCTATTGTCAGCTCTCCTTTCCACCTCTGCAAATGGACCCATTGTCCTGTATAATTTCAATTTCACTTTAACCCAGATTGTTTCTTTATCTTTCTCATTTTTTGGTGTGGAAATTTGATCAAAGGAGACTCTTTACTGCCTCTTTTCCTGATGTTAGAGGGTGATTTCCATCTATAGGACCCTCTTACTGTTACCGTATGTCACTGTAATTCTACTCCTAGGTATATGCTCCAAAGAATTGAAAACAGGTATTCAAATAAGTACGTGTATATGAGTGTTTATAGCAGCAGCGCTATTCACAATAGCTAAAAGGTGGAAACAGCCCAAATGTCCTACAGATGAATGGATAAAGAAAATATAGTATATTTATACAATGGAATCTTATTTTGCCATAAAAAGGAATGAAATACTGATACATGTACAACATGAATGAACATCAAAAACATTATGCTAAGTGAAAGAAGGCAGTCACAGAGAGCCACATATTATATGATTCATTTTACAGTTGACCCTCAAACAACATGGGTTTGAACTGTGCAGGTCTACTTATACACAGATTTTTTTCAACGAGATGTGGATGGAAAATCAATATTCCCAGGATGTGAAACCCAGGGCCAACTTTTTGTATACATTGGTTCCAGAGGGCTAACTGCAGGACTTGAGTATGTATGTGAAATACCTAGAATACATAAATCTACAGAGTCCAGAAAAAAAGAAAATATTAGTGGTTTCCAGGTCCTGTAGGGAGGGGAGATGGTGAGTGACTGCTTAATGGGTACAGGGTTTCCTTTTAGGGTGATGAAAATGTTTTGGAACTAGATAATGATGGTGGTTGCCCACATTTGTGAATGTACTAAATGCCATTAAATTGTACACTTTAAAATGGTTAATTTAATGTTATGTGATTTTTACATCAATTAAAAAAAAACTTATAGGGAAAAACCTTAGCAGATGTAGATCAAGATACAGGCAAAGAAAACTACTTCTATATAAATCATAGTCAAATTGCTGAAAACCAAATTTGGCTGTTTAAAAATGCCATTTCATTATTTTCTAGCTTCAATAGCTTGTGTTGATGGGTCAAATGTAAGTAATATCATGACTTTTTTGAAAGTAATATCTTTTTTCTTTGGCTGATTTTTGGATTTTCATGTGATCCGTACCTTACACCATATATAAAAATATTTTTAAAAATTTATTTTTATTTCAGCATATTATGGGGGTACAAATGTTTAGGTTATGTATATTGCCCTTGCCCCACCTGAGTCAGAGCTTCAAGCATGTCCATCCCCTAGACCATGCACACCACACCCATTAGGTGTGAATATACCCATCCCCTCCACTCCCCCTCCACCGTCTGCCTGATACCCAATGAATGTTATTGCTATATATGCACTTAAGTGTTGATCAGTTAATATCAATTTGATGGTGAGTACATGTGGTGCTTGTTTTTCCATTCTTGGGATACTTCATTTAGTAGAATGGGTTCCAGCTCTATCCAGGATAATACAAGAGGTGCTATATCACCATTGTTTTTTGTGGCTGAGAATTCCAGTTTATTATCTAATAAGTGAAAATTTTGTTTGAGGAGTTATTATCTTAGTTAATACAAATGGAGACAGGATTAAGAACCACTGGGTGGCCGGGCGCGGTGGCTCACGCCTGTAATCCTAGCACTCTGGGAAGCCGAGGCAGGTGGATTGTTTGAGCTCAGGAGTTCGAAACCAGCCTGAGCAAGAGCGAGACCCCGTCTCTACTAAAATTAGAAAGAAATTAATTGGACAACTAAAAACTATATAGAAAAAATTAGCCGGGCATGGTGGCGCATGCCTGTAGTCCCAGCTACTCGGGAGGCTGAGGCAGGAGGATCGCTTGAGCCCAGGAGTCTGAGGTTGCTGTGAGCTAGGCTGACGCCACGGCACTCACTCTAGCCCGGGCAACACAGTGAGACTCTGTCTAAAAAAAAAAAAAAAAAGAACCACTGGGTAAGGGATAGAACCCAGGTGACACTATTGCCAAGATACCATTCAATTTAGCCTGGGCTTTGGGTGGAGAAAGCTGAACAGGTGAAGGCCTCCAAAAACCAATTGTGTAGATCTTTCAGTTTTTCCAAGAACAGTTGCACTGGCTATAAAATGGAAGCGAAGGTTGGAGCTTGGTTTCCCACTCAAATGGTAGAACATTCGGGGGTTAGAAGTAGGGGATAGACAACAAAAGACTGGGAATTGGGGAGCTAAAAACTGCTCTGTTGTGGTTCACTGATGGAGGTAGGATTGGATAGGTGGTGGTACAGAGCTAGCAGAGCATGGGAGGTCGCTTTAGGGACTCAGCGATTGGAGGAAGTGGATGTCTGGAAGGGTGTGTGGGGGACTAGTGGTTGAATGGTGAGGCTTAGTGGGGTGCACAGATGTAAAGAACAGAGGTAAGGAGAGTGAGTTGGGTTTTGGGGAAACAAAAAGATCCCCAAAGCTCAATGTTGGTGTTTTCTTCCTCATCAGGCTCTCACCCCTGTGTTCTCTATTTTCCTTTTCTCTTCTTTTCTTTATATACTTACTTCCACTTTCATTATCTAAAATATGTAATCAGAATATACTAAGTGAAGTTTTACCTTTTTTTGATCTTAATTTAGATAGTGAACTATCATTATTTTTCTAAAGGAAAAAAGAAACTGAATTTATTTGCTTTATGTTTTTGACCTTGATAACTTTTTAAAATGGAACTATTTCTTTAAATGGGGGCTACCCCTCTACCTAAAATACTTCAAAATGATAGCGGTCAGCTTGCTTTCTCTTTGTGTTCAAACAAAATCTTTCCTTAATCACAGAGAAGACAATATGTTGATGTCATCTCTGATTCTCATCCCCTTTTTGATTATATTGGTTTGGTTATATAATAACCAAAGTGAATTTTTAGGAGATTGGAGGGAAAAAACAATATTTTAGGGTACCATTCCTTGAAATTTTTTAACACCAAGGATGGGAAGGAAACATTCTGTTATGGAGGGACATGTAAAATTTTACCTTGGAATTACGATATCAGAATTTCTGTTAGCTGAATAAATCTAACTGAATCATCTTTCAGTTACAAACTGAGCACTAGTCCAAGGAATTTAAATTTTATTTCCTGCTACTGACACAGTTTGCCATATTTACTCAGCCATAAGGGCAATGTGTGTTGTGATTAAACATCATACAGATCTGACTGTCCCTCTCAAACTCTTTCTGTCTCTTTCAGTACATATATACATGCATGCATGTGAGTACATACACATATATTCACGGTAAATATTTCCTTTAAAAGCTTTAATGGTAAGAGCTAGCTTGTCTTTTTAAACAGAGAAGTGACAGTTGTCATGAAAAGAATTGTATTGCTGTAAGATTTTCTTTTGGTGCAATATTCTACACAGTAAACATCCTTTAGGAAGGTATAGCTCTATGACATTGAGTTTTCTGGTACTAAAAGTTAGGTGCAAAAACTAAAATACACAGGGTGTTGGTGAGTATAGCTGGAGAAGTAATTTGATGTGTGTGGGTATGCATGCATACCTATTTATGAACACTGGGTGTCTGGAAACAAGAACATCATGCAGGATAAAGTTGAAAAGTTGAACCTCTGGCTTTCCTGCTTATGTGATGCATTCAAGTTAGGCCCTATAATTTCATGTCCTCATAGAGAAATGAAACAATGAGAATGCCTCAGGCTCTCCTCAGGGTGAAAACTGAGATATCTAGAAGCCTAGTAAATCTAGAATATTAGATGTAAAGTCAAAAGGCTGCCACTTACTGATATGTAACCTTTACTGTTATTAATCATTGACCTCCCTTCTAACATTCTTGATTCCATGTCCTCTTTGGTCATTACTAATCACTTTGGTCACTGCATTTTTACCCCAGGCTCAGTTTGTCTAGATATAGAAAAATAAGAATGTTCTCTCACCTTATCAACTGTTCTTGCATAGTATTAGAATGAAAGTTATTATTTAGCCAATCATTAACAGACACCCATTCAATTTAAACTAGAATTATAAGTGAGTTCTGCAGCTTAATCTTTTTAATTTTCATACCAAGGACTATTTCCTCTCAAAGGAAAACCTCTTAATTATGAACTATAGGACAAACAGATTGACTGGTGTAATAGAGTTTTGTTGTAATGAATACCCATATACTAGTTAATATAGTACAAATTGTTTTAACAAATAAATCCCTAAATCTCAGTGTTCTAACAGTAAAAGTCTGTTTCTCTCTACTGTGACTGTCCAATGCTTATGTACCTGGTAGATAAGGTGGCCATTCCAGGACCCAGGTATTTGTCATCTTGTGGCTTCTCCTCAGAGACTTTTTCATTCATCTGGCAACAGGGAGAGACACTGTAAGGAAGACATGGCTTCTTAATTTCTGCTCAGAAGTGATATACAGCTCCATCTACTTCAGCCCTGAAGTGACTCATTGCTTTGACTCACATTGCTTTGGCATGGGCCCCCCTCATGTGAGAGGGACAAAGAAATGTAGATTCTGGCTGTGCAGCTGCTTCTTGGCAGCAGCTCTGCACTGTGGAGGGAAGCACAGATTTTTGGTCAGTAAACTGTCTTTACCCTATCCAGGGAGGAAGCCCAGGTGTACGTGGGGCTCACCACATGTGCCCTCCCGTTTGTCCAGAATCACAGCTTGAATTGGTTGCTGTTCAATTCTATCATGACTGGAACAGGAAGTATTACTTAACTTGGTTTTAACCCAGTATTTCCTAAACTTACTTGATCACAGAGCCCCCTTTTCTTTATGTAACAATTACTAAGACACTTTGAAAAACATTACCTCTATGCCTTTACTTATTTCCTCAGGTTTTTGCTTTTGTTATTATTTTGTTTTTAGTTTTGTTTTGTTGCGATTGTTTTGTTTTCTTGAGAAATTGGAGTTCAGTTTAGTATTATTTAAGCGGTCAGGATGATTGAAGTAGGCAAGACTGAAGGCAGTTAAAAAATAATTATACTTGATTATAGGAAAAAGCAGGCACAGTGCTCTGTAGCTTGGACATTTGACAGATCAGAGTAGAGAGGGAAGAGTTTTTGGTATCTGTTACTTAGTACCTACATGATCTCTGATTTCCTACTTACTAAAACTCTGTGAGCCATAGTTTAGTAGCCTAATCTGCAAAACAGGGAGTATTCATGAGGATTAAATGACACTGTATGTAAAATAGCTAGCAAATATGAAGAAACTTAAGACATATAAGACTCCTCCCTTCTCCTTTCTCCTTTCTATGTTCTCCTAGTTAGTAATACACAAACTTAATTATAGTTAAGTTGTGCTATTCTGCCACAAACAATGACAGTTACTTGAATAGAGACCAGGGAAAGGATGTGATAACTGTATAAGCAACTCCCAATTTACAAACACTGAGTTTTTAAAAATACTGCACTTAGATGGTTGGGTTCTGGCAACTTAGACCCTGCCATTCCTGTTACAATTAGATTTACCATGAAGCTATGAATTAAGTTGCAGGGCCCTCTCTTGCATTGATTTCTATGGGTGCTGGGAATTGCTGAGAGTTGTAGGATGTTCTAGGTGGTAAGGGGATAGGGGCAGGTTGCTGTCAGGAGGCATTTCTATGTAAACGTTTCTAGTAAATTGCCTAAAGAGTTCTCAGTAAAAGGGACTTGATTCTCTAAGTTTCTGGGAGTTTGTTGTAATTTATATTGTCATTCAATATAAATGTTTACTTTTATACCTAATTTTGTGTTTTGTACTTTTGATTTCTTCTTCTTAAAGAGGGCTCTACAAATTGTATAAGTTTCAGACCCAAAACACATAGATCCGTTCCTGCCCACAATTCTGGTGCCATGCCCTGCTACTACTCTGAAAATTCCCCAGGGTCCCTCCTCAGAGCCCACTCCAATGGTTGGAGCTGCGTATTTCCCACCTCCTTCCTTTCCCAGCCTCCTGTAGAGCTCACCTCAGCACAGATGGGATCAAGGTACAGCTCTTTGAGCCTCTACCAAGACATAGTCTCTCCACTGGATATATGGGGAAGATGGTCTGGGCTCGGCGCTCAAGACCCAAGTGTGCAAGGAGTAGGAGACGGAGACAGAATGTCAAGAAAATGGAGCCCTTAGTAAACACTTGAGCCTCAGAGCCACCCTTTTAGCTCATTGTGGGTTAAATCATACAGACACTCATTCTTTCATTAAATGTATCATTTGCCTGTGGGATTTTCCAGAACCCTGACCTTTACCTGTACAATTTCTCTATAACATTTTTCCAGAGTATAAACTCTTTAAAATTCCAGAACTATACCTCGTTAGTCGTTTGGATGTCTCCTGTATGGATTTACATGGACTGATTTAAGAAAGCCATAGAAGCATCTATATTCCGTATAGAGTCTTTGTAACAGTATTCATTTCAACTAAGCTTTCCTACCCAAAGTTCTGAACACAGGATAGAAAGGTTGACCCATTGCAAAGAAGATGGAGAATAATGTGGCCTCAGAAGAAAAGCCCATGGCAAGTGAGAAGAATGTGCTCAGCAGGAGCCCAGGGAGAGCTCCTTTGGAGCAAGGATGCAATTTATACAGCTTTAGAGAGGCTCAAGTCAGCCTTCTCCAGTGTTTGGCTTCAAGGTGTCAGAATAGGTTTTATAAGTCAATAGCATTGTTCTAATGATTATCCAAGCTTCTCCCCCTTCAGTGGGGAAGGCCCCAGTTTTATGGAATTACCTGCCCAGTCAGCAGGCTGGATGTTAGCATTCAGAATCCAGACTGCCCCTCCTCCTTGAAAGCAACAGGCAGCAAAATAGGTCCGGAAATTCCTGAGCATTGGGAAGCCGACATTAATGCAATTACCTGAAATAAAAGAAGGGGTCAGATAATAAAGGGCAAAGGTTTTTCCTTTTAAAGTAAAGGGCCAGGTAAACAAAACCAGCTGCCCCCGAGCCAACAAACTCTCCTCATTAAATGTTTTAAGAGCCTAATGGGCATGAGTGGCTAATTGTAGTACAATCCTGAAGACTGAATCTGGGGGCCTGGGGAACGGCATCAGTGAGTTGGGAATGGGTTTAAAACTTGGCTGGCAAAGACAGAAAGGAGGTGAGACCTGCTCCTTGCAGAGGATCCCTAAATGGCCAGAATGGAATTAAAATAATAGTAAGATTCTTTGACTGGAAGTCTCTAATGTTTCTGTCAGTATCCCTGTGAGATGGGCTTGGATGTCTCAGGGTAGTTTTAAGTTTATATGTCAGTCGACTAGGATCTGGAATAGGTTTTGTTGTTGTTTTTTCTAAGCCTCTGTGATCACATGATGAATAGGTTTTTTAAATAACAAATTATGGGAAATTTTATGTGTCTTTACAATGAAAAACTCTGGAAGGATATACACCAAATGCTAATGGTGAGTCTCTCCAGGGATGGGGCTTATACTGTAGGTGGTTTTTCATTTTCATATATTAATTTTATTTACGTTAATTCCCTAAGTTGTCTACAATGAGCATTTATTTCTTTTATAATTAAAAAATGAAGGTCAATATTTTGAATAAAATAAGATGAAAGGTATTATACTGGAAATAAAACTGAAAACTAAGAAGGACAGGAGTGTTGGTAAATAAATTGCTAAGTGGTTATACACTGCCATCTTTGCCACCTCCCCAGATGCATGCTTGGTGTGACCTGCCAATATAGAGGCAGGAATGATGGTTGCTGGCATTGAGCGAGGCAGAATATTTGACTATGCACAAAGATTTCAACCTCATTGCTTTTGTAATAGTTCCCAGAAAGATTACTTCTGCACAGCCTTTCTTGGCTTCAGCTTTTAGTTGAACAGCTCAGCCACTTGTGGTGTGATCCTAAGTGATACTGAAATTTCAAGAGTGTTTGGAGGAGATCTGTGATTTACTAAAAGTGTCAGTCTAGGTGATTCTAGAACCATTCTGCCAGGGTTTATGCAGAAGTTGCCAGAGCACTTATAATTGATGAATTTCCTTCCTTCCTCCCTTTCCCCTTTCCTGTCCTCAATCCTTCCTTTCCTCTCTGATTTATTAGGTCTTCAGAACAAATTTAGTAACCATTACTAAATTAACTAATTCTTGTAGAAATTGGTGGTTGGCTAAGAATCATTTTTATCTTCCCACTAAGAAAGACAGAGGGCCGGGCACGGTGGCTCATGCCTGTAATCCTAGCACTTTGGGAGGCCAAGGCGGACGGATTGTTTGAGCTCAGGAGTTTGAAACCAGCCTGAGCAAGAGCAAGACCCCGTCTCTACTAAAAATAGAAAGAAATTAATCGGACAACTAAAAATATATAGAAAAAATTAGCCGGGCATGATGGCACATGCCTGTAGTCCTAGCTACTTGGGAGGCTGAGGCAGTAGGATCGCTTAAGCCCAGGAGTTTGAGGTTGCTGTGAGCTAGGATGACGCCACGTCACTCTAGCCCAGGCAACACAGTGAGACTCCATCTCAAAAAAAAAAAAAAAGAAGGAAAGACAGACAGAGAACAGCAAAGTTGCCCCCAGATCACTGCCCCCAGTTGGAATTCAGCCCTACTTCCTTTTACCCAGTCTTTGTTAGAAATCACCATTATTGTCATTTTTAGCAATTTATTCTTACCAAATGGTCACCACAGACTACTCCACGTCCTTCAGGCCCAGATCTAAAAGAAATATTTAGATTGGGCCTTTCACCATAGACAGCTACTCTCAGAGAACCAAAGCTCTATAACTAGCAGGAATTTTTCTAATAGCCACAGATTGTTGATGCTGAATGTTTTCTTAGAAGCTTCACATTTACAAACAGTAAGTGCAGCAAGCTAAATGCCCAAGGTTATCCAAGAAAAAGTCATAAATGTTTATCAAATTCATACCCTATGGTTAAGTAATACTGAGTTCTGGGTGACCCAAGTTCATGTTTCCGTAGTACAAATAAATGTGGGTTTAAGGTTGCAAATGAAAGTTGCTAAGACTTCTCAGTACAATTTGAGGATTTCTTTGACATCCAAATGTGAATTAGACTCGGACTGAGGTTATTAAAAGGACGGCATGATGGTCAGGCTGGGAGAGAAAGGGATCCTTGGCTAGGTCAAAGGTAGAGACAATGCCCAGGGCCATATCTGAGAAGTATTTTAAAGGATCTCTGACATCTCTTTTAACTTCCCTTATTCTCTTGGAGAGCTGATCTACAGCCATGGCTTCACCCATTACTTATAAGCTGAAGAAGACCCCCAGGTCAACATTTTTTGTCTCAATTTTTCTCTGTACCTCCTTCCCATATCTCTAACTACCTAGTATATATTTCCTCCTTGATATTCTACCTTTTATGTCTCAGACAGAATCCTTCATCTCTCTTCACAAATTGTTCCCCAGTCTGACTGGTCTACATGTCCTTGGTACCAATGTTCTCCAAGACATTCTGCCTCATAAGTTCATGGTCATCTGTGACTTCATTCCTCTCTCATACCCTCTACAGAAACTTTATTAGTTCTTCCTTCACAGCCTCTCACTTTCACATTTTTGTGCCCTCTCTTATTTAGACCCGGATCACTTCTTGCCTGCACTATTGAGATAACTCTGTCCCCTGGTTTCCCTGCCTGTAGCTCTTTCTGCTCCAGTCCAATTCAGAGCCCATGGGAGTAGCACAAGACCAACTGAAAATAATTGAATCCAGCTTGTTAGGTTAAAACTGGGGCCAAGAATAGGCTCTAGAAAGCTTAAGCCAAAGTTTTTACTGGAGTTCATCTTCTACATATCACATGAAGGAGGAATTGAACTATTTCTGGGTCCAGGAAAATAGAATGCTAGCCATTGAGTAGCCAGTAACAGGGAGCAGATTTCAGAATCATGACAGAAGAGCCTTTCATAAATTAGAGCTAGAATGACAATGGAACAGTCCTAGTAGTATATCCCTGGATATGTTCAAGCAGAACCAGAATATCACTTCTCAGGGATGTTATAGCAAGCGTACATACTTTAGGCCAGCAGCCTTTAATGTCTTTTCAAACACCAAATTTTTACAACATAATTACAGCCATCTCCATTTCTCTCCACCTCCCACCTGCTGGGAATCCAGAGTCTGTTCTCAATGCTCTATACTTGCATCCTTCCAATCCCATGGTGGAGAATGTGCTGTCCTCCAGATTCTACTCCCCTTCTCAGCCCATGGCTGGGCTAAGTTTCTGCTGATTTGAGCGTTTAAGTAATCTGGACAGCATAGGTTTGGTTATTTAATATCATTTATGTGCCAGGTTCTATGCCCAGCATTTTGCTCTATTTGATTGGTACACCAACTGTGTGAAAATACTATAGGTTTTGATTTTTTAAAGTCCATTTTAAAGAAGGAGAAATCTAATATCACATAAGTCGTAAGTGGCAGAACTGTGGTTGAACGAAGGTTTTCTAACTCCAAGTTCTGTGTACTTGAGAAAAGGGACAAAAGGAAGGAGAAGAGGAGTGAAGGGACCCTCAACCCTGTGCCTAATTGATGGTTTGGGTGGGCTAGGGAGGGTGTTCACAGGGAATCCCACATATTGAAAAATTACATCTGGTATTTTTATCTCAATAGGTATGAAACTATATATGTTGCCAGCAAAAATTATAAACACTGATGTTTAATATAGTTACTGTAGAACTATCAAAGAGAAAAGAGGAAACT
>NW_012153396.1:470695-474304 GCF_000956105.1 Propithecus coquereli | reverse complement strand
CATTCATTTGTTCATTCATTCTGGAGGTAGTAGGCAATCACAGGATATTTTAGTAGTAGATTGACTACAGGGTATTTTGCCCAGGGAAGTGAGCTGGAGACTGGAAACATTTGAGACCTACCCACTGAACTAAATCAGATTTTTGCTTTGGCATTTATTTTCTTATTTAAACATGTGGAGACCTATCAAAATGTTTGAGTATTCTTTCAAAACTCCCACATACCTTTACTATTTTAAGGTGGGGTTAGGGATGGGCATGGGATGGGTGTTAAATTACTTTCCCAAGAGGGAAAAAGAAGTAAGCTTTTCCTTATTATCTAATTTGTATTATGGAGTTCCTGTCAATTCCCATAGAACAAGCAATGGGGTTTCACATGACAAAGGTTGAAAAAAATCACAACCCACAAATAGAGGTGGAAATGGAGAAGATAAAAAGTATATCATTTGTTTGAAAAGTACCCAGGGTCAAAACCTTTCAGGATATGAAGCCCAAATGGAACCCTTGGCTGTTCCTCAGACAACAGAGACCTCTGGCTAGAGAAGTGTATTTGTAGTCCCCTGATTGAGATTTTATCTGATTCTTATTTTATTTTTATTCCAGTTGCTACATTGATGGCCGAGTGGTCAAGGTGATGGACTTCCTGAAAACTCGCCTGTTAGACACACTCTCTGACCAGATTAGGAAAATTCAGAAAGTGAGTAAAAGTATCCTGGGGAAGAGTGAGTTTGGGATTAAGGCAAGGGTCCCAGCGGGACTTAAGCACTGTGGGACCCAGGATGGAAAAATAGTGAAATGGTGCAGTCTCGATGGGTGTGGTGACAAGCTCCCTTATTACAATTGATGATTGCTGTTTATTGTTTTTCAAACTGAGGAGGGTTTGTGTTTGTGCCATATCAAGGTTTAAAAGCATCTCTGTTTTCATAAGAAATATTTGTTAATAGTTTGTTTCTAAATTGTGAGTTTCATAAGGGAAGAATAGGTTTACTTTGTTATTTTCTTTTTTGCAGAGGTTTCTTTTGGCTTATTTTAAGGGGAGAATGATTACATTCATTCTGTGAAATTCTGGTCTAGGGCATTGGCAATTCTGAGCCATGTTTACAGTATTCCTAGAGGTCTTAGAATTAGGCAAGTAAGATCTTACTTTTGTAAAGATGAAGGGGAAGCTAAATTATATTAAGCAATTGCATATAGTTTCTATCAGCTCTAGGTCAAAGGTGTTGAGAGGTAGGTTCTTTCCTTTCTCCCCACTTCCCGTTACCCTTCACCACTGCATACTCATTCACCATCACAGAATGTTCAAAAACTGAAATAAGTGGCTAAGCTTATGTCCTAATTTATCCAGGGCCCAAGAAACTTAAGGAAAATGGCAAAAACCAAATTGAGATTCAGACCTTTAAAAACACGTCTGATGGACCTGGAGGGAGAGGGACTAAGTGCTGTTGAAGGGAGGAACAGGGGGGCCCTAAGAGAAATGACCCATGTGCACAAGGCATCTGGCAGGGAAAGATAAGACTTGGCAGCAGGGCCTGGATTCCTCTTTGGTTATTGCAGACAGAACATGCCCAGTGGTCCCTTCAAGCTGAGATTTCTATTCTGGTTATTTCCTGCTATGCAGCCAATTACCCCAAGCCTTGGTGGTATAAAACAACGATTTATTATGCAGATGGATTGTAAGGGTCAGGAATTCCCAAAAGGCACAGCAGGGATGGTTTGTCTCTGCTCCACAGTGTCTGAAGCCTCAAGTGGAAGACTCCGAAGAAGGCTGGAATAACTCAAAAGGTGGCATCTGGAATCATCAGAAGGCTTGTTCACTCACATGCCTGGCAGGTGATACCAGCTGTCAGCTGTCACCTTAGTTGGGGCTGACAACTGTAACACCCACATATGAACTCTCCATGTAGCCTGGGCTTACCCCAAGCTTCTAAAGTCAGATATCCAAGAGAGAGAACCAGGTGGAAGTTGTATCCCTTTTTTAACCTACCCACTGAAGTCACAGGGCATCGCTACAACCATGTTCTATTCACTGAAGCAGTCACCAAAACCCATGATGTTTCTAGGAAAGAAGAAATGAACTCTTTCTCTTGATGGGGGAATGGCAAGATTCTGGAAAAGCATTTTTGGACTTTTTTGCAGTCATTTTTGTAAAATATTATCTGCCACAGTTTCATCCTCCCTGTTTCATTTAGTAGGCCTTAGGTCATTTCCCTGTTTTTCTTTTCTCAATTCTCTTACCAAACTCTTGCCAGATATTGCCTTAAAACGGTATATGCTGGAGGGGTTGCTCACAGATTCTCTGAGATTTGATTCACTGGATAGACTCTTCAGTGGCTGCAGCAGCCTGGACCCTGTTGTCAGGGCCTCCAGGAAGACAGTCTCTCTTACTACAGCCCAGGATGTGCTAAGCTCTGGCCTGCTCAGGGGAGATGGGAGCTGAGAGACTAGATCAGAGTCCTCAAATTTTGATTGTTCAAAAGTTACTTTGGCTGTTCCTGAAGTCCCTGGTGCATGGGGAGGGGGATGTCTGAGGAATTAGGGTCCAAAGTGCAAAGGAGGGCAGACTAGCCAAATGTCTTTCTTGCAAGCTCCCAAAACCAGTTCAGAGATGGGCTAAGTAAGGTTTTAATGTCTATATACCTAGAACACTCACCCAAAAGCTAGAAGTGGAATCTTTGTTTCTTCTCTATTAGTAGAAATTAAGAGAAGTCCTAATGACCTACCCCCTTAGGCCCACAGTAGTAGAAAAAGGGCAGATTTCCCCCCAAAATGGAGCCATGTGGTAGTGGTTTGATAAATCAGTGGTGAGGCTGTTTGAATAGGAGAGAGGGCACAGAATTTGAAATTGGATGACCTACCCTGAAGCTCAGGCTTAGCTGTGAGGCTTTGGGCCAGTCACTTGATTTCTCTGATTTTGTTTCTTCATCTGTAAAATGAAGATGTTAAGGATACTATCCTCCCTCCCTCTTAGGTAGATTGAGAAAGTCACATGAGGTCTGGTTTTTGTTCATCGTTATTGAATGCTAGTTTTTATGGCTTTTTTTTTACTGTTCTAACAGTTACTATGTTTTTTTTTAATAATAATTTCTGTGACTAGAGAAGCTTCATGCTACCTTTCTCTTCAGCTTATTTTTTGCATTTTCCCCTCTTTCCTCTTTCTTTGAACCCTGGGGAATATGATAGGTGATATTTTTGGCACCTGAAAGGCAGTGACTCAATTGTTAAAAGCAGCTGTGGTTTCCAAATTTGAACTGCCACTTAGAGAAGAATTCTCAGTTTTCTGAGCAGTGGGTGAATTATCTGGTTATATGAAAATCTACATGTTATGTTTGAAAGCCAAACAGAGACATGTTTAGACAACCCTCCACTTTGGATGATCCACACACTCCTCTCCCTTCCATTAGAATGAGGATAATCATGTGTACATTGGGAGATGAGTCAAAGGAAAGAGTTGAGAATCTAACAATACAGGAAGAGTCAGATGGGAAAGTGAGAGATGTTTAGGACTCAGCGCAGATGGTATCGTGTGGATAGCTGGGCTGACTCCAAAACAATGACGTAAGAACCAAGAAGAACCACTTTGGCTTAAGTCATTTGGACTCTATGATTTGTGT
>NW_012153396.1:469586-470505 GCF_000956105.1 Propithecus coquereli | reverse complement strand
GCACTTTAGATTTGTTTTCTCATTAATCTTCAGTTAATCCTGAGGAGTAGATATATTATACTTCTTCTAAGAATGAGAAAACTGAGGCCCATAGAGACCAAGTTACTTGTCCAAGATGATGTAGGTAGTAAATACTGGATCTGGAATTTGAACTCAGATGTTTCTGGCTAAAATGTATATTCTTTCCAACATATCAGTGACTTAAGCACTGGATTCTGTAGAAATGTCTTGAAGTGGTAAGGGAAGTCTGAGTGGGTAGAACTCATCTCTCGCCCTCACTTCAACCAGAGCACCTGCTTTACAATTAAACAAAATTTAAAAATTAACAATTCTAATACATCACATGTTAGTATAGGGATTTAACACTAAAAATCATTTTTACATAGTTCTATAATATGTAATAATGGGTGATTGCTTCTTAAAAATGAAGTAATGTATCATTAGCCATCACTGAAGAGAACTTAGTGGATTGGAAAAGGTACCCAGGAATCATAAACATAAACATTTAGAAATTGATTCAATTCAGAACTTTGCAAAGATGAGGGTAAGGGGGAGGTCTGAGGTAATGAAGGTCACCTAACCCTGTGCCAGTTTGTTTCATCTTCAGAATAAGGGACTCACAAAGGAGGTCCCTGCAAAGCTGGATGGGGCTGTTTTGGTCACTTGTTCACAGCATAGTATCAGCACAACTTGATGTTTCACTTAAGCTACCTAACAAAAACCAGACCAAAACATAACCTAATGAGTACCAACTTGTTACTATTTTAGGAGAGGGCTCTTGGACTTTACTTTGTTTGATTTATTTATTTGTTTGTTCTTTCATTCATTCATTTGTTCATTCATTCTGGAGGTAGTAGGCAATCACAGGATATTTTAGTAGTAGATTGACTACAGGGTATTTTGCCCAGGGAAGTGAGCT
>NW_012153396.1:447971-458851 GCF_000956105.1 Propithecus coquereli | reverse complement strand
CAGGCTGGTCTCGAACTCCTGAGCTCAAACAATCCGCCCGCCTCGGCCTCCCAGAGAGCTAGGATTACAGGCGTGAGCCACCGCGCCCGGCCCTACCACATTTTCTTTATCCATTTCTTTATTGATGGACACTTAGGTTGATTTCATATCTTAGCTATTGTAAATACTGTTACAATAAACATGGGAGTACAGATATCTCTTCAACATACTGATTTCCTTTCCTTTGGATATTTACTTAGTAGTGGCATTGCTGGATCATCTTGTAGTTCTATTTTTAGCTTTTTGAGGAGCCTCCATACTGTTTTCCATAATGGCTGTCCTAATTTACATTCCCACCAATAGTGAATATATAAGAGTTTTCTTTTCTCTGTCTCCTCTCCAGTATTTATTTTTTGTATTTTTTATAATAGACATTCTAATTGCCTCCCTTCCTTCTTTCTTCCCTTTCTTCCTTTTTTATTAGCTATTTATAATGTTCTTAGTATTTTCCAGGCCCCTTAGAATAAAATGGTGAGCAAAACTGATGTGACGTCTGTCCTCATAGCCCTTACGGTCTGGTGAGAAAAATAGCTAATGAAGCAAAAAATGATAATCAGATGTGATGGCTCCTATAATAGAATGCTATGGGAGCCCATTGTGGGAAGTATCCACCTTAGTTTATAAAGGAAGGGAAAATAGGGAAGTCCTCCCAGAGGAAGTGACATTTAGGCTAACACCTAAAGGATAGACTCCCTCTAATTTATACAGTTATTCTTAGGGTATAGTCAGAAGCTACTGGTGGTAGGTGTGTATGGGTGGAGGAAATGGTCTGTATATTTCATAATATGACCATGATCATTCTTTTGATAATACCATCATTGTTTATGATTGCTTCTGTTTAATAAAGATCAACTTTTTTGAATTCCCAATAAATACAGTGACACTATGTCACTTCTTCCAATGTATCTTAGTTGTAGGATCATGGAAGTAAGTAAGGCAGAAGGATATGTAACCCTATTAAAGTAATTAATAGATTTAAAAAGAAACCTTTGTTCTCAACCAACCTTCCAGTTTACGCACTTATTTGAGGCTCTTAGTATGTCAAAAGAGAAAGGAATTGAAAAAACAGTTATTCTTGAGGACCGCAGAATAACTAGAAGCACAATTAAAGGAAACATGAGGTCGATCATAATATTAACCTTCTCTAATGAAGAAAACTGGAAAATGAAAACACATTACTAGGGTAAGAACAGTAATTTCACCACAAAAACAGTGTTTGATTGATTGATTGATTCATTCATTCATTCAACAAACAGTATGCTTGCTTGTTTCAACAAACAGTACTTCTTTCAATGTGCCAGTGCTTACCACAGTGCCTATCACTTAGCAGGTGCTCAATAAATGTTAGAGGGAGGGAGGTACATAGGGAGGGTCAAGTGAATGAGTGGAATGAAATAGAAGAAGTACAAAAGAAGTAATGTCTATTTCATTCACATTCATACATGCTATCTCTGCTGTTCACATTGCAGAAGAATGGTATCTGCTGCTAACTTTGTAGCACAACGATGAATAGATAGAAATTAATTTAGACAGCCCTATGGGCTATGCCTACATATAGGCATAGTAGGAGAGTATCTTCTGCATATGTGATTTGGGGTGAAGGCAAGGTCTCTTTGTGACCCCAAATAACATTTCAGTCTATTTATAATGCCAGATATTTCATTTGAGTAAATAATCTTTCATTCTACATTAGGATGATGCAAAATATGAACAATATGGGAAGAGGTAAACTATACTGGTTTAAATTCACAGTAAAGTGTTAATGTCAAGTAGAAGATCTTTTCCCAAGAGCAGGTTTTGATGGAGGGGAAGAGAAACACAGGCCAAGGAAGTATAGTTGACCCTTAAACAACACAAGGGTTAGGGTCACTGACCACTCTTTGCAGTTAAAAATCTGTGTATAACTTTTGACTCCCTAAAATCTTAACTGTTAATAGCCTACTGTTTGGCCAGAAGCCTTACAGATAATATAAACAGTTAATACATATTTTGTATGTTATATGTATTATATACTATATTTTTACAATAAAGTAAGCTAGAGAAAAGAAAAAGTTATTAAGAAAATCATAAGGAAGAGAAAATATATTTACTATTCATTAAGTGGAAGTGGGTTGTCACAAAGGTCTTCATCCTTGTCATCTTTACTTTGAGTAGGCTGAGGAGGAAGAGGAACAAGAGAGGCTGGTCTTGCTATCTCAGGGTGGCAGAGGCGGAAGAGGTGGAGGAGGTGGAAAGGGAGGCAGAAGAGGCAGGCACACTTGGTATAACTTTTATTGAAAAAAATCTTCATATAAGTGGACGCAAGCAATTCAAACCCATGTCATTCAAAGGTACTGTACTCAGAGGAGGCACAGGACCCCAAAAACAAACTATACCACATTAATACCTTGGGATGACATCCATGAGTGATTCTAAGTTTTATGGGGCCTGAGGGTTATACAATGGGGACCTCTTTAAGAAAAAGAAAACAAAGCAAATTTGTAAATTTTAGAAATAATCTGACCATATGAACCCCTAAGTAGGGCCCTTCCCAGGACATTGGTAGATGCCTATGAAAGCAGGAAGCTGGAAGTTTAAGCTCCGTGAACTTCCTGATAAATTAGCCTCTGTGACCTCACTTGGCTATGCATCTGCAAGTGGGAAAATATGACCTAAGGGAAACTTTTGGCTCTTTTCCTTCATATACAAGACTAATAATATTATAGGGGGAAATTTAGTGTGAAAGATATGTTTATCACAAAAGAGCACCGAAGTTTCAATCATTGTAATTCCATGAACCTTGATTTCCTTGATTCTTAGACATAAATATTTCCTTGAATCTTAGACACAAATAATTATAAAATACACCATCAATTTAATAACAGCTGGGAAGGCTGAGAGTAAACAGCAGACAAGTTTCATTTGATACTGATTATGAATAACATTCTGATTTCAAAGGCATTAAATTGTGAAAACTGCATCATGAACTTACAAAAATATAGTAATTACATTATCTTTTGAGCTACAAATACCATTTATTGAGTGTATTATATGCTCTTAATCCATCAAAGAAGCCAGTAATTTGCACAAGGCCACAGAGCTTGCTATGTAGTAAAATTAGAATTTAAACTGAGGCCCACCTAACTCCAAAACTTGTACTCTCATCCATTACACTATTTTGCATCTCCCACGCTTATTAACCACTTATTTTGTAACCCATGTAATACTTACATTCCTAACCACCCAGGATCAGGAAGGCTTTCAAAGAACACCGAATATTCTTGGTGAAAGAATCAATTTGATCCCACAATCAGATGATAATCTGGGGTGGGTGTCCTAGAAGTGAGGGTGGAACGAAAGTTGGGTATCATGATATGAGACAAGTGATAGTGGAAGAGAACAGGCTTTTTGGGATGTGATTTGCATTCACCTACTGGACTCCATTCATGTTTCATCTGCACAGGCTCTTGGTCAATATATAGTGAGGTCCTATTATGTACAAGGCAATGACAATGTGAAGAAGGCATGTGCTACCCATGGACTTTTGGAGAAATGGCCCTTGGGAACAAATTGCTGTTCTTTTTTTTTTTGTTGTTCTGGGGCAAAAACTTCTTCAAGAGGAAGAGGCAACATTGGGGTAATCTTTCAGTGTTTCAACATGGAAGTGAGAAGATTATAGGATTTGTCCTGAGCAATAGTAAAATTACCACTGAGGCTGGTGGAGCCTATGACATGTAAGTTGGTAAAATATCCAGTAAGCCTGAGAGGTTGGTTAGTCACAGAAAAGAACTGGGAAAGGGAGGAAGCATGATTTATGTGCAAGTACCTGCTCTGCAATCTCTCTCTCCACTAGCACTGTCCTTGAAGGAAGTCATTGCTTTGGGACTCTCTGAAACTTTCCTATGTTCTTGCATATGACCACAATTTCCTTGCCTTCCCAGTAACTTTATCTTTTTTGTCCATGTTCTTTTTTTAATTTTGTGTTTTGTTGCAATTACATTCAATTGCTTTTTTGTGGTTTTTTGAGATAATAAGTACAGAGAATGCAATTTTAAATCCTAAAAATGTCACAGAAACAGAAGCCACAAATTAAAAATTGATCCGATACCAAAAGAAAATGGGCAAATATGGCACTCCGGAACAGGGAGATGATGATAAAAAGAAATTATACAGAAAAAGATTAATGAAATTGACAGGAAGTACATTAGACAGAAGAAATAAATCAAGAGGAGTGTGATGAGATATTGGAATGACTAAGCTCAGAATAGCCCAGTTCGTCTAACCTAAGGAGGACATGTTAAATATGGCGGCAGCTTGTAGGTCTCCTCAAACAGGAGAATTCAGTTAGAAAGTGAACAGAGCCCTGACCTGGAACTGTGAGGATTTGGAGTTTGCCCCTGTGATCTTGAGGTTGTTAGTTATCTTCTTTGAAACTTAGCCTTTTTGTTAGTGAAATATTATCTCTCTCATTTGTTTAATAAGTATTTAAGCAAGGTAATTTTCAAGCATTCTATAGAGCAGGCAAAAAGGAAAAAAATAGAAAATTATAATTTAGTATATTAAGGTCAAGATCAGAGATAGCTTCAAAGAACTTTGGAACCTAGAGGAGAGAAGAATTAACTTTAAAGGAAGTTTCACAGAGGAAACAACATTTGAAATAAACCTTGAGAAAAATATCAGACAACGTGGACAAGGGATGAGTAGGGGAAAAGGTAATCAGTAAAAAATAAAACAACGCTGTGTAGTTGAAAAGTGGTGAGTCCATTCTGTGTGATGAGCCACAGGTCTTGTAGGGAGGGATGGGAGAAGAGGTAGCTAACAGGTGGTTATGAAGGGTCTTAGAGACCCATTTAAATAAAGTAGTAAGCACCTTATCCTGTGGCCCAGTGGTTCTCGACTTTATTCTACCATGTCTAACATACTCCCATGGACAAATAGATAAAATAGACTGTGGATTATGTGCAATTACTGACTCCTTAGCTTTTTTCCCCGGTCAAGGAAACATTTCAGGATTTTGGTGAAATATTATTATGACAACTTTGAATCTACCCGTTTTATTTTTAAGTAAGTTATTCCCAAATCACTGCTTTCAGTATTATTGAAACAAGTTCCTTCTAGCCCATCTCCTAACCAATCAAACCAACCTCTCTGTGAGCATGAATGATGGAGTACTGCCGCTGGCAGTGGGGAACTTTTGAAGGTTCTTAAGCTGGAGAGGGATTTGTCAAGTTAACAAATGGCAGCAGTGTGAGGATGGACTAGAGGAAAAAGAGATTAGAGGCAGGAAGACCAAGGAACAAATGACAAGATCCAGAACTCAGGAAGGGGCAGTGAGGAAGGAGAGGACAGAGTCAATATGATCCTCTCCTTTTCTAATATAGCAGGTATACGTAGAGTCAAAACACACACAAGAAGGATGGAAAGAAACAGAGGAACAGTGCTGAGCTCTCTCACCTTGACCACTTATAAGTACAATAAGGAATAAAGACTGCAGAGGCAAGAGTATCCCTAAAAAGAGCTCTGTGGATAGGTTAGTTTTAAGAAGCTTCCTCAAGCTATTCAACTCTTTGTAACCAACTATATAGAGGACCAGTTTTGGTTACTTAAAGAGCTACTGCTCTTCCTGAAATCCTGGGGAAGGTTGATTTCCAAGTAGATGAGATGCTAGAATTAATAGACTCCAGCTTCTTACAGAGGGTGGGCCTCCTGCCAGGGCTGATTAGCCCAGCTGGCCTGTCCACTATTCCTGTTTTATTGCTTCCTTTCTCATTAAGGAAGGTGTTGGGTTTGGATAACCATAAACAACATGTCTGCTGCTGCAAGGCTACCATCCCTTGCACAGCCAGTGGCTGAAGCCAGTCTCTCCGGAGTCTTTTTAAAAGACTTAGATCACAGTTCTGGAGACAGGATATCAAGGAAATACAGGAAAAGGAAGCCCAGGTTTGAAAATGTGCTGCATAAATGGTTATTTTTTAATTTTTACTGTTTTTTTTTCTTTTTTAAAAAACTAAAAGTGATAGGGAAAATAAAACAAAAAATCTGAGTTTCTCTCTCTCTCTCTTTTTCTCTATTTCTCTGTCTCTCTCTATCTCTCCTCTATTACCCCTCCTCCCTCAACTTGTCCACATGAAACAATCCTGACAGTCCCCAACCCTGAAATGTGAGGGAAGGAGCTTTCCCTTCCTATGATTCTGCCTCTAGCAGTCCCAGGGATTCTGGGCAGCCACTGGCCACTTACTGAGCTGTTCTGTGGGTGCCTCAAAGCTCCCTTGACCACATGGGCCCAAAGGCTGAAGTCTACTTGAGAACAAAAGAACTACTGAAAATCAGCCAACCACTCAGCTTCCCTCTATGCTCACTTAAGTAATCTCAGCATTTGTATTAATACTTCTCCCTCCCCAGACAATGTATCCCTTAAAATAACCTTCATTGGCACATCATTTCTCACCAGGAACTGTACCCGTTTTCCTTCCACAGTCCTCCAATTTTCTCTCTTCCAGCACAGGGAGAATCGTATTTACTCAGAAAACCACAGTGTTGAACTATAGCCCTTGGTTTCTTAGAGTTTCACTTTCTAAGGGAATTTTGCAGCTGGTTCCATTTGCTTTTCCTGATTTTTTCCCTCTCCTCTTCTGCCCCTGCTGATTTCCTCCCCAGGTCCAACGAGCACCCAGCTCAGTTGTCCGCCCCTCCACCACACTTCACCATGATGGTCTTCTCTGCTCCGGGAGGACACAGCTCATCAAGCCTCCCACCATGTCCCAAACTGTAAATGCTCAGAAAATATTTGTTGATTTGTACCAACTATTCCTAGAACCTTTAACATCAATACTTCCCCCACAAAACATTTCATATAACTGGTTTAGGTTTTTTATCAAAGTTCTACCTCATTGTATGTTTTTTGTTCATGTGGCTTGACAAAAATGGCCCCTTTGCTAGAATTGGATAAATGAACTACTCTGAATGATAATTATGTTTATGTGAATTATCCATGTGCATTTTGAATTCTAAACTGGCCTTTCCTGCTGCTTAGCATGCATCTGAGCTATTACCTATCACCACAAGCAGTGTGTCTGAAGGAAAAGCGACAAACTCTAATGTCATTCACTCAAACACAATCTCCTGTGCCTTGGACAAGAAGAGTGGTCACTGTGGTTTACACTTCTAAGTGCTTACTCTATGCCAGACACTATTTCAAGTGCTTTACAAATATTAAGTAATTTACATATCATAAAATCCTCTGAGACAGATATTATTATTCTAATTTGACAGC
The DNA here is from genome assembly GCF_000956105.1 of Propithecus coquereli. NCBI lineage: Eukaryota > Metazoa > Chordata > Mammalia > Primates > Indriidae > Propithecus > Propithecus coquereli. Next base: position 451,560 of record NW_012153396.1, on the reverse strand, counting down.
TGAGGAAATTGAAACACAGAGAGGTAATGTAACACACTCAAGGTCACGCAGTGAGTGAATGATAGAACCAGGACTCAAATGCAGGCCATCTGTCTCCAGAGTCCATACCCTTAGACTCTACTCAGTGTTACCTCACCATTAACAACAATTTTTAGATCGTGTTCTTTCAAATCTCCCTGCAAGTCAAAAGAGAATTCAGATGAACTTTTATTTACTCCCCACAGAGTTAATGTCCTTGCAGGGTCCTGTTTACACAGTATTTTATAAACCCCACCATTTTCTGGAATCAACTACTCATTTAAAGGAGTTAGACTTTGAACTCCCTTTGAAATAGAATCATCTCATACAAATTGCCCCTCCAAGTTGAGCATGCCACCCTCCAACTACGTGCAGTAGGTCTTTGAGTAATGTCATTTTGTTCAACGTCATTTCATTATACATTGATGAGAAAAAAATCAGTTCCCAGCTGGGGCCACTATCTGTGTGGGTTTTCTCTGGGTACTCCGGTTTCCTCTCCCATCCCAAAGGTGTGCACATTAGATTCCTTGGTGTATCCAAATGGTCCCAGTCTGAGTGAGTGTGGGTGTGTGAGTGTGCCCTGTGAGGGAATGGTGTCCTGTCCAGGGCTGGTTCCTGCCTTGCTCCCTTGGCTCCAGGATAGGCTCTGGCCACCTGTGACCCCGAAGTGAAATAAGCAGGTTGGAAAATGAATGAATGAATACAAATTATTGTAAAATAAAAATTTTTAAAGTCTACTATAATCATACAAGTGCACAATAAACAGTGCGGTACTAAAGAGCTCAGCGAGGCCACCATGATCGATCTTACTTGTTTTCGAGCTGCCTTGTGGTAGGAGGTGCTCCTTACAATGTTCACCTTTCCAACACTGATTCCTTGATTTAACCCACCATTAGTGTGACTACTATCACTCACTGATTCACAAAAAATTGGGAAAATAATTTTCTTGTTTTTAATTAATCCTTCTTAAATGTATAGCTCACACTTATTTTAATGCTCAATATTAAAAATGATTTTTATCTTTATTTAGAAGTTCAGTGATGTTTTGTGATAGAATATGCCAGAGGAACTTAACTTTTGTTTGTATCAATTAGCCTACAGTAAAATCACTTTAGTCATATGTCCTTTTACTTAAAGTTGCAGTTTCCAAGAACCTATTGATGACATTAAGTAAGGACTTATTGTACTTACAGCAAATATTCTGAAGGGATAAGTGATGGAAACACATGATTATCTTCTCGTTTTTAATATTAGAACATTCTAATGAGCTTGATACCTCATAAAATCCTTCTGGTATCCAAATCACATTGGATGGTAGTTGGCCTTTACCACTTATGAGGTTATTGCATTCCATATATAAAGCACCTATTAAGCAAAGCAGGATTTCCCTTTTTTCTCTCTAAAATCAATGAGAAGACCCCCAGGCCCGATATCCTGAGATTTACCAAACAAACATGTGTTGCTCTTATCTAAATCTTTCATATTGTTATAGGTTTTCATTATATGCCTTTATTTTTCCTGATCTCTAAGGTTGGAGTTTTTTGTTTGTTTGGGGCTTTTGTTTTGTTTTTTCTTTTTTTGTAATAACACCAGGAAGAGAACTTTGTTGCCCAATAAACATTTGTCCCAGGTATGTCATAAAGCATAGATATGAAGGCAACAATTTCCCTTACATTGTCTATTTTCCAAAATTGTGTTCCTGTTTTTCAACATTGAAAGTGATGAAGTTTTGCATTATTCACTGTTGTTTGTATCTCTATTCATAACAAACACAGATATGTCTTGCTAAAGTCTGAATGATTTTACTTCCCTAGGATTTTTTTTTTTTAATTTCAGAGTATTACGGGGGTTCAAATGCTTTGGTTATATAAATTGCCTTTGCACTGCCCGAGCCATAGCTATAAGCGTGCCCATCCCCCAGATAGTGCACCCCGCATCCATTAGGTGTGAGTATACCCATCCCTCCTCCCCACTTCCACTCACCTGACACCCTATAAATGTTACTTCCCATATGTGCACATTAGTGTTGATTGATTAGTACCAATTTGATGGTGAGTACATGTGGTGTTTGTTTTTCCATTTTTGTGATACTTCACTTAGAAAAATGGGCTCCAGCTCCATCCAGGATAATACAATAGGTAGTTCACTATTTTTTTATGGCTGAGTAGTAGTCCATGGTATGCATATACCACATTTTATTAATCCACTCATGTATTGATGGGTACTTGGATTGTTTCCACATCTTTGCAATTGTGAATTGTGCTGCTATAAATATTCAAGTACAGATGTCTTTCTTGTAGAATGTCTTTTTTTCCTTTTGGTAGATACCCAGTAGTGGGATTGCTGGATCAAGTGGTAGTTCTACTTTTAGTTGTTTGAGGTATGGCCATACTACTTTCCATAGAGGTTGTACTAGTTTGCAATTAGCATGTTGCTTCCAATTCTTTGACCAGTTTAGTTCCTTTTCTTAGGTCATATAAATTCCTTTAAAAGTGGCAGTTTACTGTGAGTTTGTGCAAAGGCAGGATTGTGTTAACTTCTTTGTCTGACTAGAGCACTACAAACTCCTTTTAAGCACTTACTCTGTGCCAGGCACTCTACTAGTAAAAATATACAAAAGTAAATAAGACAGGATTCCCTGCCCTCAAAGAGCTAATGGTTCAGGGTTTGTAGGAAATTTCCCAGATTTCTTACTTTGATCAAAAATGGTAGTTCAGAATCCTATCACCAAGCTGTAAGAATATTTGGCACTAGTTCCTCTGAATTCATTCATCGGCTTAGAAAGACTCACCTAAATGTTCATCTGCTAGGTCTATGCCCTTTCCCACTAGCTCTCAGAATCTGCCTGTGATTGGCCTAATGTTATGTATCCTTTGATGAAGCAAAGATCCTTAGCACAGTCCTATCAGGTAGTACTTCCTCTTATGGATGAGGAAATTGAAGCTCAAAGTGGTCACAGAAAAAAAGGAACTCTAATTTGTATATTATTTTATAATTTTCATGATTTTTTTTGTATATATGATCTCATAGCAGCTACAGTGATCTTTAGGTAAGTCAGATAAGATCATTTTCTTAAACCGCTACAGTATTGTTATATTATCATTATAAACCTTATAAACCTAAATTAAAGTAACACTGAGATAATCACATCTTACCTATCAGCAAAAGTAATAGGTAAAGTCATTATTTAATTGGCACGACATAGACAGAGTTCCTGAGAGGCTGTTCCACCAAACATCAATCCTATAGTTCCTGGATCCTGGGGATGCTGAAGGGCCCAGAATGGGGTCTGGAGTGACTTGGTCAAGGAGTAAGCATTTAAAGAGCTTTTTACTAACAGTACAAATGTGTTTCAATTTTTCAAGAATCTATTTGGATGTATTGCAACTGAATAACAACCCTGCTCATTAAATTAACAAAAATTAAATATGGCCACTCCTCTGCTGATGGGGTGCAGGGCAAAGGGTACCCTCAAATCATTGCTGGTGGCATGTGAATTGCCAGAACAATGCTTGGAAAACAAACATCCTATGGCAAAGAAATATGTTAAATGATCTCGTATCATATAATA
>NW_012153396.1:419733-447921 GCF_000956105.1 Propithecus coquereli | reverse complement strand
CAGCTACAGTGATCTTTAGGTAAGTCAGATCAGATCATTTTCTTAAATCCCTCCAATAGCTTTCCATCACACGCAGAATAAAAACACCCCTTATTTCTTCTCCGACCTCATGTTTTGAAATCTTTCATTCCCTTACTTACTATACTCCATTTGGTCTTTTGGTTCTGCAAACAACAGACCTGTTTCCACCTCAGGTCTTCTTACTGTGCTGTTCCTCCAGATCCAGTAAGCGGCTAGCTCCTTCTTCACTCAGGACTCAGCTCCGCTACCACCTTCCGGAGGAGCCTTCCTTGACCACTATTTATAGCGTTGACTTTCCTCTCCTGCCTAGTCACTTTATGGCGTGTTGCTCTGTTTCATTTTCTTTCTAGCCCTTATTATTATCTAGATTTCTTTTATTTGTTTACTTTTTTATTTTTGCTCTCCTTCCCTTGACTAAAATGTAAACCAACAAGATCAGAGACTTGTTCTGTTTCATTGCTGTAGACCTGCTTCTAGAACTCTGCTTGGCTTATACCAGGTGCTCGATAAATATTTGTTGAATGAATGAGCTAATGCATTTTGATAATGCCTTAATGTTTTTGGATGAAAATTTTTCTAACTTCATTTTTATATATTCTCCTTGGACAATTTCATTTACTTCTGTGGCTTCTTATACCGCTCTATTTTCCTCCAGCCCAGATACTTGTTTCTGAGATGACCTGCTCTAAGCTGTACTAGACTTTTTTGGTCTCCCATACTTGTTGTTTCTATAATTTTAACTTCCATAATAAAAGATACTTTGGAGTGATAGCCAGGGGGACCTGCATTAGTATTATAAGATACTAATACCTTTTAGCATTTTATTTAGAGGGAACTTAGAGTTCATCTACACTAAATCTATGACTTTAAATGTCGGTGAAGAAATTAAAGTCCAAGATAATGACTGGTAAAAATCTCATAGCTAGCCTGTGGTAGAACCCAGAATTTCCAGGGCACATTCCTATTTCCATGTTATGGTTATTTGCCTACTTAGACTCTGCCTCTCCTTTTGTTAATGTGTTCTTTCACATGTATTTATTTACTGGGCTATAATTCACATACCATAAAATTCACCCTTTGAAAGTATAAAATTCAGTGGTTTTTTAGTATATTCACAGAATTTTGAAATCATCCCAATGATTTAATTTTAACACACACCCAAAAGAAACCCCATACTCACTAGTAGTCACTCCCCATATTCCCCCCACTCCCAAACTCCCTCTTCTCCTTCAACCCTAGCAAACCACTCATCTACTTTCTATCTCTATGCACTTGCCTATTCTGGACATTTCATATAAATGGAATCATGTAATACGTGGCCTTTTGTGTCTGGCTTCTTTCACTTAGCGTAGTATTTTCAAGGTGCATCTGTGTTGTAGTTTTTACATTTTTGTTTTGTTTTGTTTAACAAAACCCCGTTTCTCTAACTGCCTTCAATATCTGTCTTTGAGCACAAAACAAAATGCTAAATATCAAATATCCTGGAAGCCAAAGGCAAAAAAGAAAAACACAAATGTATTAATCAGCTCTAGTTAGTCATAAAGGAAACACATAGTTTATCATGTGCACGGATATTTTTCTAGCACTATATTTAAGGGAAATCATGGATGTAGTCTTTAATTTCACCACACAGCTCTGTCTTTTGACTATTCAAGATGTTTTCTTGCTCTCTTGTTTATATGATTTCCAGCTTCCCTTGAGTTGGGCATTCTGAGCAGTGTTGAAAAGGGTGTGAGAACTACCTTGTGGTGTCCTCAAATGACTCTTCTCTTTCTGTGTACAAAAGTGAATTTTTGTTTGATCTTTAAAAACAAGCCAGTTTGACCTCCACCATTAATTCTCAGGATTTTTTTCCATTCTTGATCACAGTCCTCACTTTCATCTCAAACCTGTGTAATTTTTTTTACAACTTGATTTCTAAAAGAGTCAATAATTTTGCCAACCCTGATTTAAAATAATGCAAATTCTCTAGTGAATGAGGGGAGGGAGAGCAGAGAGCAGCACCTAGGTAAAAATGAAAAGAGGAATGTGATTGTTGATGTATACTCGTGGGATTTGCCACATTTTTTTTTCATTTTGGGGGGACCTCAGAATTAAATTAAAATCATACTCCTAAACTCACAGCAAACTATTATCATCAGTTCGTGAAAGGTCCTGTTTTTGTTTTAATTTTTACCTCCCTCTTACACATGCCTTCCTTATGTGTTTGATATATGTCCTTAAGATACATGTGTCTTTATAGGGTGTTTAGTGTTGTTAGGTGTGAATGGGTAATTAATATTGTGCCATAAATCTCATTCTATTCCTTTTTTTAAAAAAAACTTACTACTAAACCTTTAAAGCCTATTCACGTTACTGGATTTACATTGAATTTACTGTTCCAACTACTGTATAATATTTTATAGTATGTATTCACCACATTTTATTTTTCCATTCCTCTAGCAATGGACACCCACTACAGTGACATAATGAATGTTCCCAAACTTGCTTCCTTACAGACCAAAGGAAGAGTTGCTTTGGTGTGTATGTCTAGGAGAGGAATTGGTGGGCCATAGGACCTAAATACACTATTTTCTTTATTCCAGCCCCTTTTGTGCACAGCTGGCATCCTGTCAGTCCCACCTCCTACTCTAGCCATTGTTGCAGAGACCAGAGCTAGGCCAGATACGTAGGCTACAACCAGCCTGGTGGTAAAGTAGTGCGGTAGTACCTCACCTCTCATTTCCTGCTCTGGGATTCTCTGAGGCAGAGATGTGGAACACTCAGGGAACCTGCTCGGCACTCAGGATTGCACACGAAATGGGGGTGGAGGAGGAAGGGGTTTATGGTCCCAAGGCTACTCTTGACCTTTGGAGAATATAAGCCAAGCATAAGGGCTTCTCATTGTATTTTTTTGGAGGACATTTCTAAGACACAATTTATAAGGCTCTTACCAAGATCCGTGTGAGATGAGTACAAGTTGCCAGCATTTGTTGCTAATTCGAAAGCACATCCTTGTGTTGGTTTTCCCTTCTTCCCTGTTTCAGTCCCCTATTTCCTCATTCCTGCTCCTTGTTATTATTTCTCAAAGGAACTACTTGTGGATAAGCGTTTGACTCAGGCTCTGCTTTCAGGGGCTACTCAGCATACAGTGGTACCCCTAAATGCTGCCAGAGTGCTTCCCAGATTATCTGCACCACGATCGGGATAGTTTGTGTGCATCAGGGACTGTGCCATTTCAGAACTTCAGGGGGCCACCTTTTGACAGGAAGCTTTGCCTCTGGTTGGAAGACAAACAGCTGTAGTTGCTCCCTCTGTGGGACTTGGCACCTGTGGGTCAGTGGCTTTTCTTTTTGTACTTATTGCAATTATTTTCAAAATTTAGTTCCAATATACATGTGCTGGTAATTATAAAGTACCTCTCCCAAACATCGCTCTCTTCTCTCTTGTGACTTATGACTTTTGATGTATGGACATTGTACATATTGTAGATGTACCATAAAAATGTGCTGAAAAGAATTGCTTTTCTATACTTGTTAATATGGAAACATGATGTGATTTATATTTTCCAGGGAAGGGTGTTGCGGTCAGCTTATGTCCCAGAATATGCACTTGTTCTGTCACGTTGTCACTTGGGTTTACTTAGAGAAAAAAAATGACAATTCCTTTAAGTGGACATGTGTCAATGTTAATACTTTTTGGTATGTGTGTGCCAACTCACTGTACTGGGTGCATTTTCCCGAAAAAAGCGCAAATCATGGCCACCTGGTAGCAGGGAATCAGAAAAGCGTCCTTAAGGGAACGTGTGTTGCTTCTCATTTGGGAATAGCTTTTAAAATGTCATTATCCCCTTCTGCTCTTGTTGTGTGAACAGGTGGTTAATACATACACTCCAGGAAAGAAGATTTGGCTTGAAGGTGTGGTGACCACCTCAGCTGGAGGCACAAACAATCTATCAGATTCCTATGCTGCAGGATTCTTGTGAGTAACCCTTGCAATTTCACCCCTAGGGATTTTCAGGAGAGAAGGGACAGTGAAACTCTGACACTGTTCATTATTCTACCCATTGCAGGTGTGAGGTTTGTTTTCCATTGAAAGTTCTTCATCCGTGCATTTATGTAGGTCTTTAACCATTCAACAAATGGTGATTGGTGCCTTCTCTGGATACTAAAATGTCAGGCACAGGCATCAGAGCAAAGATAACAGTAGTAGTAGCAACAGTAATGATAATAGTAATAAGGGCTTTATTTAATATCTGCAGTTTAAAACATAGTACAAACAACATACATTTTCCCCTCACTGTAGTCCTGGGAGGTAGGTAACAATAAGGCATGGTTTTTGCCCTCCAGAAACATATGATTGGAGGAACTGTAGGTGATTACTACATTGTAAAACTGTAGGAGATTAGTGCCATAATAATAATACTTTTAAATATATGGTGCTTAACATGTGCCAAGTACTGTCTGCAGTGCTATGTATTTAATAATTAGACAACCAGTGACATTGATGCTATTGTTTTTATAACAACTCAGTGAAACAGATACTATTATTATCCTCATTTTACTGATGAGGAAACTGAAAGACAGAGTTGAAGTAACTTACCCAAGATCACTCATTTAGTTAATGGCAGAGCTTGGACTCAAACCCAGGCAGTCTGCTCCAGAGTTTAGCCTCTTTCCTGCTGCAGTAGACCACCTCCCTTTCTGCCTTACGTGATCTGTCTACAAAAGGACATTGGTAGATATTCAATGGAATAAAGAATTTCTCTGGCTGGGAATATCAGAAAGGGCTTCATGGGGGAAGTGGCATTTGAGTGGGACATAGAAGAATGACTCTAATTTCTATGGGTAGAGAGTGGTGGTGATGGCAAGGAAGAACATTCTAAGCCAAAGAAACATTCTGAGCAAAGGCACAGAGGAAAGAGGAATTATTATGTGACTAAAGCCTTGTTATCTGCAGGGATGTAATGAGTGCTGAGACTAGGGAGGGGTTACCACCAAATCACAGAAAATCTTGAAAACCAGGTAAAGCAAATGATGCCCTGTTCTATACTCACAGAAAGCCATTGAAGATTTCGGAGGAGGAAAAGAGAGAGAGACAATCTGACCTGTGTTTTAAAACTTTGGCTTTGGTAATAGTATGCACAAGAGTTTGGAAAGGATGGAAAAATGAGTTTGAAGGCTACTGCCATCATCTGAAGAATGACTTTAAATCCAGAAGCATAAGGGCCTCTAACTGGCCTGCACTATCATGTGGCAGGGACAAACCCCTCAGGACCACTTACTAACCAAGTGACTTGTTCCTGGTCCAGTACAGTCCTGAGGCCTTGGTTTTTTAGCTGAGCAATATTCTCCTAAGAACTGTACACCTTTGCCCTCAGCTTTGTATTTTGCTACTAACAACTGTTCCTAAGTATACAGAAGCCCTTTCCCTCTGTTAAGGCAGCTTCTTTAATACATTTGTGAAGGACAAATCAGATAAGTCAAGTAGACTCCCTTTACAGATGGAATTCTGACAAATATAGATGAAGATAATGTCAGTGTAATCATGGTGATACCTTGATCTTCTGTGTCCTCAGCATCTAACATTGTGTAGCACAGAATTGTCTAACAAGCATGGTTCCAATGAATGAAATGGAGTGAGTTAGCATTCGATATAATGTTGCTGAGAGTTTTCTTTCAAAAATACACTCCCCACAGGTCTGAGCCCTGTTGCAAGGGTGAGAAAACAGGTTGGCAGCCAGTACTGTGGGGGCCCCTCGGAATCAGCAGAGGAACAGCTTTTGCTCAGCCACCACCAAAGGACTGCACTGCAGGGCCCAGCAAACAGCCCGCTTACACCAAGTGTTTTTGCAAACATTCTGCCCTTCAGGGAATGATGTGAAATGAGAAATACCAGAGACCTTCATGGAAGCAGCAGAGACCTACCTTTTCATGATCATCAAACATCCATAGATCTCTTCAGTCACTTTGCAGAACACAGACACAGCTGTTTAGATTTGGGTTGTAGTTCATATATCCGATGCTTGGTTGACATGGATCAGATGAAAACTAGTTTGTTCTGCTCCTGATCTTTTCTTTTACCTCTTTGTCAGCCATTTGGTCTCAACTCTCCTGGCAGCACCCAGCAATGTGCCCTTTGAGTCCAGTTCTCTAGTAGGTATAAATCGCTTCCTGGGAGGAAAAAAAAAGTAAAGCATTCTAGGAAGCTCAAGGAGGCCAGCAAGAAATTGAAAAGAAGGCATTTTTCCAGCCTTTTTTCAATATGTCTTATAACTATGAGCTCACCCGGACACATACACATGAACACATGAATCAGAATTCTTTGCTACCACATATTCAAGAGTATTATTTCCCAATCAGATATTTGAGATTCTTTGGTGCACTACAAATATGCTTGGTATGCTGCTGAGTCTCCAGCACCTAGTTAGTGTCTGGCACATAGATATTCAATAAACTTTTGTGGAATGGTAAATAATGAAAGGGTAGCATCCTTGGTGAGATATACCAGTCATTTTACCAACTTTCTCTACCTAAGCATAGAAATGAGACTTGGGAGATATTTATTTCCCCCTCCCAGAAGCTTTTTATTACAGGAGGAAGATGAAGATAACTTTGGTACTAACCATTCTACTCTGAAAGCCTGGGGAAGCAGTGGTTCTGGCCATAGTCATTTTTGAATGACTGGATCCTGGATGCATATAGGGATGTGGGTTTGAAGAAAAGAATGCATACTCTTCCCTTTCATTCTAGAGTTTCTTCAAAACTCCCCACACATTAGTGAAAAAAATCAGGTTTACTAATTAACATTTATCTGTTGAGTGTATGTTCTATGCAGGTCACTATGCCAGGCTTTGCAGCGGTCAAGTGGGAATTTGATACTGTTCCTTTAGATGTGAATACACAGGCATTTATATACCCAGTGCTTTACCAATGACTTACATGGTCACACAAGCATTTTTGTATGTCTTCTCGATGCTGAGAACAGTGCCTAGCATTTACAGCTCATTAATTAATGTTATTGGCCAGGTGTGATTGCTTGAGCCCAGGAGTTTGAGACCAGCCTGGGCAACATAGCAAGACCCCATCACCACAAAAAAAATTTTAAAAATTAGCCAGGTTTGGTGGCTGCCACCTGTAGTCCCAGCTATTTGGGTGGCTGAGGCAGGAGGATTGCTTAGGTCCAGGAGTTCTAGGCTACCGTGAGCTATGATTGTGCCACTGCACCCCAGCCTGGGTGACACAGCAAGACCCTGTCTCAAAAAAAAAAAAATTGTTATTGAATAAATAATGAACGAGTGAACAAATGAGATCTTTTCATATATAAAAACATCAAGATATTGTCCTGTATTGACATCCAGATGCTGCTAGATGTAGGGGCTCACATGATTATGGGTTTACTTGTTTTGTTTCTTCATTCTACAAGCATAAGGATAGAAAGATGAATAAGACAATTTGTTTTTATAGATAAATAATTGTTAGATATATACCCTGTTGTATTTGTGCTGTTTCAATGTGGAAAGAATACTGACTTAAGAGGCATTAGCCCAGAATTCATGTTATAGTTCTACCACAGGACATCCTTTGACAAGTTATTAATATTTAATAGTATGCCTCAGTGGCTAAAGGAAAAGCTAAACCTGTTACCCTGTTTTCACAGGTTTTCCAAATTAATAAAAATAATAAAGACAAGTAGTTTAGCCATGTCATGTTCCAAAAGTAATTTCAGTTCCCTGGGTCACAATGTTCCAATCTGAATAACAATAACAAAAAAGATTCTCCTTGTTAGTCAGATTTTCCTTTAAAATTTTTGTTTTTGTGTTTTGCTTTGCTTTTTGTTTTGTTTTATTTTTGTAACTCTAATTGTCAGTAAATATTTGTTAGTTTTTATGAGAATAAAATATAATTATAAATATGAAAAAGATTTGAAAATATGAATAATATTTGTTCATAATACAAAAATTAAAAATGCTCTTTATTCCAGCAAGGGAAAAACATAATTCTTCTACAAGTCACGGGTTTGAAGCGCCATATGGTTTCAGATTTGGGAAATCATAACTATGTGTAATTTTTCTCTACTGTGCTGAATGGTGATTCTCAATGTTCCTAGAGTCTAATTTTATCCAGATAAATTTCAACTTAATGAAGAGTATTGAGCACCTACCATGTGCCAGGAATGGTGATGGGTGTTTTGGGTACAAGTTGAGACATTGTGTCTGTGCTTTATGGGCTCCTAACCGACAGGGGAAGGTAAAGAAGTAAGTACGTGATTCTTATGCAGTGGGCTAGCAGAGGGTATGGATGAGAGTTGTGGGAAGTACAGAGGAAGGTACTACTGTTGGCTGGGGCAGCAGAGTTTAGGAGGAGGTAACATTTGATACGGAGATTAGCAGATGGGAAGAAATTTGCTAGATAAATAGAGGTGGGTTAAAGGAGAATAGGAAGGGAATTTTAAACAGGAGTTAAAACATATATAAAGACTAAGGTAAGTGTGAGAAAGCATTGTGTATCTGGGTAGCCAAGAGTAGTTTCATGTGGCTTAGAGCCTGTGGGAAGTGGGGGTTTAGGGTGAGAGAAGAAGGGGTAAGAGGTGGCAAATGAAGCTGGACACATATATGCTTGGGACGGAGTGTGAAATGCCTTATATTTCATATAGAGAAGACTAAAGCTCTAAGTCACATTTATTACACATATATTATTACAATTAGAAGTTTCTCTACGTGTCAGAAGTAGGAGAGAGACAGAGACAGTGAGAGAAGCAAATGAATGGATGAATTAATTGAATGTGTAAATAATGAAGGCAGGGTCAACATTGGGTGTTAGAGGAACTGAGAGGGCAATATTTTTGAAGGGTGGCATGTCCTGGAAAGTGGGTGTTTGGCACAGTGGGGTATACAATAGGTGTGTGAGCAGTGCAGGTCCATTGCAACGTATGTGTGATGGTAGCATACTTGAATCCCTGAATGCTTAATTATAGTGCCAATGAAAATTATTATTGCATCAACTGCTGGCAGTTATATATGAGGAATGCAAGTGGCTGGAATACTCTTACATAGGTCATATGAGTATGTGAGTTAGAATTCCACGAAAAGTACATGTACAGTGACAGGGTATAAACAGGGGAGTTTGAATGATAGAATTTATAGTGTGTGTGCTCCTGTGATAGTATGTCCTGTGCCCAGGAAGAATTATAGGTGGCTAGGATGTTCATTTGTTAGTATTTCAGGAGTAAAAGATAAGTCATTAACAACAAGCTATTTTATGACCAAGAGCAATTCATTTTACTCCCCTGGACCTCTGTTTCTTTTCCTATGAAATGAGGAGGTTGGCTTTGATAATCTCTAAAATCTCTTACAGCTGTGTATTCAATACTTAAAATAATTTTCTCCTTTAAAATACTAGGTCAATTTGGTGGTGAGGAGTTGGTGTGTATGTGTATGTCATAACCAATCTCTACAGAGCTTGTTATATGCCATTTAAAAATGTATTGATGTAGCTTTTTTCCTCTGCCTTTTAGGTGGCTGAACACTTTAGGAATGCTGGCCAATCAGGGCATTGATGTTGTGATACGGCACTCATTCTTTGACCATGGATACAATCACCTCGTGGACCAGAATTTTAACCCTTTACCAGTAAGTGTGGGATAAAGATTCCCAATTCTTTTTCCATGTCATTCAGTTCTTTTGGTCAGGGCTTATTCCACACCAGGAGAATTTTTCTCCTCTTACTGTTATCAGTTAATTTCATAAATTGAAGAGAAGCACTCTTATCTTTGTTCCCTTGACCTATTTCACAGACTTTTGGCTTCACCACACACACACACACATATACACATACATGCACATATCTATACATACAAACTTCTATATATACACACACATAAACATACACATGCATGTACAGTATAAATATATACATATATCCACTTATATTTATATATTTATTATTAATGCTATTAGTTAAACAAACCTTGTGCAATTGAGATTCCCCATCTACTTGTGGCCTGTTTGAACTCTGCTTGAGAGTGAATTTTTCCAGATTGTTTTCTTTAATGCTAATAGGAGACATTAGTTAAAGTCAAATGCAACATGTTGAAAGCAGATGGGGGAGTGTTAGCCAAGATCGGATACACTGGGAACCCATTTCTTGGGGAGTGGCTGAAGAGCACTTACAGTTAGATGTTGATTCCTATGTGACAATGAGGGGATTTGCCCAGAGCACTAACTTCTCTAGAAAAGTAAAGAGAAGAATAAAGCAGAATGGCAAAAGCAGAGATCTGAGTTTGTCTACTGACCTTATTGGCCAATCAGAGAAACTCCACTTAGTCCAGAAAAGCTATGCTTATCAGAAATAATACACAGGTTGTCCTTTTTCACAGATGTCATGGTCATGACAAAAGATCAGACTCCTCTCATCAACTCAGAATTTCAGAGCTGGAATTCTCCTTCGAGATAATCCAGTTCTGCCTCATGTAACAGAAGGACTGATAGCCTGGGGTAGGGCAGGGAAGGGGGATGGAGAGCCAGCCCTGGAACCTGTTCCTGTGCTCTGGTCCGGTGTTCTTCCTGTAGAACTGTCGCTGCCCTCTGGTCCACAGTAAGCACATGCAAACTTGAACCAGTGAGTGTTCCCACCATTTGCTACCCTCTGCCTGTTTCTACCCAGTCCCTCCTCCCCCAGGCCTGAGCCAGGGGGAGCTCCAAGCCCAGAACCAAGAACAGCTTGACACCGACAACACCATTTCCATGTCTCAAAAGAATCCCTCTAGGTTAGAGTACTAATTATTGTTTTCCTGGGTGCATGACTCTAAGACTCCAATTAAATCACAAATATTGAAACCAACTGGCACAGTTGCTTTCATTCATAGGACAAGGATACCCCTCTCAAGATATGTGTGGGGCTTGGGTGGGAAGGGGTGGAGAGGGAGTTTTCGGTGTGGAACCACAGAAGTTTGTTTTGTTTTCTTTTGTTTTTAGCCCATATACTTGTGAAAATAAAACAAAATAATTAGAAAACTATCTGTGAAATGTAAGCATTAAACAAATGTAATGTCACACAGAAATAAATATTTATTGAACACTAGACACTGAAGAAGAGACTAGTAATAGATAAATAAATAATAATAATAATGAATGAATAATAGAGTACTGCAGGGGCTCCTGTCGAGTCATGTACAGGAAAGGCTTCTCTGAGAGGGTGGCGTGTAAGCCAAGAGCCCACGGACAGTTAGGACACAGCTATGTGGATTTCACAGAAGAGTTTTCCAGGCAGGGGAAGAGGCTGACACAAAGGCTCCAAGGCAGGAACAAACTTGGCATGTTTGAGGAAACACAAGAGAACCAGAGTAACTGGGACAGGCAGGGAAGGGGGAGACTGGTTGGAAATGAGGTAGGCAGGGCTCAGATCACATAGACTTTGTAAGCTAAAAGTAGTTTGGCTTTTATTGTAAGAGGTATGAAAAGCCATTAGAAGGCTTTAATCAGGGAAGTAACATGATCTAACTTACATTTTAAAAAGATAACCTTAGCATAATTAATGCCTCAAATGTTAGTTATAATGTTCTAGTAATGCAGATAATGCTTAACAATTTTATAGATCACTTTTGTAAATGGTGCAACAATGCTCCCAACACTTCCCTCTTTCCTTTGTTCTTTTTCCATTATTTCCTTCTTTCTTTTTTCCTTCCATCACTCATTCACATTTCATTCACTCTTCTTAATCATGTACTATGTGCTGATGGCTATTCCTGGTAATGGGCTACCGTGGTGAACCAAAAAGACAAGGTCCCTGAACTCTTGGAATTTATAATGTAGTGACAGATACTGAGAAATGAAAAATAAATAAACATATAAATAAGATAATTGCAATTTGTCACAATTGCTCCGAAGAAAGCCTGGTGAGATAAAAAGTTACTATTTATACTTATTTTGCTAAAGAGAAACTAAAGTTATTAAGTGACCTATCCAAGGTTAGAGAAGTAGAGAAGAAAACAGGTGGAAAAAGATTGTCTTTGGGTGACTAGAGAGGCTTCATTTCCAGAGTGGGACAAACCTGGATTCCATATCAACCCTTTGTGTACCTTTGCATGGCCGTGTGTAAGTTAAAGATGCAAGTCCTCATGGCTTTGTTCTGCGCAAATGAGAGTTGCTGCCAGTGATTTCCTTTAAAAGCGTGGCACAATAGACCTCAGTCGATATGTGGTGGAAGCTGACCTCATAGAAGTTCGTAGGAAGCAAAAACAAGTTCCATTGATTTAGCACAAAGGCCCAAAGAGCTGGGCAGCTGTATTTCTGGAAATACCAAACGCTAATACAGAAACCGTATGTAAAAGCACTTAAAAAGGTAGCAGGCTTTCTTTTTTATCCTTCTTTGCACTAATAAATTCTGCACCTTATAAGTAGAGAACTTGGCAGCTGGAAGAGTGTGTCTTAAGTCTCCCCTGGAAAGAATTTACAAGACTAAACCAGAACACCAATCTGACAGACATTGCCAGCAGGCCCCTGGAATGTGTAATGGAGACAGACCTGGGAATCGTATTGGTTGCCACTTCAGAGAATTGGGCAATTGATAACTAAACACTGCCAATAAAAACTTGTGGATTTTACATTGTGATTAAATCTTCAAGAGAGTTTGTTAAGAGCTTAGGGGATTAGTGAGTTGTGTTTTGGTTGCCTCCCCAAACCAGTGCTCTTGGATAAATTCAGAAGAAGTGAGCATCTTGGCCTTGTGGCTCCTCAACCTCTATGCCGTGTCACCCTTCCCCTGTCCAGTCAACTTTCATCTCAGTTTGTGGCATTCCAGCCCAGCTCTGCCAGGGCCATTCCAAAAGTGCCAATATGAGGTAAGAGAGAATAATATGAGGATGGCCCTTTAAAAGAGAAGCTTGTCCTCAGAAAAGACAATTTTCAACTACATCCCATGTTCTTCATGGTTGTTCCTCTAGAAAAGTGCCAGCCCTCCTCCTGTTGTGAGATTTTCCTTCTCCTGGGAAGAGGAGAATATTTAGTTCAGCCGTGCTTCATCACTAGACTCCCACCCTTTTCCCCTGACCCCCCTGCCGCTGGGAAAGAGGGGATGTGTGAGTCTCCACAGCCGGTCAGTCAGTCATGGGCTCCCTTGGGAGTAGGCGCTGTTTGTGTAGAAGAGATCTGCACATTCGGTGGACATAGTCCAGACCCCACCGGCCGTGGGCATTTCTCCTCAGAGAGGGTTTTGGAATTTAGCTTGCTGCTTTTTTTGAAAGTTTGATTTACAGAGCTTTCAGGGAAAGGAATGGTGAATTGCTAGTCAAAATCTCTTAACTCCCACGCCAGGCTAGAAAAAGCAGTCTTCACACAAGTATAATTCAATTCAAAAAACACTGATGCCTCAAATGTATCTGGCTCTGTGCTAGGCATTCTAGGGACATGCACATAAATAAGATATGGCCCCTTTATCCGCAGAGCTAATAATCTGGTGTGTGTTTGTGGGATTACAGTTTAGTCTCTATTTAGAAAAACATACAAAGCTAGATCACACTGGGTTACCTTTTCTACACTGGGCATAGTGGTGTGGCTATTTGCTCTCTGCATTCTTTTTATGCCCACTGCCTCTGCTGAATAATCATATACAGTCAATTCAGCCCAGTGCACACTTATTGAGCACCTTCAGTGTTCATTGTTCCGTAATAAAGTCATTAGTCATGAATTGGAGTACAACTCACTAGTCAATGGTGAAATTGAACCTGTGGTTGTGGCTCCCATAGCGACATGCTCTGAGCCAAGCTGTCACTGTTCAGATGTCATTTGACCATTGGGAAGAAACTGACTCTTACCAGTACTTGCCTAGCACAGTTGGGTAACACAAGATCCTAGGACAAGATCCTGGGTGCTCCATTCTTGTTACCCTTCAAAATGGTAGAGACCGTGTCCCGTGTGCACTGCATAGCCATGGTGTGGACACAGGCTCAGTGTAAATCCTTCTCTTTATCGAGGAAGAACACCCAGTTACAATCCCTTGTCCCACTGATGCTGGATTGATGCAAGAAGAGCACCGCCCAATTAGGAGTCACCACAGGGAGCAGCAGGAGCCTACACTATGACAAGATTTGTGGGTTCTAGTCCTAGCTCTGCCATTAATTAGATGTGTATCTTTGGGTTCCAGTTTTCCCACCACTTAAATTGGGATGAAAATGCCACCTCTATCTACCTGCAAAAGTTATTGTCACAATCCTTGAGAAAATTAGGTATGACAATAGGTTTCAGATTTGATATATACACATACATATAGAAAAATTACTAAAAGGGACTACATCTATGTGTTAAAAGTGGTTTTCTTTGTGTGGTAGGATTACAGGCAGTTTTTATTTTCTTTCTGTGGATTTCTTACATGTAAAATTGCTGCAATGAACATTATTGCTTTTAAAATCTGAAAAAAATAAAGGCTATTTTTTAAAGAAAAAAATAGAATGTTTCAAAAGGATTGTTTTAATTAGCTAAGCAAATGGTTTCAAAAGGATTTTTTAAATTAGCTAAGAAATTTGTTCATTTATTATTTACATTTCATTCATTCATAAACACTTATTACACTCATGCTATGTGCTAGATACCGTGCTAAACACTGGAGACACTGTCCCTGCCTTTAAGGAGCTTACAGTAGAAAGAGAGAGAGAAGTTAGCAGGGACTGAGGCAGAAGTGCTACAGGAGGATAGAGGAGGAATCCAGAGGCTCACCTGGGTGGAGAGCAGGCATGGGGCCTCAAGGAAGGCTGCTGGAGGAGACAATGCCTGAGCTGGGTCTTGAAGGGGGGCAGGTTAGTGACAGGAAGAAGAGTTGGGGGTTGGGGATAATCTTCCAAACACAGGCAACAGCATGTGCAAAGGTACAGAGGCATTAATTTTCCAGTGAGTCATGGTGGATGGATTATGAAAAATTATTTGAGAAAGCTTTTCCCATTACTATCCATTGGCCACACAGGGTGTGTGAAAATTAAAGAATTTCAAAGCTACAGACCTGGAGGTGGTCAGGCGGGGGAGGTACAAAACCCAGCCAAACCGGCCTATGACCTGTTTCTTGGGGTAGCCTCCTTTCTCTTTCTTTTCTTTCCCGTGGGAGCCATCAGGAAGATGAAAGAAGCAGAGTGTACCTGTTTAGGGGTAGCTGTGATGTGAAACCCAATCCTCTCATTAGGGGCCCTGACAAAGACTTCTCCATGTGCAGCCTTCCTTTGTGGGAACCTGCAGCTGCTGAGAGAAGGGCATCTTTGGCTGCAGGATCAATCACTGAGACTCAGGCTGGCTCCATGTCAGTGGCCGAAGAACCTGGGCTGCTTGCCCAGGGGACATGAGTTGCTTCTTTTCTCCTCTGTGTCTCTAAACTCTGGCTTCTTGGATCAGAGCCTGTGCCCTGCTCCATCTGAACAGGCAGTCGGGTCTTTTGTCGCGAATGCTTTTACATAGAAGCTCCTCCGATTTACTACTACCAGTTCTCCTCCCTTGCTTATTTATCAACCTGAGCAGTGTGCACAGGATGTCGGCAATGACACTAGCAGTTGTAACAGCTCACCCAGATGGAAGCCACCCTAGGAAGTAGAAAGAGTTCTATACCTGAAATCAGAAGATGAAGGCTCGAAATACAGCACCATAATTTTCTAGTTACATGAATTCATTTCTTCCTCTGTACAATGGGGCTAACTGTGTTGGGGTTGGAGAGTGGGGAGTATTTGAATACACTGCTTGAAAGTATTGGCTTTGGAATCAGACTGGACCTGCATTTCAAACCTCAATAAGCATCAGTTTTCTCTCTTATAAAATGGAGACAATAATAGTGTCCATCTCAGAGGATTTGTGGAAAGGATTAAATGAGTCAGTGCATATGTATCTTTTACCACATAGTAAATACTCAATAAATGTTAATTGCTATTATTATTTATAAAGTCAGTTTGTTAAAATTTTCTAAATCATGATAATAATCATTAATAACCTGGACATAACTGTGGTGAGATAATATAAATTTGAATATTTATTCATCTGGAAATCAATTCAGGTAATGATGACTAAAGTATGAAAAGTAGATTTTTTTGGTAAAAATTAAATTACTAGAAAATTAGAAGAATGGAAAAGAAAGTTGTGACTCTTGCACTTGAGAGGGATTGACTGCAAATGGTTAAAGACAAACTAAAAATTACATTTTATTTCACTCCAGAGAAAATATTGCCAACCTTTCCCAGTAAAGGCAATTAAGGCAGTAACTAGGTTGCAATGATGGCTCTAACTCCTTCATTTGGTATTTATAAATGGCCCAATAAGCCCTGGAAACCATGATATGTCACGTCAAAGTGCTAATGACAGCACATTATGTGAATTACTGAGAAGCTGCAATTGAAAATCTCACTCTGCCATCAACCATTTATATTATTCCCAGATTGCAATTCTGAGGGATTACAGCTACAGCAAATTGTGTGGCAACCTAAATAAATTAGGGAGAAAAAGCAATTACATACAGCCTCACTGCACTTGAGCCTAGAAGTACAGAGTGCCACCGTCGAAGCGGCCTGCAGATGGCAAGGAGCAAGTTTAACCTGGAATGAGAAGAGCTGCGCCTTGTCTAACCTCTTCAGCTCACCGAAAACACTAGAAATTATCTAAAAATAATCTGACAAGAAGGAGTGGAAGGCAGGAAGAAAAAGGAAGGGAAAGAAAAGAAATGGAAGACTGTTTTGTGAATGCCACAATATGACAAATTTAAGGTTATTTCAATATCGTAGATATTATGTTTGCAAACATTAAGGGCACAGTGATGTCTGGTTATGACCCTTAGGAACAACAAATCAGCCTCCAATAGAAGTGGCCATAAGGATCAAAGATAATACATTGGTTTTTTTCTAACTCACTTGTTTTTGTGGTGGCTTGTTTAAATAAAAGCAAAAGCCTTTTTGAAAATAGAAATACAACAAATAAACATAAATTCTGTTTTTTAATTCTTATTTAAATGTACTACACTATTTATAAAATTTTAGAAAACCTGTCAGTCATTAGGTACCTCACTCACTAACTTGCAACTATTATCACTCTCTTATTTCATCCCTGATTTGGTTTCAAGCATTGAAATGATTGAATAGAACACACCATTTTTATTTACTCTAAACTTGACTCTAGAAGACCTGCCTTCTACTCTAGAATTCACTACCCTCACCTCATCGTCACAATCCTTCTAGCCTTCCTTCATTAGAGCAGCGGTTCTCAAGCCCGGCTGCACATAATAGTCACCCAGGGAGCTTTTTAAAAATACCTTTGCTCAGGCACCAGCCGCAGAGATTCTAATTCAGTCGGTCTGTAAAGGATCCCAGGTGTTGGTACTTTCTTAAAGCCCAGATGATTCTAATGGTCAGCCAAACTGAGAACCAGTGGGTTAGAGGCCCCCTTGCCCTGATTAAATTATAAATTACCTTTTCCTTTTCTTCTACTCTTCTGCACTCAACTCTTGCTTCAATTATTGGTAATTAAAAAAAATATTCAGTATTATCTATCATTCATTCCTTTGACAAATATTTACTGAGTATCTATTATATGCCAGGCACTTCTAGTTTCTGAGGAAATAGAGCTGAAGGAGAAAGACAAGATCCCTGCTCTCACTGGAGGTGACAGTTTAGAAGGGGAGACTAAAACTAGACAAGTAAACTAACGAATAATTAATTACAAAATTCAGAATGCTGGGCAGGAAACAAACAGGTTGCTATGTTGAATAATGAGGAGTGCAGACCTCTTTAGAAAGCGTGGTGAAGGAAGTCTTCACTGAAGAGGTAGCCATTACAGGAGCTGGTGGAAGAGCAGAGGCTCTCTCAGTGGGAATAGCATCTGCAAAGGCTGCAGGGGGGAAGGAGGCTCAGTCACACGTGTATGAGAGGCCATGCAGTGCCCGTAAGACCGCCCTGAGGCATAATCCACCCACAGCCAGGCAAAGACGCAGCCAGCGCACTGCTTGACTCAGTTTAGCTCAGGCTCCCGGCACCTGATGCTCTACCCTGCCCTTGGCGAACTCTTTTCTTCCTGTCTGTTGCCCTTGACACAAATAAATGTGGTGTATCCCACTGCCTGCCCCTATGTCTGGCATCCCCAGCTGAGCCTAATGCCTACGGTGCTCCCTCGTCACTGACCCAGCCATCTCCATTTGCACCCTCTGTCACCTGTCATCAGACTTTGAAATGAGAATGGGCAGAACATTTGGGAGCTTGTTATACAATTATATTTTTGTGTATGTCTACAAGTTTCACTGATAATTTTTTTAATGTCTTCCTTGTGTTATGGCATACACTAAAGAAAAGCACTGTTTTAGTTTCTGTGGAACATAAAAAAATAAAGTTAGGTTCTTTCTCTGCATGTTTATAATCTCTGGGGTGACAAAACATAAAGCCTTCGAGAGAGAGTTAATAGGTGATGTATGCTAAGGTCTGTCTTGTTCATTCAGTATCCCCAGAGCCTAACATAAGGTCCCCTGCGTAGGAAGTACTCAATAAGTATTTGCGAAAAGAAGAGAGGGAGGAAGGACTCCAAATGATCAATAGACAATAGGCTTTTTAGACCTCTGAGGTAGGAGATATTACCACTGGCTGGAAGGGAGGAGCTAGAGGAAAGAATTAGGAAAGGCTTATGCAATAAGATGCATTAGTGGACATTTGTAATATTAGTTCCCCAAAGAAGACACTTACCACTTTCTTTTGTCATTATAGTTGTTGGGGTACATCTGATTTCTTCCCTCTGACCGTAAACTCCTTGAAAACAGAAGTCATCTCTCCTGTATTTATACCCCCCATCATGCCCTGATTACAGTCAATCCTAACAGAATTCTAAAGATGCTCAGTGACTGGGATTCTGAGGGCTGCAGTATGCTCCTCAGTAATGGAAAGATTTAAGGCAGGCTTTTATTGTCAAATACTGTGTACATGCTGTGTACAGGGAGACAGGATAGCTTGGTGGTTAAGAGCTTGGGCTCTGGAGTCAAACAGATCTGGACATGACTCTGAGCTCCACTGGGTACTTGCTGTGTCTCATTTGGCAGATTCCCTCATCTTCCATCTTCTGTACAATGGTGATGCTAGTAGTCCATACTTCATAGGGTTCTTGTAAGTGCTTAAGCCTACACTTAGCAGGCACATAAGAATAATATCATTATTGTATATTCTAAGTATGCCACTTACAAATTATCAGTAAGAGGGATATTTTAGTTAAAACAATATCAGTTTGTATATTTAGTTTTAGAATCTTCAAAATCCTTCACATCTTATTTCATACTCCACAAACCTATATAGTAAATTTTGTTTTTTAGCTTCTTTGACTTCATTCTGTATGTCCCCGTATAAATCTCCACAGCTTACTTACATCTGTTAATTAATCTGGCCTTTCTAGCTTCCAAGTAAGGCAGGTAGGATAGATATACCCATCCTGCTTGGCAGAGAAGAAAACTGAGGTTCAGCAACTTACTCAAGGGGAAAGTTCAAGGCAGGGACAGTGGGTCTGAGTTCTGTTACCACTTTGTCTTCTCCCTCTGATCGGTTCTGCCGCAGCTTTGTCAAGTCAAGAATTCAGGTCAACTGTATACCCTAGAGCAACTCTATACCCATTGCTATAGAAATAGCAATGAGGAAGCAGAAAAATTGGCTTAAAGGTAAAATAAAATGATCCAAGAGACAAAAGCTTGGATTTAACAGCAGCTGACTTGTGGATTTACATTTTTCCTGAGTAATGAAAGTAAAGGAAGAAAGGAACAAAGTTTCAGCTTCATGCAGTAGCAGGTTAGTTTTACTGCTCATACCTGATGTATTAACGGAGCAATATAGAGTCTTTACCTTTCTTATTATTATCATTTTGCCCCATTATTATATATGTACATGTCTACCCCTTTGGAAGTTGGACCGCTTTAAAACCTCTCCTCCTCTAGCACCATGAGCAATTCAGGAGCTGGGCCCATTCCCTAATGTTTAGCCATCTGATGATGATTGGCAGATTCAGAAGTCAAATTGTTTGGCAGGGCCACACCAGGGCATTTTCCTTCTTGAGGAAGGCTCCTGGGTTGGCCCTGAATGACAAAAGATAATTAATGTCCCTTCTTTCATCTTACCTCCTGGGAAGTCCTGCAAACATATATGGGAGCCTTTGCCATGAATATGAACTGATTTTGATTTGCCCCCAAGGGCAAGGGGAATAGAAAAAAAAAGGGTGTTGGCAATGTCCAAGACAGCATGACAAGTGCCACCAATCTGTGCAATGGATTCAGTTATAGTTACATGTTGGAACAGCTGGGACTATAGGACTAACAACTGGATTCAGTCGAGCATAATCCACCATAAGTCTCCAGCTCCCATTCTTCTGTACATATAGGGCTGCAGACAGATATTGAATCTCTTCTTATCTCTGCTACCTTTTACACCTTAATCAACGCTGTGATTTTTCTTTTTCCCTCCAGAACCACTTGGGACAGGATAGAGAGGCAGGTTGGGGGGTGATTTACATGTCCCATTAGGTGTGAATATCCTAACTACATGTAAATATCCCACAACATGTCCCACTGCTTTTCTACATGTAACTCTTTTCAATCAGGAGAATTTCCTCATTATGTTATGAGGCATTCACAGCACGAGCATGTAAATATCGACACCAGTATACATGTAGCAGAGAAAATCATAACAGAACACTGGATTGGTTCAAAGGGCCTTACCCACAGGTCATTTTAGATTTATTTGTACATTTGTGCACAAAGTGCAGTGCATT
The DNA here is from genome assembly GCF_000956105.1 of Propithecus coquereli. Taxonomy (NCBI): domain Eukaryota; kingdom Metazoa; phylum Chordata; class Mammalia; order Primates; family Indriidae; genus Propithecus; species Propithecus coquereli. The sequence continues at coordinate 427,178 of NW_012153396.1, read as the reverse complement.
TTTTCATTTCTATTGGGTATATACCCAGTGCTATGGTTTGAATGATGATGTCCCCTCCAAAATTCATGTTGAAACTTAATCCTCAATGCAACGGTATTAAATATTAAGAGGTATAGCCTTTGGGAGGTGATTAGGTCCTGAGGGCTCTGCCCTTGTGAATGGGATTAGCATCCTTACAAAAAGGGCTCCCGGTTGAAGGGAGCACCCTCTTGTTCTTCTGTCCTTTCTGCCATGTGAGGATACAGTGTTGCTCCCTGCAGAGGATGCAGCAATAAGGGACCATTTTGGAAAGAGAAAGCAGGCCTCCCCAGATACCAGTCCTTCTAGTACCTTGATCTTGGACTTCCCAGCCTCCAGACACGTTAGAAATAAATTTCTGTTCTTTATAAATGACCTGTCTTAGGTATTTTGCTATAGTAGTACAAAAGGAGTAATACACCTAGGAATGAAATTACTGGTTATATGGAAACTCTTATGTTTAAATTTTGGAGGAATTGCCAAACTGTTTTGCAAAGCAGTTTCACTATTTTATATTCCCACCAGCACCATATGAGAGTTTCAATTTCTCCACATCTTCACTAACTTTTCTTGTTTATCTTTTGATTATAGCCATCCTAGTGGGTGTGACATGGTATCTCATCATGGTTTTAATTTGCATTTCCTTAATGACTAATGATGTTGAGCATCTTTTCATTGTGCTTATTTGCCATTTGTGACTCTTCATTGGAGAAATGTCTATTCAAATTCTTTGCCAATTTCAAAAGGGGGATATTTGGCTTTTTATTGTTGAACTGTAAGAGTTTTTTATAACACAATTCCTCTTTCAGAAAAATGATTTGCAAATATATTCTCTAATTCTGTGTGTTGTCTTTTTTTAGAGTAGTTTTAGGTTCATGGCAAAATTGAGAGGAAGGTAGAGAGATATCCCATATATCCCTTATATATATATCCCCTATATTTATGTGGGTATATTTCTTGGCTCCCTATTCTGTTCCACTGATCTATTTGTTTATTTTTTCACCAGTACCACACTGTCTTGATTAATGTATTTTTATAGTAAGTCTTGAAGTTGGGTAGTGTCAGTCCAACTTTGTTCTTCTCCTTAAATATCGTGTTGAATAATCTGAGTCTTTTGCCTCTCCATCTAAACTTTGGAGTCAGTTTATTGATATCCGTAAAATAACTTGCTAAAATTTAGATTGTGGTTGCATTGAATCGATAGCTCAAGTTGGTAAGAACTGACATCTTGAGAATTTTGAGTCTTTCTATCCATGGATGTGTAATATTTCTCCATTTATTTAGTTCTTTTTATCAGTTTTATAGTCTTCCTCATATAGATCTCATATATATTTTCTTAGCTTTATACCCAAGTATTTTTATGGGTTTGCTAATGTAAATAGTAATGTGTTTTTAATTTCAAATTCCACTTGTTCATTGCTGGTGTATAGGAAAGAAATTGACTTTTGTGTATTAAATCTTATATCCAGAAACTCTACTATAATTGCTTATTAGTTTTAGGAGTGTTTTGTTGTTATTGCTTCTTTTCAATTTTTGACATAGATAATCATATCATCTGTAAACAAAGAGTTCTATTTCTTCCTTTCAAATCTGTATACCTTCTATTTCTTTTTCTTGTCTTAAAACATTAACTAGGACTTCCAGTATGATGTTGAAATTAGTGATGAGAGGGGACATTCTTGCCTTGGTCCTGATCTAGTGGCAAAGCTTTTAATTTCTTATCATTAAGTATGATGTTCTTGTAGATATTCTTTTTCAAGTTGAGTAAGTTCCCCTCTGTCTAGTTTATTAAGAATTTTTATTACAAATGGGTGTTGGGGTTTGTCAAGTGCTTTTTCTACATCTATTGATATGATCATGTGATTTTTCTTTTCTCAGCCTATTGATGTCATAGATTACATTAATGATTTTCAAATGTTGAACCAGCCTCTCATACCTGGGATAAATCTGACTTGGTCATGATGTATAATTCTTTTTATACATTGTTGAATTTGATATGCTAATGTTTTGTTGAGAATTTTTGTTTCTACATGTGGATATTGTCCCAGTATCATTTGTTGAAAAGCCTATTTTTTCCAATTGAATTATTTTGTACCCTTATTGGAATTTAATTGACCATAAATGTAAGGGTTTATTTCTGGACTCTCAATGCTACTTCATTGATCTTTCTATCTATCTTTATGCCAGTACCATACTCTCACTTTTTTTGCTGTTGTTTGAGAGTTTTTTTGTTTCGTTTTGTTTTGTTTTATATTCTCTTGGTTACTGTAGCTTTGTAGTAAATTTTGAAATTGGAAAGTGTGAGTTCAAAAATGAAGATGTTCCTCTGTTTCAAGACTGGTTTAGCTGCTACTTTCAGTTTTGAGTGGTGTGGCAGCTGCTCACAGCTCAACCAAATGAACTTCCAATGTTTCCAGTCCATTTAAAGGCCCATGTCAGGTGGTAAGTTCATAATTACTGATATCATCTATTTCAGCTTTGAGAATGCCTTGGCTCAGTAACAATAGTCACACTGAATTTGCATTGGGGTCACACGGCTTGCTGCCCAATTGTCATAACAAACATCCTTTCCATCACCCACCTGGGGACAGTGACCAAGAGCCAAAGTATCATACTGGTGTCTTGTTTCAGTCCTACCTCTCAATGCTCAGCCTCAAAATAATTAATTCAACTTTTGTTCATTAACAGGTAGGACATTGAGGGACCCCCTACTTCCCAACGTCACTCACTATTTTGGTGAGAACATTCACTAGCAGCTCCTGGAAAGTTTTATATCCTGAAACCCAGCCTGCAAATCCCTTGTCCTTCCTCTTACAGAAAGTCATGTCACTGACAGCATCCCATTCTCATCACCGTAGCTGTCAAGAACTGTGAAGGGCATGAGATTTACCATTTCAAGCAAATAAGTTAGCCTTTGCTGTTTCATGAATGTAGGCAGAAGACCCAGGACTCCTAGGTCAGAAACAGAAGACTTTATATACTCATGTATAATAAGCAGCATGGACATTAGCATATTTGCATTAGTTCCCCTGGCCAAGTCCCATAGGAATAATGCAATGGGCCCAAATTCATGCTACACATGCAGTTGGTCTGAGCTGCAGTGGAGGAATTCAGGGCCAAGCGTCTAGCACTTTTTAAGCAAGGAGCAAACATTGTAGCAACAGTAAACAAGCCAGTATTCCTTGTTCCAGGAGTGGGCAGTTATATGGTAGTCATGCTGTGGTCATTTTGACCACTTAGTTGGCTGTGTGAGTAGCTACAAAAACTGCTCTTTATCAGAAGATAGATAAACCTTTCAGTATGGAACACTCACCAAGAACATGTGAAGACAATCAGGGCTGGTGGCCAACTACCTCTCCCAACAATTCACTCCTCAGTCCTATGTGTTCTTGGTTGAACTCAAATTTACACCTGAGTATGCCACTCCATCACCTACTCTGATTAACTGACAAGACTAGGACCAAATTTGTTCCATTAATCAAATGTCATTTTAGATATTTCTATGAAGATTATTTTTTAGATGAAATTAACTTTTAAATTAGTAGACTTTGTATAAAGCAGACTACCTTCCATAATGTGGATGGGCCTCATCCAATCAGCTGAAGACCTTGATAATAAAAAGACTGGCCTTTCCTGAGCAAAAAGGAATTCTGCCAGCAGACTACCTTTATACTTGAACTGCAACCTCAATTCTTCCCTGGGTCTCCAGCCTACCAGCCTACCCTGCAAATTTTGTACTTGACAGCCTCTATAATCATGTCAGCCAATTACTTAAAATCAATCTCTTTGTCTGTCTCTGTCTCTGTCTCCCCCTGCCATATATATGTATGTATAAGTAAGTGTGTGTGTGTGTGTGTGTGTGTGTGTGTGTGTATCCTATTGGTATTGATTCTGTTTCTCTGGAAAACAAATACATATGGAATTTGATTAAAGACCTTTCTAAATACTGACCATATTGTGTTGCACATCATCTGTTCATCTCTTTTTCTCCTCTTTCCCCATGAGGAGAAGAAATATTTGAGTTGAAAGTGACTGAAATCTTGGGTGCAGAAACTTTGTTTTAGTAATCTCTGTATTCCTCAAACATAATAGGCACTCAATAAAAGTGCGTTGAATGAAAGGGGGATTGAGTGTGTGAATGCATAATTGGATTTCTTCAATCCCCCATAATTGCCCTCCTCAACATCTCCATCAAGCAAAATCCTAGCTATCTTTCAAAGTCCATCTCAAAAACCAACTCTTTCTTGGAGCTTTTCTTGAATTATCCTAAGTGAATGTTTTCTCTCCTGCTTCTAAAACTCATTAACATTTTATCTGTATCCCTTCATGCATTTAGCATATATGGTGTTATCTATAAATATTTATAGTCACTTGTAAATTTATCTTTATTTCTCTTCCAAAAATATAAGTTCCTTGAGGGAACTTGGTATACTTATCCTTATATTTCCCCTAGCACCAAGTACACATCCATCCATACCTAATAGACACTCAAAACCTGTTTGCTGAATTGGACTGTTTCCAACAAGGGTAGAGAATCATTGGTGCAAATGTGCTAATTACCCACAGCTGGTCTTAAAGGTGTTTCTGATTATTAGTTAGCAGCTCAGATTCCCTTTAGGAAACATGACCTTTTTGCTAATGATCACTTTAACCACTACACATCAATATAATGACTAGTTGCCTTTAAAATGAGCCAATAAAGAAGGCTGGGAGTACTTCAGCAGTATGGCCAAATAGGACTTTCCAGCATTTGTCCCCCTGCAGAAACATCTGTTTGTACAACTGTCATGCATGAAAATACCTTCATAAGAGCTTAGGAAACCAGGTGAGAGATTATAGCACCTGGGTATAGCAAAGAAATAAGAGAAGACGCATTAATTGAAGAGAGTAGGAAAAACAGTTTTATACTCTTCCCCCTGAAAAGAGTAGGAAAAACAGTTTTACACTCTTCCCCCAACCCCAGGCAGCACAGCACTGAGGGAGATACCCTTCATTTGGGGGAAGGAGAAGGAAGTGAGCACCAGACTTTGCCTCAGACCTCAACACCAGGGCCACCCCAGTAAAATCCAGCAGTGCTCAGGCCCCCATCGACCCACATTTCAAACTAGTACCCACAGACTGAGCCTTCAAGCTCAACCTGGCACCAGGCAGGATCCTGCAGTTCCAGGCTCCAGGGCCTGCCCCAGCGCTAGACCAGCCCTAATGACCCCAGAGTTCAGGCTCACCCCAGTGCCAGGCCAGCCCTAGCAGACCCAGGGCTCCACCCTCCTGGTTAATACTTATAAACCCAAGCTCCAGTAGGCCCAGGGTCTAGGCCTGTCCTAGTAAATCTGATGCTGGCTGGACAAACCTCCATCGACCCTGGCTTTGGGACTGGCCCTTGTGGACCCAGGTTCTACACTGGCCTCCATGGCCTCAGGACCCAGGCCAGCCCTCATGGACCTAGTTTCTAGGCCAGTATCCACACACCCAACCTCCAAGGCAGCCCCAGTGGGCTCAAGCTCCAGGCCAGTCCCCAAAGCCCCAGACTCCAGTGGAACCAGGGTCCAGACTCCCCCCAGTAGACCAGGCCAGCTGTGGACTGAGGCTCCAGGACCATCCCCGTAAGCCCAGGACCCAGGCCTGCCTCCATGGATTCAGGCTTTAGGCCTGCCCCAGTACCAGGCCAGTCCCCATGTACCCAGGACACAGGCCTGCCTGCCATGAGCCCAGGCTTTAGGCTGACTTCCATGGATATAAGCTCTAGACTCTAGGCCCACCCTCATGGACTCAATCAATAAGTCCACCTCAGTGGATCCAGGCTTCATCCCCAAACTTGTGGACCTATATACTTGCCAATCCAGACACCAGGCCATCCTGTCCAAAGACTCTAGCAGCAAGCCCTCCACAGACCATGTCAGACAGCTTGACCAGAATCTCCAGATGGGCTGACTGGTAAAGGGCTTATCCAGACAAAGCTAGTCTGCAGCAAATAGAATACTACTTCTCCAAAATGCATGGACATCAACATAAGGCCACAAGAAACATAAAAAACCAGGGAGACATAACACCACCAAATGAACACAATAAGACAAGTTATTTGAAAATAAACAGGGGAGAAAAAAGATAAAAGAATGAAAGTAATGAAGAAAATCTATGGAATTTATGGGATAACATCAAAAGAGCAAATTTTGGGGTTACAGTTCAGGAAGGAGAAGAGTCAAGGGGATAGAAAGATTATTCAAATAAATGATAGCAGAAAACCTCCAAATCTGGCAAAAGATGTAAATATCTGGGTAGAGGAAGGTCAAAGGTCTCCAATCAGATTCAATCCACACAAGACTATACCAATACATATTATAAACAAACTATCAAAAATTAAAGAAAAGACAAAGAGAGGGTCTTGAAGGCAGCAAGAGAGAAGAAGAAAATCACAAATAAGGGAGTTCCAATAAGGCTAGGATTGGACTTCTCAGCAGAAATCTTTCTGGCCAGGAGACAGCAGGATGATATATTCAAAGTGCTGGAAAAAAACCTGGCAACCAAGAATGGTGTACCCAGGAAAGCTGCCCTTCAGAAACAAAGGAAAGACAAAGACTTTGCTGGGCAAACATAAGCTAAGGGAGTTCATCACCACTAGACTTGTCTTGTAAGAAATGCTAAACAGAGTTCTTCAAGCTGAAAGGAAAGGATGCTAGTTAGGAACACAAACCCGTATGAAAGTATAAAAACCACTGGTAAAAGTAAGTACACAGTCAAATTCAGAATACTTTAATACTGTAACGGTGGTGTATAAATCATTTGTATCTTTAATACTATGGAGAGTAAAAGATAAAACTACTAAAAATAATGATAGCTACAATAATTTATTAAGGAATACACAATACAAAAATATGCAAATTATGATATCAAAAACATAAAATGTGGGGACAGGGAATAAAAGTATAGAGGTTTTTTTGTGATCAAAGTTAACTTGTTCTAATATCAAAGCCAGACAAAGATACTACAAGAAAAGAAAATTGCACACAAAAATCCCTGATGAACATAGAGGCAAAAATTCTCAAGAAAATACTAGCAAACCAAATTCAACAGCAAAATAAAAGGTTCATTAATCATGATCAAGTGGAATTTATTCCAGGGATGCAAGGATGGTTCAACATACACAAATGTACATGTGTGATACACCACATTGATAGAGTAAAGAACAAAAACCATATGATCAGCTTAATAGATGCAGAAAAATAATTTGACAACATTCAGCATTGTTTCATGATAAAAACTCCCAGCAAATTAGGTACGGAAGGAATGTATCTCAACACAATTAAGGCTGTACATAACAAACCCACAGCTAACACTATACTCAATGGTGAAAACTTGAAAGCTTTTCCTCTAAGATCTGGAACAAGGTAAGGGTGCTCACTCTTGCCACTTCTGTTCAACATGTTCTT
>NW_012153396.1:262722-418117 GCF_000956105.1 Propithecus coquereli | reverse complement strand
TATACAATTTTTATCTGTCAATTAAAAAAAATTTTAAATGAGCCAATAACTAGATTTTTATAGAGATACATGTGAAAGAACTTTGAGTAGAATACACCAAAGGTTCAGAAACCCGAGTGGCGTGAGTGTTGAATTGTTCTAGAAATCTTAGTTCACACATCTCATTGTCATTTTTATCTTCTGAGCTACCATGAAATGAGAGCCTACTATATACCAGGAAAGAACTAGGTCATTTTATACCACAGTTTTCAGTCCTTAAGACAACTGGAGATATTACCTTCAGTCTATTGTTGAGGAAATGAAGTCCCAGAGAGTGTAGGTAATTTACCCAGAGATCACTCACAACCTACATATTCTTCATATCTTGTCCATCTCTAAGCCCTGTGAAGTCCATATCAGCAGTGTCTCAAAGCCAGGCCATCCACTGTCATTACTCCAGTCTCTGTCATCATTCAGAGCCTCGTTAGCGCTTGTCTGGATCATCACCGCAGCCTGTAGTTTCTTTCATTTCCAATCTGTCTTCCACAGTATCAGAGTCAGACACATGCTCATGTCATTCCTCTTATTAAAAATCCTTGGTTGAATCCTCTTTGCCTACACAATGCCCCAAACTCTTAAGCATGGCCTTGAAGGCTTTTCATTATTTGCATTTGCCGTGTCTTTCTAATTCTATTTCCAATTAGCCACTCCCAGATTGTATGTCTTCCACTGGAACCACCTACTCATGATTATCCCCAACATTTTCCTTCAAAGCCCAGCCTTATTGCCACCTTCTCTAATGTCCCCAGGAGGAATCTCTGGTTCTCTCATAGCACTTTGATTATATGTTACACTTGGTTCTTGCTACGCAGCGTGGTCTATCCTAGTTTAAATATACAGGTCAATCTTTTCTTTTAGACAATGGGCAAACTGAAGGCAGGAAATATGTCTTATTGTACCTAGCACATAATGGGTGCATTGTGGAAGATTATCAAATTGGCTGGGATTAAATGAAAACGAATTTGAACTTTGGGTGAATCACCCATTAGAAGCCATACCCAACTCTGAGGAACAGTTACAGATGCTGCCAAAAGGGACACTTACTATACATTCTTTAATCATTCTCTATATTGTTAGACACCCACCATTCAGGCGGTTGTATATCAACTATAATATGGACAGACTGGCATCTCAGATATTCAGGACTACTTTTCCAAGTGTTTTTCCAGCACTGAAAATCAATTGGGTGCAGTTCCATACCAACTCAAATAAGACCTGAGAGGGGATTTGAAGGGTGAGAGCGAGGTATCTTGCCAAATGAAATGTCTTAGAAATACCAATTTAATGACTTATATATAAATTAATCATAAACATGTGGATTAGATTTCCCAGAAAAGGCATGTTTTGGCTCTCTCTGGACCATAAATGATTGAAAAATGATTGGAGATATTTCCTGAGCCCAACGACTGAGAAGGAACAGGTCTATACTTCTTTAACTGCAAATATTAATGCAATAGATAAATTATCCAAGGGTCTGGGGAAGTTAAAAATATGGACAGGAAATAAGAAAATGAGATTCAGCTTGAAAATATTCTCCAGGTACATCTGAGGCAAAATAATCAGAAACAGAGAGGTTTTGTTCTAGGGAGAACCCAATAAAGTTATGGAGACTATAAGACCTTTCCAGTGATTTCTACTTGGGATGGCTATTCTTATTCCTGAGGATGCAAGAGAAAAGGCCCTAAACTTTAGAATATGGAATGATATTGCTCACAGAATATAAAGAAGTCTTTGCCTTTGGTTATATCAAAAAATTTACCTGGTATAGGAAAGGTTTAGCTAAAATCAGACTAACTTTTCTAAATAACTCAAGGAAATACATGACCAAAGTTGAGACTGTAGTCTTTACGCATGGATTCCAAAGGCAAGATCAAGTCTGAGATCCAAAACAAAGAGAAACTGAAGTTCAAATTCAAACAGGGTACCTTTTCTAGGGAAGGACGCAACACAATCTGTGTTTGAGGCCATAAATGCATTATGGGCCATCTATAGGAGACTTCCCTAGGAGTGTTTTATCATTCCTTATCATTTTAAAATACTTTTTGAAGAAAGCATGTATTCATCCAAATAGGACAAAACAAAGTACAGTCATTATAGGCAAACTCTGGCCTTGAAAATTGGGCCATATTATGCAGTGTTATATACATGTACATTGAAGTGAAGACCAAATGCTCTAATGCCAAGGAAATGCAAAGAGGTTTTCTTCAAGTCTAGAAAATGAGGTTGAAGAAAATAATACTGCTTTCTATGAGGCAGGATATCCTGATCTTATACATGTCTCTGGATGCCCGATGAAGTATGAGAAAAATAATAATGATCAATCATGATAACAGTCCTTTACATTTGTACAGTGCTCTGTTGTTTACATAGTGCTCCATGTAAATTGTCTTATCGTTGTCTCAATAACTACGAGGCAATATTACTATCTCATTTTTACAGATGAAGAAAGTGAAGCACAGAAATGATAAATAATTTACTAGCTAGTGGCAGTGTCAGGGACTATCTGATTCTTCTGACCCCTAATTCGGTATTCTTCCTATATCTAAATAAATTCATAGCTCATAGGGATAACTGTATAGGGAAGAAGATGACTATAGTTTGTTCAAAGTATATAATCCCATCCCTTACTGATTGGATGATCTAAGCCCCTTACATACATTAACTCATTTAATACTCACGGCAACACTATGAGGTAGACCTTATTATTGCCCTCATTTTAAAAATATTTCCATTTTATTTATTTATTTTTTCAAAGATAGGGTTTCAACGTGCAAATGAGTGGATTAACACAATATAAAGATAGGGAAACTGAGAAACACAGGGATTAACTGACTTGCCTCCTAGTTGGTAAGTGGAGGGGCTAGAATTTAAATTCAGGTAATATGTCTGTAGAACCCACTCTCTAACCACTACATTGTATTTAATTTGGAAGCTCTTTTATCATAAATATTATTTTCCCTGGCATGAGGAAAGCTGTATCAGAATGAAGTTTGTATCCATTCCTGGGTATATCTAATCCTGGGGTACAGATTTCAATTAACTGCACGTTTCTGCACTAGAGAAATGTTGATGTGACATGCCTATCAGACAAGCTGACTGTGCCTCCATTCTAGATACAAAACTCTTTTCTCAGCTGCTATTGTGAAACCTGAATGAAAAAGATAATTCCAAAGTGAAAGAATATGAATTGCTATTTAAATAATACAGTGTTTAAATGATATGAGGAAGCATAACCAGAGACTCCCGCTGGCAGGATGGTTGCTTTTTTCTTCTTAATAGGGAATGGAGAGAGTCAAAGTTATCTTTTTTGATTAAGAGAAAGAGGATCAGGCTTTGGGGGATGGTGCTGGAATATGCAGACACCCCTTCTTTACTCTCTTGTTTTTTTATTCTTGCTTTGTAGAGAAGTAGTGAGCAGGGGACATGGACCCAACAGCTGACTTTCTAATTAAGCTCATCTGTTTGTTTCAATCCACCACCTTAAGGGACACAAGACAGGGAGAATTTTGAACATCTGGATAGTGAGTCACAGCTGCCAGTAGGGCTTTTCCTGATGGCTAAATTCTGTAGTAATTCCCAGAGGGGTTTGAGTCAAAGACCAGGATTCAAGGAGAATGAAAAGAACCATTTCAATCATGGCTGAGGATGAAAGTAAAGTCTTCTCCAGCAGTGATGTGCAAAAGCAGTGATGTGCAAAAAGGTGAAGGCATATAGGTAATTTGCAAATACTTCTAGGGAGAGCACTCTGGGTAGTGAAAGGACTATGCATCATATGATGTGATTATGGATTGAATGTTCTAGAGAATGTAGGCTTAAGAAGGCCAAACTCACAGGTGATACGAAGGTTGTCTTCTGATAGCTGAAAGGCTATCATGTGTAAGAGGGTGGTCTTCTACAGGGCTTAGATTTCTTGGAAGACTCAGAACTATATTCCTGGGTGGAAACTAAAAGGAGAAAGATTTCAACTCCTGCTAAAAAGTGATGAGCCAGAATTTGAAGTCTGAGTCTGACCCCAGAGCCCTTCATCTTGACCACTATGTTATTTTAAAAGGATTGCTTAAATTCATACTCTACAACTCAGATATTTAAAAAAACAAATTTCATTTCATGAACTGACCACTCTTGAGCCCCTAACTCTGCTTGAGAGTAAAAAAAAAAAATCACAACAACTACAAAAATTCCAACTTTCTAGTAAAAGGTAGCTCGGTCTTTTCTTCCTGGTACTTTCTCACACTTTGTAGAGGTTTGATCTTTCTCTTTTTTTCCCTCCTAGTTGCCATCTGAGTACAAAAAGACACTTACACCATGTGCTGGCATGGGGAGGGGCCCGTGGCTCATGTGCTGTAATCTGGTTACTCACTGACCACTCAGTCATCCCCCCGTCCCTCGATTACTTGGTGCACCGCCCTGATATTTACTGAGGTATTGTGGGTACTGCCAGGTCCTTTTGGCTTCATATTGGTACCTGCTGTTGAACATGGACATTATCATTGCTCCATGTTAAGCTCTCCATATTCGGTGACTTTCTTGTGCTGTGACCAAGATTATTCCAGAACACCGGTCCCCTTGGCAGTTCTTATTGACCTCACAGAGCACACAGGAACTTGTGAATCTCCTGCAGGAAGGCAAAGGCCATGGCAGACTGGAAGCACTGACTCAGGAATCACACCAAGCCACTGTTTCTGTGCCACTGTCACTGCCCGAGGCTGGTGCATGAAGTCTCCCCACAGAGCTCCATATGAGAAGTGGGTCACACCCATGCTCTTCTTTCAGTTTCTCCTCCCTGGCCTGAGAACGAGGGGGGTAGACACTGGGTCTCTTTTCCATGATCCAGGCAATATCCTGACCCTGATCTCATCCCTTCCAAACTCTCCTGTGTCATATCCTCCATCCTCTCTACGGTAAGGCTTCTAGTGAAACATGTTCAGACCTCTAAGTCAGACCTCTATGTTAAGAAGAGCTTTAAAAATTTGGAGGGGGGATGCAAGTATTTTCTCCCATTCTGTAGTTTGTCTATCTGCACTATTGATTGTTTCCTTGGTTGTGTGCCCATCAATACATGAGTGGATTAATAAAATGTGGTATATGTTTACCATGGAGTACTAGTCAGCCATAAAAAAAAAATGGTGAACTAATACCTTTTGTAACAACCTAGATGGAAAGTGAAGACCATTCTAAGTGAAGTGTCTCAAGAATGGAAAAACAAACCACATGTACTCACTATTAAATTGGAGCTAATCAATCAACACTCATGTACACATACGGTAGAAAAACTCAGTGGAAATCAAGCAGGTGGGAGGGGGGAGGAGAGGATGGGTAAAATTACACCTAACGGGTACAATGCACACTATCTGGTGATGGACACACTTATAACTTTGACTCACACTGTACAATAGCAATCCATGTAGCCAAAACGTTTGTACCCCCATAATATTCTAAAATAAAAATAAAAAATAAAAGCAGAAAAGATACATGAAAAACTTTGAGAGGAATAAATACATCCCCAAACAACCTTATGCCTATTTAAAAAAAAATTAGAGGGGGAGAAACTTACTTGATAAAATCAGTTTTCCAAGACTTTGCCTCATTGAATTTTTTAGGTTAATTTAAAACTCAAAGCTGAACACTGATCTTTTTGTTCTAAGTAGCATCTGACCTTCTGAAGAAGCTTGAATGTCCTTGATTCAATATGCAATGGGCCGAAGGGCAACACGTCTTACAAAGAATGAAAGCTAAATTAAGTTATTTCATATATTCTTTTGTTTCAGGGAAATATTTTGTAACAAAAAAATTTTTAAAACATTGATTTAGGATCTCATAATATCATTCTCATCACACTTTACTGTTTTCTGTAGTAGAGAAAAATCAATGTGAGCATGTTAGCATAAACCATTATTCAAAAATACCAGGCAAGAGAAGGTTCTAAAGGAGCATCCTAACTTGGGCGAGGAGGGCAGAAATTTTTAAAGGGCTTCAGCAGGAGGGGTTAACTGAAGTTCAGCTAGTTTCGGGAATAGTTGGATCAAGACAGTTCTCAGAAGAGGGAGGAATTGTGCTCAAGAGTTAGCCATTGTTTGGGCAATTTGAATTTGATTAAGAGGGGTAGGAAGGAACAGCTGTGGGAGACAAGGACATGCTAGAGACATAGTGGAAAATTCTCTGGCCTTAAATGTCTCTTAATTTACAAAATGGAAAAATATACTGATTGCTCTTTTCAGCATGTACAAGGCTGTTTCCAGAGCAACTGTTCTAATGATGTGGCCATAGCCTGCCTGAGTACTCAATCTCTTGATAACTAAATGTGCAAAATTTTTTCAAATAAATGGTATAACTCACAAAGCTTTGGACACAGTAGGCATTCAACCAGTGTGTGCTTTGCTGGGCTGAGAAGAGGCCCTACCTTTGAAGAACTCACTATACAATGTGTGAGACAGACATAAACAAGTTATTCTATCTAAATGAAAGTATGTTCAGAGTATTGTGAAATTTCAGAGATGAAAATGACATTTTTACAGAGGGGATGATATTTTATATATGCCTTGAAGGATGATAATGATGATGATAAAGATAATAATGTAAGCTAATATGTATTAAGACCCATCATTTGCTAGCTATTTTATAAACACATTGTCTCAAATCCTCCAAATATCCCACTGAAGTAGGTCTTATTTACTTAAGAATTAAAAAGTGAAGCTCACAGAGATTAAGTGACCTGTTTAAAGCCAAATATATAAATGGCAGATTTCAGATTTCAGCCCAGAACAATCTGGCTGCAAAGCCCACCATCGTTCCTCTACACCAATGTTTCCCAAAATGTGATGTGTGCACTGCTGATGCTAGGGGAGAGGAATTTAGGTGTGCTGTAACCGTGACTAAGAGAAACATGGCACAGCGTTACATTACATTGGATCCCACGAGGGAGAATTATTCCCTTTTCATTGTTCCGATAAAGTCTAAGAGGAAGTTTCAGTTTGATGGAGTATGTCCTTACCTCTTTAATCTTGCCAATTTCCCATTTTACAAAGAGCCTCAGACTCAGCATTTGGTAGCTTTCTAGCTAGAATTTAATTATGCATTTTTTCGTGGTATTTGATGATTACTTTCTAATTACGGAAAATGATGCTTTTTAAGTTTTTACATAATTTGATATGAAGTTTCCCATTTATGCACTTATTTAAGTTATAAAGTAAGTATTTAAACAAAATTAGAAAAATACTAGTGGAGATGGACGATGAATGTGTGAAAATGGCCTGTGCGAATGATGTTTAGGGCACTAAAGCACTACACCTTGTTGAATAGGATTTCACTAGGTAAACAGTGATGATGGAAAAATAGCTGTTTGTGGTAAGAGGGCAAAGAGCACTCCAAGGGCAGAAAATGACTCAAAAATCAGAAACATATCAAAATATGATGCACTGGAAAGAGTGTGAAGGTTGGGGAGCTAAGACATGCATGGTGGTTATTGAGGCATAAACCTGGCAATATTATTATTACACATTAAGCCTTTACCTTACAATTTCCTGTAGCGATGTGAATGATATTGAATAGTATCCGTGTCTTTTGTGTTGTCTACTGTGAACTCTCCATCCCTTTTTTGAAAGAAGATACCATAATTTTCATTAAATATTAGGAAAGCTTCTTTCTATGTAAGTAGATAAGAGATGAGGCCTTTTAAGCAAATAAACCCTATCACAGATTTTTGAAACATGAATATGGGGGAATAATGAGGCTGTTTTTATGCCACCACAGTGAGCATCTCCTTGAAGAAATGTCTTTTTAAAAAATTCTCTGCCTTTTTCCAATTCTCTATCTCTAGTTATTTCACGTAAGATAATAGTAAGATAAATATGTGAGGATCTGTATGCAAAGCAAGTTATATTCATTTCCAACTAGAAAAGTTAAATCATTTCTGAGAAAGGCAAAAAAAAATCAACTGAAGTATCATGAAGCTCATAAATTTGGAAAAAAGAGTTTTATTTCTTATGAAAAGTTGCAGGCTGGCCATCCAGGCTGGGAAGTACAGCCTCTGGCAGAAACCAGAAGCAGGCACTTCAAGGGAAGGGAGGGAGGGAGAGACAGGAATCTATGCTGAAGGATGGGCTCAGTATACACATTTAACAGGTAATAGGAGGAGCTATGACTAAGATGCGGAGTAAGCCAGGCACAGTGGCTCGCCCCTACAATCCCAGCACTTTGGGAGGCAGGAGGATTGCTTGAGGCCAGGAGTTCAAGACCAGCCTGGGTGACATAGTGAAATCCCATCTCAATAAAAAACTTAAAAAAAAAAAAAAAAAAACTAGGTGGGCATGGTGGGACACACCTGTAGTCCTAGCTACTCAAGAGACTGAGACAGAAGGATCACTTAAGTCCAGGAGTTCAAAGTTGCAGTAAGCTATGATTACGCCACGTGCACTCCAGCCTGGGTGACAGAGTGAGACTCTGTCTCTATTTAAAAAACAAAAAAAAAGTCAAAAAAACACCTGAAAACATACGTCTACCCAAAATTTTGTACATGAATAGTTATAGCAGCATTATTCATGATTGCTAAAAAGTGGAAACTACCCAAATGTCCATCAACTGAAGAGAAATAAAAGGTGGTAGGTATGTCCATGCAGTGGAATATTATTTGGTAATAAAAAAACAAGTATATATTCTACAACATGGATGAACCTTGAAAACATTATGCTATATGAAATGTCCAGAATAGGCAAATGTATACAGACAGAAAGTAGTGTCAACATGAAATAAATATAGAGAGACTAATCTCCAAGAAAAGGGTTTATTTGGGAATAATACACAAGAATTATAATTCAAGACATACAAACCAGGGTAGCCCCTGGGCGAGTCCAAAGAACAAAGGGAAAGGCTTGGGTTTTATTGGGGAAAAGAGGAAGGTTACCTAAGTTATTTTGAAAGAAATTTCACTGGTGCTGGCAGTGTCTTGCAGGAGCTGGTAGATTCTAATTGGTGAGTAGCAG
The DNA here is from genome assembly GCF_000956105.1 of Propithecus coquereli. Classification (NCBI taxonomy): domain Eukaryota; kingdom Metazoa; phylum Chordata; class Mammalia; order Primates; family Indriidae; genus Propithecus; species Propithecus coquereli. Next base: position 409,100 of record NW_012153396.1, on the reverse strand, counting down.
CAGTTACTAGTTAGAATTTGTATCTTAAAGTCATAACTGGCCATTGCTGTTTTGGATTGGGTTTGTGAGACAGTTCCTGGAGTAGGCATTTGTGACCTGAGTGTTTTTCCCTGTAGCCCCTTGACTCTATTTTAACTGGGCATGACAAAAATGACTTAATTGTGTATAATCAGTTTCCACAGCAGAATAAGTGATTGCCTGGGGCCCAGGAGGGGTGTAAAGGAGAGGATGGGGTAGGGGTTGGGGGAGAAATAGGGGATGTTTCCCAGTGATTATGGAATTTCTTTTCTGGGTGATAAAAACGTTTGGAAATTGGTTGTAGTGATGATTGCACAACTCTGTGAACATAATAAAAACCATTGGATTATACACATTAAATGGTTGCATTATATGATATGTAAATAATATCTCAATAAAGCTCTTTTTTTAAAAAAGGCTCCTATGAAATATAAATACTCTATGGAGAGTGTCATGCTATGCTATAAAAGAATACATTGAATGAGAGCAAAACTTCATAAATGGAATCAAATTGAAGATTCAAGGTGAAGGCTGGGGTAGAGACTGGGAAGGGGCAGGGTCTGAAGAAGGAGGCACAGGTGGGGCTGATGAACTGGTGCCGCCCTCACCTGCTTCACAGCACGGCCTGGCCTTGCCCTAGCAACCAGCCAAGTTGCACAGGGCATGCTCAGTGCATTTGGCACCAGAAGGGGATTATTTTTTAACATCTCCTTTCCTCAATGTGACAGTTATTTGTAGTGATAATTATTTTCTTGCTTCCTTTTATAGTATTAAAACAGTTCACATTTTAAAAGAACAAATACATTTCTATTTTAAAGATCTTTCTATTTAAAGGTGTTGTTCAAATTCAGTAAAATATTTTAGTGTGAACTAAAATTTGCATTTGTCAGACAGAAACGGTACACCTCGCAGCTTGTACTCTGTTTTACTGTTTACATTTTTCAACAGCAAATCTCCAAGTGGTCACGTAAAATGACAAAATTGAAATAACTCTAGTACTATTTTTTCATCTTCAAGATCACCATGCAGTCACTGTTTATTTAGAGCCCCTGTTTGGATGTTGGGAGATGTAGTACCCACAGGGCTTGGAGATGTGAAGTCGTGGAGGAAGAAAGCTTGCACAATGCCAAACAGCTCACACTGTTACAAATTTATTCTCACAAGGAACATGTGCGTGTAGGGGACCTACTGAATAATTGAGTGTTCTTGGAATTAACTTCAATGTAGAATACAATATTTACTAAAGGATAAATTATTAAAATGTGCTAATTTGAAGCTTACACATATATTATTAAAACTCAACAGTAACCACAGGGGTTGTTTAAAAATGAAACCAACAAAAGTCCTTTTCAGGGAGGAGTATTTTATCACTGACAATGTTTAGAATTGTTGGCACATGGTGATAATAAAACGCAGACTGACTTTAAGTTGGTTTTATAATTGTTTTTAAAATCCCTACACATAATGTATCCTCCCTCAATGCTTGTACCAAGGATGAACTGCTCCCACCACCCTACACGTGGCACACCACTGATATTTAGATTTAACAATATCCCTGATAAATGATTGCCTGTATATTCTAACAACTGTAATTACTGTGATTGGAATATGTTAACCTAATAGTAAAAAAATGCTATCATTTAAATGTAAATTTGCTATTAGTCTGTTATATGATCCTAGCCCTGGAATTAAAAGGTAAATTTTTATCAAATCTCTGAGCTCATGAGGTTCTAAAGCCTACACTAAGTTGTAGTAAGTTAAAAAGGGATTTATCAAGGTAAAAATTGGTTTTATTAATTAAGAAGACTAATTTTTATATACTGTTTATAACCAGATGTTGAGCTCTTAGGACACCCAACACAAATTTTGTTTTTAAATGTTGAAAATATTTTAATATTAAAAAATACATGAGAAGAGGAATAATATTAAGCAAATAATTTTAACAATGCCACATAAAAGCGTCTGAAACTGCAACTTATAAAGACATATTGTCTGGATATAACCTCTTTTTCAACAGAAAGGTGGTATGAAATATAAGGGGAACATGTATAAGGAAAACAAGTCCAATTGGCCCTATAATGTGAATCAGTAAGAATTTTAGAGACTTCTTATGTAATTTATTCATGTATCAGAGATCTAAATAAAGTTTGTTTGGAGAAGTAAAATATCCCATCAATCTATCTATCTACCCTCGATCCATTCTCCTTCCTTCCTGCCTGCCTTTCTGTCTTCTATTCCTTCCGTTTTTTCATTCTTCATTCATTGGGTTCCTCTTATATTACAGGTCCTGTGTGAAGTAGTGAATTAAAAAGGTAAAAAAGCTATCATTTCTGCCCTCAAAAATCTCTCAGCCTGGTGACAAAGAGAGACACATAAACAACTTGCTATAATTCAGTGTGGTTAGTGCTGCAATGTAAGAATCTATGGGGAGCAGCGGGAACATCAAGGAGGGTGTGATTAACTCTGTGTGGGCAGAGAGAAATTTCTTACAGGAGGTGACATATAAGCTGAGTTTTAAGGGCTGAGAAGGAGCTCCCAAGAAGGTGATGTACATGTAGGGAGAGGTGGTAGTGGAGTAGAGGGAAGACATTCTATAGTCAGAGTCCAAGACTGGTTTTACGTTTTTCTTCTCCTATTCCTCAATTTCAAATTGAATAATTTTAAAACTATCATCATTCTCAATGTTTCACTAAGCAACATTAAATTAATTGGAAGTTCCTGGATTATTGACATCTTAGAAGTCATTAACTGATTTTTTAGAATAGTTTGTCAAGCTCCCTTAGATAGGATCTTTATAAATTTAAGTTCTTACCCTAAAATCTCCTTTCCATTCTGCTCTGCTCTGTACCCAAGAGTGAGTTTGGGGTAAGCATTACTTTATAATTTTCCCCATCTCCATCTTTCAGGCTTAAGGGGCCCTATTAATTCTAATAGTCTGAGACTTGGTGTATGAAACCTGCTTACCCTTGTTGGGGTAAGCAGAACAAAGTTGGGGAAGCCAAGAGCCCCCTGAGCACTGCTTTCCTTAGAAAGCTATTTCAGAGTGAGGGGCCTGCTCAGCCTCACTGGAGGAAGCACCATCTGGCACATGCTAGGGCTGCCTTCCCTAGCCCCTGAAGTTCCTAGCCACAGCAAAATCAGATAGTTGATAAAAGGAGATCCGCTTCTGAGAAATAGAGCTTCTCTCTCATGGACATAGATTGATGAAAATTTATTCAACCAAAAACCTAGAAGTATGCTTGTGCCTTACTGTTTTCCACATGACCACAACAGTATCTTCCATCCCCCATGCTCTCCTTACACTGTGGCCTTGACACTTCTCTGATAGAGCGAAGGGCTCTGTGTTCCCTCCCCCTGAATCTGAGCAGACCACTGTGACTGCCTCCACCACTAGAATCAGTGGAAGGTACACTATGGGACCTCCAAGACTAGATCATGAAATGCTGGGCACTTTTGCCTTGTTCTCTCAGGACGCTTACTCTTGTATCCCAGCCTCCAAGCCCAAACTAGCCCACACAGAGAGACCACATGGAGATGCCACTTGTAAGTGTTCCAACCAATAGTCCAGCTGCAGTCCCAGCCAACAGCCAACATCAACCACCAGACGCGTGAGTAAAAATGCCTACAGATGATTCTAGTCCCCAGCCTTTGAGTCCTTATAATTATTTTATTAACATTTTATTTTCTAAACTAATCTGATACTACTAACCTATAAATCTATATGACCTAGGATGCTCAAACAGCTTAAAGTATGGATCTACCATGACAAATATTATGCTTCTAGGTTTGTGTTGGGTGAATTTAAGTTAAAATACACTATAATGGGAAATCTTGCCTAAAGATCTTTTTAAGGAAAATTCCTTTCCTCATGTCTTCCCTGTTCACATCTTAAGGGGGTGGGAAAAAAGCCAGTCTAGCTATTGTGCCCCCTCCTGAGATTATTATGCTTTCATCATGGCTGAAAGGCTACAAGCTGCAAATGGAATCCAATGTGAATGATTTAAGGTAACCCTGCCTGTCAGACTGTAGCCCAGGATTTGAACTGGACACTCTTCCAGACCCACCACTCTCCGACTCTGTTCAGCAGGACGTGTTACCCCATTATCCACTTGGCTTCAACATACCTGTCATTCACTTTTCCTGTTGGTCAGCCTAACAGAATGGCCCAATAGATAGAATTTCAGGAGCCTGGAAGAGAAAGAAAAGTCGGTATGTCTGTGGCTGTGGGAGTAATAAAAATCTACCTCAAATTCATCTACCTTTTGCAGTTTAAAATGCAGAAGATGCAAAACAACTGGATCTCTCAAACATTGCTGATGGGAATATGAAATAGGATAGTCACTCTGGAAAAAATTTGACAGTTTCCTAAAAACTAAACACTCACACACCATATAACCTAGCAATCATATTTCCAGACATTTATCCCAGAGAAATGAAAACTTTTTTTCACATAAAAACATGTACACAATTGTTCATAACAGCTTTATTAGTAATAGCCAAAACTGTTAACAATCAAAATGTCTCTCAATAGATCAACGGTTAAACTACGGTACATACATACTGTGGAATACTGCTCAGCATTAGAAAAGGAATGAACTATTAACACATAAAATTTGGATGGAAATTGTCTTAGTCTGTTTTGTGCTGTTTCATGCTTAGTCCATTTCATAAGAGAATACCACAGACTGAGTAATTTGCAAAGAACAGACATTTATTTCTCCCTGGAGGCTGGGAAGTCCAAGATCAAGGTGCCAGCAGGTTTGGTTGTCTGGTGGAGGCTGCATCCTCCAGAGGGGAGGAACACTGTGTCCTCACATGGTGGAAGGCAGAAGGGCAAGAGAGCCGAATGCTGCCGAGGACTCCTTTGTAAGGGCCCTAAACCCATTCATGAGGGAGGAGCCCTCATGGCCTAATCACCTCTTAAAGGCCTTACCTCTTGATACTATCACATTGGCAACACATGAATTTTGAAGGGGACACATTCAAACCACAGCAGATCTCAAGGGCAGTATGCTGAATTAAAAAAAAAAAAAAAAGCCAATCTCAGCAGGCCAAATAATGTGTGATTCCATTTAGATAGTGTTCTTGAAATGACAAAAATTATAGACATAGAGAACAGATTCATAGTTGCTAGGGATTAGGGATTCAGAGGGGAGGGTTGTGAGACAGATGTGACTATCAAGAGACAGCATGAGGAGGTCTCTGTGGTGGAATAGCAGTTCTACAGTAGTCCCCCCGTATCTGTGGTTTCACTTTCCAAGGTTTCAGTTACCTCTGGTCAACTGTAGTCCAAAAATAGGTGAGTGTAGTACTATAAGATGTTGTGAGAGAGAGAAAGAGAGAGAGATCACATTCACATAACTTTTATTACAGTATATTGTTATAATTGTTTTATTTTATTATTAGTTATTGTTAATCTCTTATTGTGCCTACTTTATAAATTGAACTTTATTACAGGTATGTATGTACAGGAAGAACATAGTACATATAATGTTTGGTACTATCTGTAGTTTCAGGCATCCACTGGGGGTCTTGGAACTTTTTCCTGTGAGTAAGGGGGACTACTGTGTTTCTTGATTGTGGTGGTGGTTCACAAATGTACACACGTGACAAAATGGATATAGCTATACATTCATTGTACTAATGTCAAATATCTGATTTTGATATTGTGTTGTAGTTATGTTAAGATGTAGCCATTGGGGGAAACTAGGTGTAGGGGTACATGGGACATTGCTGTACTATCTTTGCAACTTCCTGTGAATCTCTAATAATTTCAAAATAGACAGTTTTAAAAAATGCTTTACATTTTTAATCTTACTCTCAAAAGTTTTTTCAGACATATAGGCATTTGATATTCTTCCTATTTTATTTATAAATGGAAAAACTGAGTCTGAAAAAGATTTTGACTTGCCTGGAGCCCTACAGTTAAGATGATTCTGGATCTGGTACCAAAACTGGGTCTTCTAACTCCAATTTTAGTGCTCTTTTATTCAGGTTCTGGTAGAAGCAATTTAGCTCAAAGGATCAGAAGCTTAAAGCTTCTGTTACAGATTTATTAATGCTTTATTTTGTAAGTATCACATTGTTTATTCAATTGACTCTTTTAAACCACTTGAATTTACTAGGTACTGTATCATTTTTATGGAATAGCCATTTATAGCTCTATAAAATTAATTCCTTATTTATATGAGTGAAAAGAAGTGTTACAGAACCAAAATAACATGAAGTATCTACTTGAGTACTAAGGTTGAACTCAAGATTTTTTTTGCCCCTCCTGGATCAAATCTTTTCAAAACAGTCAACTTAGTTTTCATGGAAATAACAAATCTCTTTGTATTTGATTAGTTTCCACAACATGGCATATATAGAGTTGGGGAGAAAACACAACTTTTCTTGATAGGTATTCAACTGACAGGAGTAGGAATGTGGGCAAACCAGTGAGTGGCCTTACAGCCATGAGCGTTTAGTTCGTGAGTACCAGTCATCGTGTTTCTAGGAAGGAATGGCAAATGTCCATCAATCCAGTAAATTGGTTGATGTAAGTCAACCTTTAGTGTATATATTCAAAAACCAGCACATCAAGTTATATTATATATTAAAAGTTGGAACAATTAAAATATAAAGACCTCTTGGAAATTGAAAATATAATTTCTAAGCAAAAATAGTAATAAAAGGATTGGAAAATGACATAGAGAAAAGTCCCCAAATCTAGAACAGAAAGAAAAGCAAAAAGATAGAAAATATGAAAGAACAGTTGTGAAATGGAGAAGATGAATAGGTTTCCCATTTCACTAGTAGGCGTCCCCAAAGAGACAACAAAACAAACAGAGGGGAGGAAATGATCAATAAAATTATACAAGAAAATATCCCATAACTGATTATGTCCCTGAGTTGAAGGGATATAAAAATCTTGACATTTTAAGGGCCTAACAAATTCTGAGCACAATGAAATAAAATCAATCCTGTGTAAACACATCCTGAAAAAAATTTTAAAAAACAAGAATAAGTAGAAAATACTAAAACCTTCCAGAGAGAAAAAGGGACAAGGCTAAGATTGGCATCAACTTTCATATCAACAAGATGGGAGGCTAGTATACAATGGAGCAATACTTTCAAAGTTCTAAGGAAAGTTGTTAGCTTTCAACTCAGAAATTTATACCTCATGTGACTTTCAGTCAAGTGTGAGGGCAGAATAGTGACATTTTCAGACATGAAAATCCAGAAAGCATTAGCTGAGTAGCAAACTCACAGAGCGGACAGTCCACATTGGACCAGGAGAATGGAGGACTCCAGGAGGAAGGCTCTGGGGAGAAAATGGCAGTTTGATGAAACAGGCAGTATGCTGGAGATTTTAGGAAAAACTGAGAACATGATAAAGGCATAGAGTTCAAGAATAAGTGAAAGGCCTTTTAGAAACTGTGAAGGGGAAGGATAAGAACTAAGTAAGAATGATTCAAATATGAGCAAACTAAAAGTTAATAGGACTTTCAGTAGGTGGTTTTCAACTTTTAGAGTATATCTTTTGACAAGGAACAGAAGGTAGCCATGGATACAGAATAGATCATAAATATCATCAGCCTTGGAAATATGTAAAAGTCAGGCACAGCTCACAGAGTTAGGAGGTGGAAGGTGGGAGGAAAAGAGGTGGGAAAGATGGGTGAACTGATGACCTTCTCTTACAAAGCAGAGTTGAGTGCCTGCTCATTCCCTGAAAATACCAGCAAAATAACCCAGTGATCAGGCAAAGCTGAGCGGATTGCTTACCACAAAATGGAGAGCACTACCTTGGCAAGTCTTACTTTGTTGTAAATCTTCAACGAGATGTTGGAGGTCTAGCAATAGGACTCTTCCTCATTCTAGATTTTGTTTGCATATTAAATCCCATATTTCTAGCTTAAGGCCATTTACAAAAAGTGGAGAGAGACTGGAGTCACCCCTGCTTCAGGATCTTCTCCTGAATGGTGTCCAACGATGTTAAACAGCTTCTGGGCCTTTTAAGTCATCCTTAGGGTCTTCCCATTTTGCCTTCTCCATCCAACTTTTTGCATCTAAGATTTCCACTAGCATACAAACCAATTGGTATAGATCCAGGGAGCCTCACATTATATGCAATAAAACTGTTCTAAATTCCTCTGCAGATTTCACAATATCTTATCTATGCTTTGGAAAGTCTTTGTTCAATGGTTCTCAGCTCAGACTGAGACCAGGAATTAAAATCCAGGGGCTTTTCCTGTTCTGAAAGAGCTTTAGCTTAAGGGATAATTGAGCATGGAGGGTTTCTGGCCAGCTGGGAGAGAAGGGGAATTGATCTGAAAAAGAAATAGAAGCAGAGGGAAATGGAAGAGCATAGGATGGGAAGAGGAATAGTAAGATGAAGACCATTTGTTTCCAGTTGTGAGTTGTGGGGGGTATCTAAAAGAAAGTTTTAAGTGTTTCACATTTTTCCTTTGCCTTAGCCAAGGAATCTATTAAAGAAATAATTTTGGAATTTGAATTTCTTTTGACTGTTTCTTCATACCAATCAAAAGATACCGACTCTTTGATATTTAATCCCTTTTTCATTCTTAAATGTTTCTCAAATGAACGTTTTTTGTTCATATCAAAAATTTTGTCATTCCAAATTATCCTTGGTGAAATTATGCCATTTAGAAAGTAAGTTCACAGATTTGAATGTTGTATAGTACATATAAGAAGCAGGAGCGTGGCTTGGAAGGTTGAATCATTAGATTTAGACTGAAAAAACACCATGAGAGCATGGAAGTGGTTGAAAGTGTCATGTACTTCATGACAAAAGGCTGGGCCATCTCCAATGGAAAATTTGATGAATTTTCAGTTCCCATGGGACAGAAGGTTTAGAGAGGAGATCTCTTCCAGAATCAGAGTCTCACAGACAAAACAGCAACAGTGAGAAAAGTTCTTATAAGGTTTTGAAAACTAACCCAAAACACAGTTTTTCCAAAGGATGCTGGTGAAGAAGAAACCTCTGAACTTTTTAGTCCCTGGCACTATCTTGAAGGACAAACTCTGGGTCTTTGTCCTCTCCCCTTTGAACTTTCCTCTTAAAGATAAGCAAGAAGAAATGGCAAGGACAGACAGAAACAAAGAGTAGTGCTAATAATAAGGCAGATTTCCAGCAATGATAAAAGTTTTTCGAATCTTATCGGACAATCAAAGAATTCCTAAAAAGGGTTTCTTAATCTTGGGGCACAAAATAAACTCAGCATTTGGAGAAGTCAAAGAAATGAAATAAAAAAGAAATGAGAGCTGGGCCCAACGCAGGACTTATAAACTGTCTTGTCAAAGTCAGAGAGATCCCAGAAGGAGGCTACAGTGCTCAGGGGAGCTCTGTGTTTGAATCGAGAGTCTTACGTAGTGATGGTGGGGAGGTCTCAATTGAATTTCAGTGGGGTTGCCAAAATTGTTGAATGCTGGCTCAAAATACCACCAAACTAACCTGTTGATAAGGCAAAACTGAGTTTATTGCTTACTGTGGTAAGAGAGAAAAATACCTTTACAAAGTTTTAGTAGCATCTCAGAAGGGGGAGGACAAAGTCAAAATATTTATGAGGCTTTGTTTGAGGTCTGCTTTAAAGTAGATCTTTCAGTATGGGGACTTGATGAGGACTGGGTAAGTATCATGACATAATATTTTGGGATTGATGGACACCACAAAGCAAGAATTTTGAGGTGTTTCAAGGAGTCTTAGAGAGTAAATAGTATTAATAATTTGATATCATCTACTGAAAACTTGAGCAGTCTGATGTTCCTTTTAAATGGGTTTTCAGTAAATTCCTGAAACAAACGATAAACATTTTGAAGTTGTATCTTCCTGAACAAGAGCTTCCTGGAATAGTAAAGTCATATCGATGAAAATGATGAAGTAAACAAAGACAAGTTAAAGTAATCAGTAGGCTGCTTGCCTGTATGTTTTCCATTCTCAGTGGAGGATCCCAGATAACTATGTATGGTTGCTGACAAAAGAATTACAGGTTTAACTATGTTGCTTGAAACTGCAGAAGTGAACAGAAGAGAAAATGAGAGTAGAATCATCTTGGGAGAAGGGAGGAGAGAATAGAAGACGGGGACTTTTAAAGAGCTAAATTCTCATCTTTCGTACCAGAAAGTCAGGCATAATTTCTAAAAGTTACAATAAAGAAATAGTAGTATATCTGGTGGGAGAAGCAGCATTCATCATTATAAGCCTTTTGGTATTTTTTTAACCATGTGAATATATTACTTTGATATTTAATAATTTAAAAAAAAATAAAGAAGGAAGGGCTGATTAGCAATTGAAAATCCAGTAGCAAGGCTACAGAGAAGAAGGGCTGTGATTAGAGAAGGGTCCTTGGTGATCTTGGTTTTCTCAGAGTGCTGGGGCGGGGGATGTCCGGGAGAGAAAGGGGAGGAGGAGAAAGTAGAAGCAAAGGGCTTGAGACATTGTAGGACACAAGGAAACAGAAATAGGATAGTCCTGGGGAGGGCACGCTGTGAAAGGGAGGGGATCTGACAGTGACCGATGCAGAGAGGTGACTGGGACCCTGCTGAGCTTCCTCTTCTCTCTCCTGCCCTCCCTCCCTCTCTGCTTCTCCTTTTCCTCTTTCACTGGCTGTTACATGGACCTGAAGTAGTTTTTATTACAGTTTTTGGTGTATTTATTGAGTATAGTTTTATGTTTCCTGTTCATAATTGAAAAAGCAGATGAGTTCAACCTTTTCTGTTTCTCACACACAAAAAAATATATTAAACCAAATTGAGCTGCTTTTTATTCTCTGTGGTCTTCGGTTGACTTCACTCAGTGGGTGAGTGGTCTTCAAGATTCGACCCTCCCCCTTCCTCCAGCCTACACTATTCCCTTTGGTAAATGTAATCCACCTTCTCATATGCCGGAACTTTTATTGTTTCCCTGGTGACTTGTGCTCTTCTGTGACACCTTTGATTATTTTAACCTGCTCTAGGTTTTATCTGTGATACCGTAAGTTGGTCATTTTGTAGCTTAGTATATATTATTCAAATTATTCCTGAACTCATTTTTTGATTTTTGACCTATACGTATATTTCTTCCAGTAAAGAGTGAAGCAAGGGCTTCATTCTACTAAGGAGTCAATTTCCATTTTTAGTTAAATAGTGACAATAAACACCTGAATTATTTGATATAAGCATCAGCATATGAAAATACTAACTGGGGGTTCACATAGGAGTGAAATTCTAGCAAGTAATTATTTACTAATATTAATATAACTTCTTATATTTATCAGATGAATTTAGCACAAATACACAACTGAAAAATGACAAGAAAAGGTTAAGTAGTCTGTTTTCAAATTGGAAGCTATGGGAAGTAAAGATTTTTGTGGTCGTAGGAGGCCTAGGGAAAGAAAGTCAAGAACTGGCATCATGGCATGGTAATAATATTAGGCTGGAATCAGAAGGCATGATGTCTAGTGCTAGCCTCTCACTTAAGCAAATTACTTAATCTCTCCAGGCTTCCATTTCTTTACTCATAAAATGGGGCTAATGATAGAATCTGTAAGATTGTTTGAGGATTAATTTAAATAATGAATATGAAATTCTTGGGACGGTACTTGGCACATACTACATACTTAATAAATATTAACTATTTTTTGTCACTATTACTATAACTATTGCTGCTACAGCTACAAATTCACTATTTGCTTTCAGGCAAGTGCCTTTACCTATTAGGGCATCTGTTAGAATAGAGGAGATCTATCTTACCTCTGTTTTTTGTGACACTCCAATTTGGTGCTCTTCCACCTAAGAGCCACCATTTGCCACCACAGCCATGTGGTGCTCTGTGGAAACTGGGTGCCCTGAGAATGGGTGTCTATATTCTATCCCTAGATAGGATAGGTAGCAGACATTCTTTCTAATGTTATCACATAAGCAAATTCAGTTATGTCTAGGTCTTAACCAACATTAGAGTCTATTGAAAATGAACCTAAATTCTTCTCATGATCCATAATCAGCTTCTTAAACTCAGGATTCTATCTGACGTCTTTTCCTTTTCAAGATTGCTCAGACTGTTTTCTGAGGGATCTTCCCCTACAGTGACTGCAGAGTCAGACTGCCCAGCTTTCCTCTTCTCTGCTCTCCCAGAAAACAGTAAAAAGAAAAGAAAAAGGGAAAGGGAAAAAGGTCTCCTTTTCACCTTTTGTTTCAACTACTTCATTCTCTTTCTCTTATTTCTAATGTTCTCTTTTTAATTAATTTTTAATTGTGAAAGTAATGCATGAATAATTATCCTTGAAAAAATGAACGTATTCTAAATAAGGAGAGTTCTCTTTGTATTCTATCCCTAGTCTTATTCCTCTCTCCCCATCCCTGGAGTTCTCCACTTTTATCATTTTGATGTATATTCTTCTAGATTTCATATTTATGTGCATATATTAGGTACCTTTATTAATATATGTAGATCTACCTATTTTTTTAAAGTGCTGCATTAATCCACAATATGGCTGTACTTTGCTTTATTTAGCAATTCCCCTTTTGACAAACATTGAAGATACCTTGGTCTTTAAGAAATATAGTAGTACTAAGTGAACGAAGCCAGTCACAAAGGACCATATATTATATGACTCCATTTATATGAAATGTCCAGAATAGGCAAATCTATAGAGACAGAAAGTAGATTAGTGGTTTCCTACCCCTGGGGTGGGGAGAAGGGTTGTGGGGTGATATCTGAGGGGTGCAGGGTTTCTTTCTGGGGTAATGGAAATGTTCTAAGATTGCGATGATGGATGCACAACTCTGTGAATATACTGAAAGCCATTGAATTATACACTTTAATGGGTGAATTGTATGGAATGTGAATTATGTCTCAATGAAGCTGTATAAAAGACAAAGAAATATAGTAGTAATCGCATTAAGTATGCTTCATTAAGACTAATTAAATTAGAGGCCATCTCCAGGGACTGCCTAATAGTGCTGACGGTTTTTAACCTTGGTTCCTCATCCACACAGCCAGCATGTTCTGTGATGAGCCTGACATCCCTAGCAGAGAAAGTCTTTTTAAGTTTTGAGTCATGACCTATGTACCCCATGGCTTTTGTGAAAAAAGCAAGGGAAGAAGTACCCCAAGTTTGAGATGTGCTGAGTTCCTGTTGGTTTCCATTATCTGTCCTAAGAGCAGGAGTCAAGCAGGAAATGTTCTCACTCCATTCACCTGTGGCTCTGTAATGGAGGGCAACAAATCCAACGTCCTCCTCTTCATCCTTGTGGACCTAAGAAATAAGCAACACTTCTCAGAGTGGGCTCTCCAAAGAGCCTTTCTTTTAGTTTCCTCGTGGTAAAAATGGGTCCTTTGGGGGTCAGTAGAAAGATGTGCTATATATTGGCCTCAAGAGTCAGGCTCATCAATTAGCCTGGAATAATTCCTTTTTCATGTGCATTAAAGGCATCTCTGAAAGGTTTACTACAATAGAAGTGAGTTCTAGAGTTTGTATGGCTGACTCTAGAGTCCTAATAGTAAATGCTGCTGTTATTTTAAAATATATTTTTAATAATAACAATAAATAATTAAATGCCATTTGCTGAATGTCTAGTATATTCCTCTGGCAGTAGTGCATCCTCACAAGAACCCCTGTGAGATAGGTACCATCTGCTTTTGCAATTGAGGAAAATAAAATTAAGTAACTGGCCCAAGGTCACTCAGATCTGTTGCCCCATAGCCAAAGCCCTTTCTGCTACACCATGCTGTCATCTATGTATTTTAGCCTTGAATGTCATAAAGGATCTTAGAACTCTTTGAGGTCAGGAGCCTTACTCAATTAATTCCTGTCTCATTTACCACTCCTAGCAGGGTGCTCAGCACACAGTTGGTTCCTAGTACCTGTCGGTAGAAATGCATTCTTAGAACCTTCCACTTTACTTTGCCTGTGCAAGCCTTGTCTGATTGTGGCCAGGTACCACCTGAGGTGTCTGAGCCTTGCACGGGGAGTTCACACAGGAGGCCACGTGGAGCCTCTGACTAACTCCAAGATGGGATTTTCTTTTTAAAAAGAGGATGTTGAGAAGAGTCTAAGGGGAAATGTTAGGAAATTAAAATCTGTGGAATCAGCATGAAGGCTGCTTATGGATTGCATTAGTCATGGAAGGTGAGTTCACTCTTGAGAAAGCAGAAAAGTGAAGAGATGGGGAGGATGCTGTTGGCAGGATGCAAATGACAGGTATGAGAGCCACAAAGTACCTTCAGAAGGAAGAAACCCAACCCCAGTCATCCCTAATGCACATGAGCATGTGTGGATCAGGTTAGGAAAGAGGGAACATTAGAGCAAGTGGCCAAAGCTGAAAGATGCACATTGAGATATGAATATATGTTCACAGAAACAAATAAAATTGATCTCTGGAACATACAGATGCTATCTCTGGAGAAAAAATAAATCATCAGCTATAGCATCTTGCCTTAATGGAAAGGAGATACTATATTTGGAAAGCAGTTTTGTTTTTAAATTAGAAGTAAGGCCAGATAACAAAGGAAAAGGAATAAAGGAATCCTCTTGCTCTGAATTAGAACTCCAGGGACTTAGTGACCCAGAGTAGATAGATAAAAGTCCTAGTGAGACTTGCGGCTATGAAAATAAGCCTGGCCTAACTGCCAATGCCTGAAATAATTCAGGCTGTGCTGAAAGACTCTCCCTTGCCTAGCAACTATTTTGTGTGAGATTTTTAAGGAACTTTGGAGGCATCTTTGAATGCCTTTGCTTCTGCTCAACTTTCTTAATCTCATGAAATACATCAGCAGCCTATGAAATTCTAGCTTCCAAATTGAAGTCCAATCTTTGAAGTAAGTAAATCTTGAATTCAGCCCTGGGTCTACTATGAACATACTGGGAGACACAAGTCGGTTGCTTCATTTTTCTGTTCCTCAGTTTCTCCTTTTGTAACAGAGATAATGTAGTTTGTTTTTTGTTTTTTTTTTTTTTTCTGAGACAGAGTCTCGCTTTGTTGCCCAGGCTAGAGTGAGTGCTGTGGCGTCAGCCTAGCTCACAGCAACCTCAAACTCCTGGACTCAAGCAATCCTCCTGCCTCAGCCTCCAGAGTAGCTGGGATTACAGGCGATCCTCCTGCCTCAGCCTCCCGAGTAGCTGGGACTACTGGCTTGTGCCACCACCCTCGACTAATTGTTTTTATTTTTTAGTAGAGACGGGGTCTCACTCTTGCTTAGGCTGGTCTCGAACTCGTGACCTTGAGCGATCCACCCGCCTCGGCCTCCCAGAGTGCTAGGATTACAGGCGTGAGCCCACGCCCGGCCAATAATGTAGTTTTAATGGCCAGTTACCTCAAAATAATTCTAAAAGAATTTTTTAATTATTTTACTTTTTTTGAAACTTATTCAACAATCATTCATCAAATATTGGTCTCCACTGGGCACAGTGGTTCATGCTTTAATCCCAGCACTTTGGGAAGCTGAGGTAAGAGGATCTCCTGAGCCCAGGATTTTGAGACAGGCCTCAGCAACGTAGAGAGATCCTGCCTCTACAAAAAAATTTTAAAAAATTAGCCGGGCATGGTGGCACGTGCCTGTAGTCCCAGCTACTCGGGAGGCTGAGGCGGAAGGATCCCTTGAGCCAAGAGTTCGAGGCTGCAGTGGAGCCATGATCCTGCCACTGCACTTCAGCCTGTCTGGAGAAAGAAAGGGAAAAAAAAAAGAAAGATTGGTCTCCTTTGTGCAAGGTACAGGGTTAGCGTCTGTGGAATATGATCCCCATGCTTAATCCACAGGATTATTGTACCAGGCAGCAAAGGACCAAGCACTGACATACATTAGGTCTTTCTACTTTCTTTTCTGGAAATATCTCTCCTGGAATCTGACTCTGGAATGTCCTGACGTTTCAAAGTTTAGACAATAAATCTTCCATTGCACTAGTATAACTTAATGCCTTTATTTGCCTGAATTATATTTTAAAAAGAAAGTTGTAGTTCCACTGCCCTCAGTGAGACTACAGCAAGCATGTCATTAGATTTATACACTAGATATTTTATACTGTACAGTACTATGAACTTTAAACATACAATAATTAACACTATACAGTTGGAAACAGAATCTGGGAAGGAATAGTATTTTTTAAATTGAACAGGATAGATCATTTCAAGCCTCACACTTAGAGTCAGAAGACACAAAGTGCAGGTTTAAAGAAGAGACTCCAGTTGACCTGTCCTGGTTAGTTGTCCACCCCTGCACCCTTCATCGGTGGCCACAGCCAGGATCACATTGCACTAAAGGGCTGCCTCTGTGGTAACCATCTGGGTGGCTCTGCTTTCTAAAGTGAAAAAGTTAAGGGAATTGCTAGATGGGAGCTGAGCAGACAAAGCAATATATCCAACTACTATCCCAAGTCACTGCTAACTGCTGGTTTTCCTACTCTCATGACCAGGTCAAAAAAAAAAGAGAAAAAAGCAAAAGAAATATAGTTCCCATAGTGCCTAACATGTGGACAATTCAGGGCTAATTAATTAATTAATTATCAGTTTATTATTAAAAAAACAAAACAAAAACACTCCTCTCAGTCCAGAAGACTTACTCCAGAGCTCTGAAGCAGGCAGGGGTTTTTCTTAAAGGAGAAATGGCAGGTCAGCTGACATCCACTTGAGTACCTACTGAGTACAGAGCATCAAACTGTGCAGTGAAGGCGTAAAAGCAGTAGGAGCCGTGCCACGCAGAAGCACGAGTAAGGGCGAAATAATAGACCATGAACGGAGCATAGGAACAGCAGGTAAGTGAAATAAGGCTCCTTAGGGGAAGACTTCCTGCAAGGAGAAGGAATGTTCAGATCTGGCTTTGGGAAGAGACGAGGGACAAGGAAGGAGCAGCTTGGGGACGAGGATTCCGCCTGCCAGGAAGAGCCTGACTAGAGCACAATGGGCATGAGGTGAAGTGGCTGGAGATGCCAGTGAGATATAAAAAAATTGGTTCAGAGAAGGCCCTGTAACACGACATAGACTCCATAAGTAATTGCTGGGTTCTTAATTAGGAGAATAAAGTAAGTGGAAATGGTATATGAGGAAGCTCCTTTTGTGGCAGCTGTTTGGGAATCGCTGATGTGAGAGGACCCCGGAGGCAGGAAGGTTGCCTGGGTATTAGTCCTGGTCTGAGATGGAGACTGGGGAGCTGTCCTGGAAGAGGGGAATAAAGAGACCTCTGGAAGGAAGAGATCCCAAGAGTGGTGTTGTTAATGTCCCCCTTCACTCCCCTCATCTCTGCACCTTAGAGCCTAGTCCTAGTCCCACGAGTGACAGAAGGGATCGACTTAGCACAGGTTTGGTAAGTGATTAGAAAGAGGAGACTTGCTGCTGGAGGTCAGGAAAGTCTTCATGGGAGAAATCTAGAAAGACGAATTGAATTTTGACAAGTGCAATAGTACTTGAGGAGGAGAGAGAGAGAATGAGAATGAATATGGATATGGAGAGATAGATGGTATTTAATCTTGGTTTGAAATACTGTATGGTATATTATGGCTCTTTATATTTTAATTAAATTTATATTTTAAATTTGTAATTTAAATTTATAATTAAATTATATTTTACATTTTAATTAAGACTGGAGAAGGACAGAAAAATGAAAAGCTAACTAAATAGTCTGACCTATTTTTTTATAACAGCTTTATTGATCACCCTTTTAAAGCAAAGAATTCAGTGGTTTTTAGCATATTTACAGAGTTATGCAACCATCACCACTATCTAATTTTAGGACATTTTCGTCACCCCAAAAAGGAACCCCATACCTATTAGGAGTAGTCTGACCTACTCTTAATTTAAAACTCACAAACACAATGACTACTGAGGATCTAACAGCCAGGAATTCTGTGTCCCTTAGCTGGGTGGAAACCTCGAACGACTCAATAATCTTTGAGTCCCATGTCATTGCTACTCTAAGGAAAAACATCCTGATGTGGCCAGGCTGTGGGGGTGGGGTGAGAAGAGAGGAGCTGGAGCCCAGAGAGGAAGGATGTGTAAGAGAACCTCAAGGAAGAGAAAGCAGTTGTTGGGCCCACCGAGAAAGAGAAGCCAACCAGGGTTGCAGAGAAGGTAACAAGGCAGCACTTCTCCCAGCAGCCCCAGCAACCTGCGACTCTTAAAGGACAATCTTGCAACTGCTCTATCCCCACAGATTTCTGGGCCTTGGCTGACAGGAAGTTATTTCTCTTTTTCTAACCCTCCTCCCTGGAGCAGCGCTCATCTCCCCCTTCCTTCCACGGCTCCTGCTATGTGCCCGGCCTCAGTCTAGGGGCTTTCTCTGTGTCATCTCATTGAACCACCACAAATAGATATGGCTATTCCGCATTTTTATAGATTAAGACACTGAAGTTCATAGAGGCTAAAGTAACTTGCTCAGGGTCACACACTTCATAAGTGCCAGAACTGCTTTCAAACCAAGGACTTCAACCGGGACTCATTCGGCTTCTGGATCTTTACTTGTCACTGCCTCAGAGGGGTTGACAGGACTTCTTCTAAAGAGTTCAATTCTTCTGCGCCCCTTTTGACACTTGGGGCAGAGAACCAGGGCATGGGAAAAAATCTACTACCCAAGTCTGATAAACGTACTATGGTGGCTAAGGTTATAAAAACCTTTGAACTCTGCACTCACGTTTTTGAGAGCTATATGGTCTTCCCAACAGTGTCTTTTCTGTGTTAGTCCTTTGCACATCTGGCACGCTTGATCCCAGATGTGTGATTTTCATCCCATGGGATGGGGCCGCGGTAGTGGGGATCCTGCCGGCTCAGCTGTGTTAGCGAAGGCCTGTTTCTTTGACAGGACCTGCAGGAGGTGGCTAGTGGTGGTTTTGTAACCCCTGATTTATTACTGTCTCCAGCCAGAGACAAGTGCTACACAGTTTGGTACACACACATATGCATGCACACATACACAAGCATGCAGGCACACACATGCCATCCATTTGGTGAGAAACACAAAGAAGGAAACATTCACGAGGTATCACCATTGATTTCTCTTTTCTCCCATATCAACTGGTCTGACTTCTCCCTGTTGCTTCCTTTGCCTGTGGTCTGTCAGCTGTAGGTGATGACAAGGAATATTTCAGACTCTTTCCCCATCTGCTCCAAACACCAGGAAGCTGCAGGCCTGCTTCCCTCCAGGCCAGCTTAGAAATCCTGGTGTCAGGATAGAGCAGGCTTCCAAAAGCCAACCACAGAACATTTAATACCTGTGCAAACCCCACGTAGAATTCACATGCCATAGGGTCATGGCTTTATGAGTGTTTCCATGACATGGTATTATTACACCCCAGATCTCTCACTTCATATGTCACTCAAGCATTCTCTGTCAGGAAACTAAGGAATAAACATCCAAAAAGAAGATTAATATTCGAGAGACTAAAAGAGTAAAGTTCACCCAACCATCTGGTTCAGCTCAGAAGGGATGTGTGTGAGCCCTTCTGTCTCTCCATTCACCCCTGCCTTACACCTCATCCTGTCTCACACTCCAGCAGGAATCCCTTCACAGTGGTGTTGCTTGGGCTACCTGTGTCAGAGTCGGTGGGGAAGCTCGTAAAAAATGCAGATTCCTAGGAATCATAATTTCTGGGTCATGACTTAGGAATCTGTATTTCACAAGCTCCCCAAGAGATGTTTGTGCACTGCAGACTGCTTTATCCCCTCCCTGAGAAACGAGCCATCTACCCCTGTTTGAGTACATTTAGTCATGTAGAACTCACTACTTCCTTGGGTAGCTAAGTCTAGTGGAAGATGATGGTAATGAAGGGAAGGATATCTTTTATTGAGAGCAATTTGACATTTTATAATATTTATCAATTTTTATTCCCATTTTTCCTCTTCCCTCTGGAGCCACAGATACTAAGTCACCTCCCCTTCCAAGGGAGAGCCTCTAACTCAGACCCTTCTGTGTCCTGCCTCAGGAAGCAGAGAATTGAGCTTACCTGCTGGACATAAGAACACTGTCCGCGGGGACAGGTTTTCCCATAGCTCTCTGGCTCAAACACGCCTTGGGGATATGGATGGGTTACTGATGGCCTAATGTTATGCTGCCTTTGCATAAAGCCTTGGAGAAAATTGGCAGAAAATCTATCTACTGTGGAAAATAAATTTGACGTTTTAGAAAATATGGTTGCTTCCATGTCCCTAGGTCTTTAGCATGGCCTTATAGAGAACAGGTAAGGAAGTTATGTAAGAATGGTGGTTTGAAGGTCTCTCCATCCTCAAATGCCTCCCACTGCATGTGCCATGATGGCCAAAGTTCCTCTGTTCAAAGATCATCCCTTTATGGTAGACTTTTCTATTCCAGGACATCTCCGTTAAAATGGAAATACGCACGAAGAAGATCACGTGTTAAATCATTAGCAGTTTGTGAAAAGAGCAGTCAGAGCGGCGCCCTGGGTCATAGTCCCAGCTCTGCCACTTTCTCCCTGTATAGCTTTAAGTTTTCTTTCTGAGTCTCAATTTTTCTTCCTATATTAAATGGGGGAAATGATAACCTTCACTGACCCCCTC
The DNA here is from genome assembly GCF_000956105.1 of Propithecus coquereli. NCBI lineage: Eukaryota > Metazoa > Chordata > Mammalia > Primates > Indriidae > Propithecus > Propithecus coquereli. The sequence goes on along the minus strand of NW_012153396.1, from coordinate 388,604 downwards.
ACAGAGTTGTAAGGATTTAAGAAGATAATGTACATTTCATACACTTTAATGTGTTCAGAAGTGTTCTTATTACAATGCAATATTATAGGTATAGTCGGTCTGGTCTCGGAACTGCAGCGAAAGGTCTTGTTTTGCCAGAGTCTTGCAGGGGGCCTGGAGGAGAGTGTCTTAGCTAGGAACTCCTACTTTGGGCAGATCCTGGCTGTGTAGCCTTAGGTGAGATATTCTTTCTCTCTCTCTCTCTCTCTCTCTCTCCCCCTCTGCCCCCAACACATTTCTTCATCTGCAAAGCAATGATGATGATGATACAAGTTTTTGTGAAGATTAAATAATACATGCAAAGCACTCACTAGAGTGCCTGGTGTATATTAAGTGTTCTATAAGTATCACCATCATTATCACCACCAAGTGGGAAGAGGACAAGGAAAAAATTCTTCAAGTTTTGCCTGCTTGGGCTTCTGCTTCTTTTTTTCTCCATTCTGCAAACTGACAAAATAATCAAACAAACAAAAAAAAAAGTAAAAGCTTAAGAATATGGGGTTGTTATGTAGACCATGGGAACTAGTTGTTCCTTTCTGCTGAGCACCAAGTAATACAATGTGGACAACATCCATAATGGGAAGGATTGCTATGCAGGAGGGTGACTGTGTGTCCTAGTTCACCAAGAAATGTCCCAGTTTATTCCAGTGGTAATTATTAAATATTCTGGTTTGGATTATAAATTGTAGAGTCACCTCAGACATTAGATTTTCAGAAGAACTTTCAAGGAGGGTTCGAAACATTAAGACAGGTTACTGAGAGAGCTTGTGAAATTTTCTTCCTTGGAAATATTTAAAACATGCCCATCTGGCTGACATGATTTAGAACAATTGCAAATAAGTACTCATTTATAAGCCTCCTAAAATGTTTGGTTTGGTTTAACTAAACTACCTTGCCCTGCCTCCAGGAGGTACATAGGTAGTAAAATTAATGGAAACAACATTCTTAACTACTCAATCTGCCAAACAAAAAATTGCTTTGTGTTATTGGCTAGTGGATAATGGATGAGCAACCATTATTAGTTTCGAGCCACTAAAATTCTGCTTTAGATTATAGGAAAGAAACATTGTAGGTTTGGAAGTTAACAAATTCTTACATAACTAAAGGTTTGAAAGAAGAATGCAGAATACAACATAAAGAAATTGTAACAATAGTTAATAATGTGCAAGGTTCTGCACATATATTAATATGTGCAGATTTTCTGCCCATTTTCTCCAAGGCTGTATGTGAGATTTCATCCTCAAAAAAATCTTATAAATTTAGTACTACTGTTATACATATTTACAGATAAGAAACCTGAGTCACAGAGAATTAGGGAACTTGCTCAAGTTAATGGCAGAGTCAGAATTTGTCCCAGGAGGTTTGATGCTCTAAACTACTATATTCTGCACTCCTGGGAAAAGGTAACACTTTAGTTTAAATGAAGAGGAGGAGTGAATGACAGAACCAGCAGTTTTTAGTCCATTGTAGCTGGCTCATGAGACCGGTCTGCCTTGCAACTGAGGACAACAAATCAGTCCTCACTAAGGAAAAGAAAGATCACAAAGAAAAATAGTATTTATTGAACTTTGCACTCAAACCTTATGACATCCATGGAAGGCAGATCTCATCATTTCTATTTTATGGTTAAGGAAAGAGGGGTTTAGAGAGATTAAGGGATTTGTCCAGGGCTTATAGTAAGTCAGGGGCAGAAGCAAGATTCCTACTCAGGAATCCTGTGTGACCTTGGGACCCCTGCTCCTAGCATCTGTGGAAAATGCCTGTGCTCAATATTAAGCCAAACAAGCAAGCTACAAACTTGAATACAGAAAATGACCCTAGCTCTGTGTGTGTGTGCCCGCACACATGTATGCATGTGAATACACATGAAAGAAAATAAGCACAGAAAAACTGTCCACAGTGCTTATTTCTGGGTAGTATAATAATGGTAATATGCTTCTTCTCTATATATTTCTTTATTTCCTAAGTTTTGCTTAACAAACATGTATCTTTGTATAACAGCTTTATTTGAGATATAATCTACAAGACATACAATTTACCCATTTAAAGTGTACAATTCAATGCTTTTTAGTATATTCACAGAATTGTGCAATGATCTCTTTAGTACATTTTTATCACCCCAAAAGAAACTCCATGATTATTAGCACTCACTCCCTATTTGCCCCCAACCCTTCCTTTTTCTGGAATAGTCTCCTTTACTCTTTGTGAATCCAAATAACTGCTAGTTCTTCAAAGTGTAGCTTTATAAACCAGCTTTACAAACCAGCTCTCCCACAAGGACTCTCCAGACCCCCCACACCCTCCTCCCAGACATAATCAATCTCAGACTTGCCATGTTCTTATACTGCTTTATCTGTATAGTGACTCTCACAGGTTGTCTTTACTTCTCATCAGAGTAGGCCCCTTAGGGGCAAAGACTGTCCCCTTAATTCACCTGCCCTCAATATTGAGTCTGGCACATAATAGGTACTCAATAAATATTTGTCAGATCAGTGAGTGGGTGAATTAGTGACATAGGGGTGTGGATAAGGCGAGAGCATGAAGGGCTTGGGGTGTGAGGATAGACACAATCAGATGAGTGCCAGCGCAGACCAGGAGAGAAGGCTCCCAGGTAAGATGACTAGAGAGTGCAGAGGGACAATCACAGGGAGAGATGGGAGGCAATCACGGGCAGAAGGAAAGAATACACAGAGCAAAGAGTGACTGTAGCCTGGGGACTCCGATTTGAGCTAAAGAAGCAATAGACAGAGCAGCTTTGATTCCCAGGAACACAAACTTGGATGCCTACAGAGGCTAGACAGGGACGATTAATGAGCAAAGTGGGGTAGAGAGTGATGGGTGCTCTATCTGAAGGGTACCGCCTCTGCTCAACTCCACAGGATTCTTGGTAGTGAGCCACCATGGACAGAGCTTCGAATTTTTTCAAGGGAAGCCAGAAGTATGTATTTATTGGCAAAAATCTCCCATTTGTGAAATATGTGTTTTAAAAAAACTTCTCATGAAAACATATCACACATACACTTGATCATAATGTGCACTTATCGTAAGTGAATTTTCAATGAATTTTCACAAATTGAACATGCCCATGTAACCAGTATCCTCATCAAGTATCAGAGTATTACCAGCAACCCAGAAGCCGCACTCCCCATGTGCTCCCTTCCCGTCATGACTGTCTCAATAGTAACTGCTACCTTCACTACTCTAATATCATAGAATAATTTTACCAGTTTTATACTCTATAAATGGAATCATAGAGTATTTAATTGTGCGTCTGGGTTTTTTTCACTCAGCATTTTGTTTGTGAGAACATCCACATTGTTGGGTGTAGTTGCAGATTGCTCACTTTCCTTACTGTCTGATATCCCACAATATGAATATATCACAATTTATGTATCCATTTTACTGCTTATGACATTTGGAGTTTCAGTGTTTTAATTATTACTCATAGCGCTGCTACAAACATCTAGGAGATGTCTTTTTGTAAGCATATGTGCACCTTTCTATTGGATATATACTTGCGAATAAAGTAGTTGGACCATAGAAAGTATGTATATATTCAGCTTTAATAGATACTGCCAAAGTGTACAAATTTACATTTCCAACAGCAGTGTATGAGAGTTTTGGCTTCTCTACAACCTTGGTAACAATTGATTTTTTCTTTTCATTTTAGCCATGCTTGTGGATTTGTAGTGCCCTGATGACCAATGAAGTTGAGCACCTTTTCCTATGTTTATTTGCCATTTGGATAATTACTTTTATGAGGTGTCTGTTGAAGCTTTTTGCTCATTTTTCTATCACATTGTCTATTTTTTTCTTTATGTATTCTGGATGTGAATCCTTTAACAGATACACATACTGTGAATATCTTTTCCACTCAGTCACTTCTTACATTTTTATTCCTTTAATGGTGTCTTTTGGTAAACACACATTCTTAATTTAAACATTGTCCAATCTATCAATTTTCTCTTTATGGATCAGCATTCTTTGTGTCTTGTTTAAGAAATCTTTGTATAGTCCAATGTTACAAGATATTCCCCTACGTTTTCTCTAAAAGCTTTCTTGTTTTACCTTTTGTACTTAGATCTGCAGTCCATCTGGAATGGTTTTATTGTATGGTACAAGGTAGGAATCAATAAACATTTTTCCATATGGATAGCCAATTGAATCAGCACCATTTATTGAAAAAGATCATCCTTCTCCAATGTACTGCATTGGTGCCTTTCTCATAAATCATATTATCATATGTATATGAGGGTCTGTTTCTGGATTCGGTATTATGTTTCATTTGTCGTTTTGTCTATTCTTGCACCAAAACCTCAGTGTCTTAATTACTATAGCTTTATAATAAGTGTTCATATGGTGATATAAGTCTCTTCCGGCTTTGTTTTCTTCTTCAGGATTATCTTGGATATTTTTGGCTTTTTGTATTTTCATATAAATTTTAGAATCAGCTTATTAATTTCCACAAAAGAACTTGTTGAAATTTTGAGAGATTACATTTAATCTGTAGTTTAATTTAGGGCAAATTAACATCTTTACAACATTGAGTCGTTCATTCTATGTATATGGTAAATCCTTTCATTTATGTAGATTTATTAGTTCTTCTCAATAATGTTTTATAGTTTTCAGGATAGAAGTCTTACCCACTTTTCATTAGATATATTCCTAGGTATTTGATATTTGTTGAAGTTATATCTTTCTTAAAGTTTTATTTTCTTTGTAGTCATTGCTAGTAGATAGTAATCAAATTAATTTGTGTATGTTGACTTTCTATCCAGTGACGTTGCAAAATTCACTTATTAATTCCAAGAGTTTATAGATTCTTTTGAATTTCTTCCATGCACAATAATATTTTCAGAAATAATGACAGTTTTATTTCTCCTATTCTGATTATTACTCATTCTTGAATGGGGCCATCTAGTTGCTAAAGAAGTATGTGTCTGGGTACAGTGTACTATTTCTATCAGGATTTGTTGTTCATACATCCTTCCACCAAATGCGTATTTCCTGTGCTGTGAGAGTATGTCCCATTTTTTTGTTCTCTGCATTCCAGAGGTCAGGGTAGCTCACAGCAGTTTCCCTCAGACCTAGACTCTCTGTGCTGCTCCCTGGTGAGCTCACCCCTCTCTTTATGCCCATCTGTCTTTTTTGGCTAGAAGTGCGCATGGGAAATAGAGTGGGAGTTCAACATGGTTTCTTCTTCAACTTAATTTTTTCTGTGGCAAGGAGCTAAGTCTCTATAGGGACATTCTCCAGTTCTCTGATGGCCCACTTATGCCCTTAGATTTCTCAGTGCTAACAAGGGTATGCTTTCAAGGCTATGACATTTTTTTCAGAACTCTTTATTCTACCTCAAGTGAGCAAGCCTGACACTTGGCAAGTGTGCTTTATAACTATAGTGCTTGGTGTTGTGGCCATTCCTTGTGTCATTGATAATGGGCCTTCTTAATACTGCTTTCCATTCTTTTTGTTGTTGTCAAATGGGTTTCAAAAGCAGAGAATGAAGTTAAAATGCCTTTATTCCATCATCTGCAACCAGATGTCCTCTTCACATTTTTAAAAACTAAAATTTATAGTTTTTCTTATTATAAACTTTATACATGTGCATTGTGGAAAGTATAGAAAATAAATGGAAATACACAGAAGAACAGTTAAGAATAGAATAGTGTGGGCTTCTTTGCTTGAGGCAAAGGCAGCAAAGACTTTGGTATAAATACAAGACAAGAGGTGTTAATGGACAAACAAATCCCACAGAGAGCCAGACTTGCCAAAATATACAGCCCTCAAAGGGAAGTTTAGTTAGACAAGTGCACAGGACAAGCCGAGTGTGCAAACATAAACAGCCCTCGGAGGGGAGATCTGGGCAGGCAGACACATACAGGGCCCTGCAGGAAAGCGGAGGCTGAAGAAAAGGCAGAACGTGCAAACAGCACTGTGCTCAGAGGGGAGGCATAAAGAGGGTGGAATCCCAGTCATTAGAGGTGCTGGAAGGCTTATTAAGTTACTTCTATTCCCTGAGGCTAATGCTGAATCAGGCCCGTTAAAGATTCATTTAATGCATTTTGCTAAATGGCTCAAGAGGGGGTATGACTTCCCCAGAGAAGAGTTTAAAGCTCTTAAAGCTGAAAGGGACTTCAGGGAGAGTCTAGGCCAGTACCTCCTAAAGCACGATCTATGTGCCATCTATGGTCTATGTGAGGTCCATATGCCTCACAAGTCGCATAAGAAGTTATTTTAATGGTACAGAGATTTTTATTTTTACTTTAATAGTTACATTTACTTTAATGTATGTTAACAAAAAATTATAGCCACCAAAACGAAACTACAATTTCACAGATATTCTTATTAATATTAATTATGAGGCTAAAGTTGGTAGTAACGTTAGGCTTGGAGTGATTTAAAGAAAACTATTGAGCAAATAAAGCACAGATATTGTGCAGAGACTGCAAAAATTAAAAAGGTTTGGGAAATGGTGATCTAGAGCAACCCCCTCATCTCAGCTATGAGGAAACTAAGCCAGAGAGGAAACATGACCCACCCAAGGCAGAACCAAGACAAACATCCAAATCCCTTAATTTTCAGACAGTGTGCTTTCTTCTGCAGCTGACAGACTTCCCTGTTAATTTGAGAGAATTCAAAATTGGAAGGGTTTCCTGGTATTCAACTTACCCTTCTGGCCCACTACTCACTTTTATAATACTTGTGTCATTGTAAACAAACTCTTTGCCTTCATGTAGTCATCCATTTAATAAACATTACAAAGTATGTGCGTATGTGGGGAGAGGGTGATATAAAGAATACTGAGATAAAATGGTGTCCTTGACCACAAAGAACTTATAATTTTATGGGGAATTAGATATTTAAGTACGGATAGTTATTCAAGACACAATAAAGTAAGTACAGATACAGCAATGCAAGAAAAATATTGTAGGAGAATAGAGAAAGAGACAAATATTTCCAGGTGGAGACAGAGAGACCTCATGAAGGAGGTGCTGCTTGACTCAGGCTTGATGAATGAGTAAGATTTCAATGGCCAGAAAGGAGGAAGGAAAATCTTAGGCTTAGGTAAACAGTAGGAACAAAGACTGAGAGGTGCCTGAGTACAGGGGGAGTTTGGGTGATGTTGGGGAAGCCTATCGGGAGCAGGCAGTGTGTAGGATGCTTTGAGAGGTAAGGCTTGGAGGACAGGATGAGTCTGAATCTTAGTGGGCATTGGACACATTGAAAATTTCTCTCAAGATTATGGGAAAAGATAAATGATGGGACTGAGGAGCTTACATATTCCCACAGTGATCATCATGTGCCTGTATTCCCACTTACTTAACACTAAGAGTACTTAAAGTACCCTTGGATCCTTGGTGAGTTCTGTGAAGGAGACAGTATTCAATGAACCAGATCACAATGCCAACTTGTACTGTAAAAAGAACAAGGTGATAGAGGACTGACTGGACAGAGACACAACACTTGGCTGTTCACCTGGAGAAAAGAAGCCCCAATCAGGATGAAAAGCCAACTCCCCAACCAGCATAGGAAGAGCTATAGAGAGAAAAGAGAAACAAAATAGCAATCATTGGTGATAGCAATTAAGTTCTTCCTTCCTGTTGTGTCACTAGAGCTGCTTCAGTAACCTGTGGCCTTGGAAAAGAAGGGAGGCTAATGACTTCATGGGATCTGAAGATCCAGAGGTGAGAAGTAAGATCAGGGCTTGAGCAATGTGATGGCAGGGCCGCAAGTGGTGAAGAGAAGGATGGTAGCAAATTCAGCTGAGACACACCAAGAGAATTTACCTGGCCATTGCCAAGGCTTGAGGTGTGTTCTGTGCCAAGGGTAGGCTTGGGGAGGAGATGAGCCTTTACTTCAATGATGATGCATGTCTGAGCATGTAGCTGACCCCTAGGGTTCCCGGAGACCAAACACACAGGTAATGGCCACCCAAAGTCCCACATGTAAACCAGGGAAAGGGGTAAAGCTTCATTGACAGATAGAAAGGACATACAGTGCAAACCAAGATCATGCAGAAAGAATCAGAATCTACTTCAATCACACAGTTAATTGTTAATATGTGTATAAACATTGTTCTCTGTTCTCAGTATAAGTTTGTGGTAAGATTCGTGGTCCTATCTTTTAAATATTTCCAGGAATGCTGGAAATATATTTTCTTGAAATAGTTCTTATAATCAACTACCTGGGGAATTCACAATATAAATGCTTTGAATCAAGTGTAATGTTAGTAATCTGAAAACAAGTGTGTGTTTGTGCATGTCAAATTAACTAGAACAGACTGGGCATAGTGGCTCATGCCTATAATCTCAGCACTTTGGGAGGCCTAGGTGGGAGGATCACTTGAGGCCAGGAGTTGCAGATCAGCCTGAGCAGGAGCAATATGCTGTCTCTACAAAAAAGAGAAAAATTAGGCAGGCGTGGTGGCAGATGCCTGTAGTCCCAGCTACTCCTAAGCCTGAAGTGGAAAGATTGCTTGAGCCCAGGAGTTCGAGGCTGTAGTGAGCTATGATTGCACCACTGCACTCTAGCCTGGACGACAGTGTGAGACTCTGTCTCAAAATAAATAAATAAGTAAATCATAACAAAGAGATAGGAACAGCAATGAGGCTAATTGTAAAATATTAGAAATTCTAAAAATAATTTATCTCCTGCTTTGGAATTCAATTTAATCCAAGCAATTTTTATTGAGGGACTTCTGCAGGCAAAACTGTTTTAGTGTGTCCTTAGAGAAACAAAAAGGAGAGTCAGGGATTTCTTGAACTTTGGAGACCGTGGAGTCTAGTAGCTGTTGAACGACTCTAATATAGGGCATTTACTAAAATAAATGTTATAGGAGAGGCTTATATAGGGTGTCTTGGAAGTTCAAAGAAGAGAGATCACATTTCTCACTTCTCATATCTCATCAAATCTAAGATGCTGTCCATTGAAAGACACATCATTATTTTATGCACCACTAAAAAAGAAAGAACTCTGATAATTAAACTGTGACATATCATTGATGGTGAGAGGCATCCCTTTTCCAGAGATGTTAAAATTGTGAAAAAAAGTCATCATAGAATTGATAAAATATGGTGATTGAAGAATTTTGATAGGTTAAAATAAGAGAAAAAGCCCACCAAGTAGGTGGTCCTTCTGTCTTTTTATACTACAGGTACATACATCCTTTGATCATTCACTTCCATGACTTCAGTCACCCCTCTAGAATTGTAACTCACAAGTCTTCATGTCCTGCCAGAATTTCTCTCCTAAAATGCAGATCGTTGTATACAATTTTATTTCATTCATTTCTTTAATAGTTATGTAGTACCTATCATGTGCCAGGCATAGGTTGAGCAATGTGATGGCAGAGCCACAAGTGGTGAAGAGAAGGATGGTAGCAAATTCAGGCATAGGATATTTATGACATATATAAATCCTACAAATAGGTATTATAATCATTATGCGCATGATTATTATTATTATTATCCCCATTATACAGAGAAGCTAAGTAACTTGCCAAGGTCACACATTTAGTAAGTGGCAGAACCACTTACTAGCTACCCATTTGCCCTTGAATGTCCTGAAGTACCTAAAAATCAACATATCCCAGAACCAAATTCATCAATCCCCATAAACATGCTTCTCCTCAGGTTTTGTAGCGTCATCATCCTCATAGTCACTCAAGTCAGGCCCCTCTCCCTCATTCACCATATGCCACTTATCACCATGTCTGTCAGTTTTTTCCTTTTTCTTTCCATCTTTGCCCTAGTTCAGTGTTTGACAAATTTACCTGGTTATTAAAACTTATCAAAATTGATTAATGATAAATATTCCTTGTTCTTTACTGAAGTTTCTGATTCAGTAATTTTGGCTGGGTGGGATCCAGAAATATGTATTCTTAACAAGCACCTTAGATAGTGTTTATATTCAGGCAAGTTTGGGATACAGTGTGGTATCAGCTGGGGTTCTTGGGTTGTAGGCAACAGAAACCAACTCTGGCTAACAAGAGTAAAAAGGAGTTTATTGGAAAGATATGGGTAGCACACAGACAATTTTAAAAAGCTAAGCAACCAAGAAAGGGTAAGAAATTGGATATCTCTGGGGATCCAGGGAACGGGAACTAATGAACAATCTCTTCAGAGGCCACAATTGGGATGAATGAGCTACAATCTGTTTAGTCTTTGTGTCACTCAGTTCGAATCTCAGATTCCAGAGAGAGAATATTTGATTGGCTTAGCTTGGATCATATTCCTGCCCCTTGGTGGGAGGTCAGGGCATCTTTATTGACAGTCTCAACAGAACAGCATCCAGTAGGGAAGAGATACTTTTACAAAAGGAAAACAGGAGTGCTGTTGCCAGAAGAAATGGGAGTTGATATTGAGCAGGCAAAACCAGCAGATATTCACAACAAACAACCCAAACGTATAGTCCAGGTCTTCATTTTCTCTCATCTAGAGAGGTAGGCATTCTCTCCAATCTCTCTTTTCTGTAGCACTGTCAGTGCGATCTTCCTAAAACATACAATTGATTGTCTTACTCTCCTGATTGACACTCTTCATAGACCCATTCCCACTTACAGGATAAAGATCAAGCTTTGTTAAAATGCTTACAGGGCCTGCAGTGAGCAGACCCCTGCAGACCTCTTCAGTGCCATCTTTTGCTGCTTCCCCTCTCCCATGCCCTCACCCAACTCCCTTTATGCTTCAATCATGAAACTATAGTTCCTCAAATATACTGTTTCGTGCCTTTGCATTCATTTGTTCTTTTATTCATCAATGAATAGCTACAGAAGACACGTCATAAGCCAGGTACTGGAGGTACAACTTGGATCAAAACAACCTAGTCCCTGCATTCGTGCAGCTTAATCTAGGGGATGAGGTGGATGTCAACCAAATTATCACAGAAAAAAATGTAAAATTACCAGTTGTTTTAACTGTTTTGAAAGAACTGTAAATGCTACCATAAGAAAGCATTAATAAGGATGAGGGACATTAAGGACTTCCCCGAGAAAGCGCCATTTGAGCTGAAGAAGCTTACTGGGCTAGGAAAAGAGGGAAACTTTCTAATAGAGATAACAGGCTGGAAAGTGGCGTTTTAAAGGAACAAAAAGAAGGCCAGCATGACCGGAACATAGGAAGAGAGGGAATACTATGAGAAGAGGTTGCACCAACAGGAATAAATAAATCAAATAAGAACATTTCCAGGAAATCAATTAAATTTGGTCAAGTTGGGTTTTTAAATGCAGCAAGAAATGCAGGTGCAAATGACCTCTACTCTGTGGGAAATACTATTCAGTGTGTAGATTTGTCAGATATTGGGCCGGGGATATGACTGGGGAGTCAGAAGCAGAGCTGAACTCTGAGAGTAGGTGGTATTGCTGAGGAGCAGACCTGGTAGAAGCAGGCTGAGGATAACTTGAGAAAAGACAATGTCTAAGAGAGAGAATAGAGGAGGCTCAGTCTGAGAGGTAGGAAGAAGGCAGAGGAAGAGCGTTTCAAGAAGAAGGAGGTCATTGGTCAATGTTCAATTACCAACCTTAAATGCAGAGGTGGAGAAGAAGAATGACCAAGATAAGCCCTCACATTTGGTAGGGAGAAGCTCACTGGTGATGAGAAAGTGCAAGAACACTTGCATCAGATTCATTCGATGGAAACTAGTGGGCCTCTTTAAAAAGAGGCAGGGGTTATAGATATTTTTTCCAAGAAATTTGTCAGTGCTGCGAGGAAAGCCATGGTACTGTAGCAGGAATGAGAAAATAGGTTTGTTTGTAAACTGGAATTTTGAAGTAGTGAAGGAATAGACCTACTGGAAGTAAGTAAAGATATGAGATGCAGGTAATTAGATGGGCCAACTTGTGAAGGAGGCCAGAGGAAAGGGGTCCCTTAATAACAAGAAATTTCTCAGCAATGGAGGGATTATAATGATAGCTATTATTATTTTTCACTTTTGTGAAGTAGCAGGTACTATTCTAAATCGTTTAGAAGTCTTTCATTTAATCTTATCAACAACTCACTCTGTAAGGTAAGTACTATTATTTTCCTCATTTTACAGATCAGAGTTTTAAACAACTTGCCTCAGGTCTCAAAGCCAGGAAGTTATATAAGCGAGATTTAGTTCCAGGTAACTTGATTCCAGAATCTCTACTCTCAAGCAGTGCACTGTAAGATGATAAAGATTTTGAGGTTGCTGGAATGGAAGTTTAGGATACTCATATCAGATGGCCTAAAAATTTGTAGGAAAATAGGATTTGAGGGCATCTACTGCAAGTGGGTGAAGAAGGTGAGGTTGGGGGCTCTGTGGGGGATCTAGTAAGAGATGGCTTGAAAGATTGATCTCTTTCTTACCTGCCACAGTGAGAGAAATATGAGCATCACAGTAAGATTAATGTGCTTGTTTTTCTTGACCCTTTCAAGCTGGATCCAGATGCTGAAGTACTTTGTTGTGGAATTAAGGGTAGGGAATGGGCCTAATATCTCAGCTTCACAGTGTGTGCTCAAACAGGATTCCTACTGTGGTATGCCCGTGTCAGTGCTCAAAGGAGCTCTTGCTCCTTTGGAAATAGCAAGTTGGAAATAGCAAGTATCCATCTCTGAATCTCTGAAATTACACAAGGAGATGGAGGGGACAGGGAATTTGCCAACCCACTGTCAACAATACATTAATACTTCTTTCTGTCTAGTGCCATTCACTAAGTCATCAGATAATCAAGATTACAGCCAAAGTTTTATAAGACCTTCTAAAAGTGAATAATAATATGTCCTTCTTCTCTTCTCTTCTCTGCAGCCATAATGCTTTGTCCTTTGTCCTTTTATGGAATATATAACTGTCATTATATTATAGTGATTTGTGGGCATTTTTCGTCCCCCTGTGAGCTTTGGAAGACAGGGACTATCTGTTGTCCGTATCTGTATTTCCAATGCCCAGAGCAGTGCCTGGAATCTCTTAAGTGCATGATAAGTATTTTTTTTTTTTTTTTTTTTTTTGAGACAGAGTCTCACTTTGTTGCCCGGGCTAGAGTGAGTGCCGTGGCATCAGCCCAGCTCACAGCAACCTCAAACTCCTGGGCTCAAGCTATCCTTCTGCCTCAGCCTCCCGAGTAGCTGGGACTACAGACATGCGCCACCATGCCCGGCTAATTTTTTCTATATATATATATTATTTAGTTGTCCAGATCATTTCTTTCTATTTTTTAGTAGAGATGGGGTCTTGCTCTTGCTCAGGCTGATCTCGAACTCCTGACCTTGAGCGATCCACCCGCCTCGGCTTCCCAGAGTGCCCCGTGCCCAGCCATGATAAGTCTTTAAATTGAATTATTATAGGGGAGAAAGACCTCTTGCCCAACTTCTTGGAAATTATGTCTAGTTCATATAATTCTGAATTTAAATACTTAGACATGGACAAGTCAGTTTCAATATCCTCACTTTAGTTTTTAAGTAATTTGTACAAACATGATGTTTTAATAAATATAATGCTTCTGTGTTGTTCAGAGTTTGACTTATGCAGCACATTTCAGAGGAAAAAAGTTCACCTCTGAAAAACTGAATTTTAACAATTGAACCCTAGAGTCTCAGTATAAAGATAGCCTAATGTTAAAGCCTTTTTAATTATAATTAAAAAGGAAAAAACTATATTTGCAACTACAGGATTCTAAACATTTACCCCACACCAAACTATTATATTACAGTCTGTTTCTTAATTATTTAAAGGGAATTAATAAATAATTCTCTATCTAATGAGTCATCTGAGTCCTAAACAAAGATTATTTCTAAAAGAAGAGCTATTCCTCTTCCTCACATTGCTCTTGCTTCTCCTTTTTAATTTGATAGTTTATAGTATAGTCCTTAAGTTCACACAACCTTAAATTTAATTAGCCTGATATTTCCTTTTTACATCTAGAATTCAATTATATCATCGTGAATGCATTTGAAATGGCTGTGCATTTCAAATTTGCTGTTTCCTAACTGGATTATAAGTCTTAATGTGCTATGGACTAGTTGCTTTTGTATACTTAATTTTCTTACTGTTTAACTTTCCTTCCATCTTGCAAACTATATTTACAGAGAGTAACTATTATCTATTTCAGTTATTTATGTACTTTTGAGGAAGTTTATGTTTTATATCTTTGGTTTGTTGCTCCAAGATCCTTTGGATTCTGTTCTCTATTCATGTAGTCTATTTTTAAGAAATGATTCTTTTGCTTTGTTCATATGCTCTTGATTTCCTCAAAAATGTGTTTAAGACACACTTGTAAATGGTTTTAGAGAATGGTCAAGCCAGCCATAATTGCATTTGGCCTACTACCTCTTTATGGTCCAATGCTGGCCCAGGTCATGAGCCCTTTACCACACGGGCCAATTTATGTCACACCACTTTCAGATGACAGATCTTGCTCATGACCTTGTTCAAAATTCACACAAATGTGTATTTTTAGGCACAGGAGAAACTAGGGGAAAACGTATGTATGAATAAATCCAAACCCAACCCCACTGCTAAAAAAGTGGTTCAATGTATGTGCTCTGCCATTGGTGGTTTATTCAACCAACAAATTTATTCATTTATTCAACAAACATTATTGACTTCTTCCTATGTTCCTGGCACTCTTGTAGTTACTTAGGATACACAGTGAACAAAAGAGATAATTCTAGCCCTGTTGATAACCACTGATCCACACCAACTTTATTTTCATGTGAGGAAACTGAGTTGTATTACCTGGGATAAGTTACTTATCCCAGGTAATACAACTGTCACTGACAGGGCAGAGCCTGAAACCCCAGTTTCATAATTCTCCACTCAAGAGCTTTTTTTCCCATGATGACTTCTCTTAAAGATAAAGGAAGACTGCTGAAGGGTGCAGGGTGAATGGCCGAAGACAGAGCTAAGGAAGGTATAGCTAAGGGTGGGTAAAACCAAGAATGAGTATGGAGGTTAAAAGAAAAAAGAAGAGACAAAGTGTTTAGGGAAAATTGAAAGAGGCAGATCTGTGGGAGAAGGAGAAGAAAAGAGAAGGAAATGTGGGGAGAGTGAAGAAGGGTGGCGTGGGGGCAGAGAGAACCAGAAACAAAGAAAGAAGGAGAGACAGAGCGGGTAAGAGGTAGGTGGGAAAGTCCCTGAAGTAGAATGCCACCCACGCTCTTCTAATAATATGAGTAAAATGTTAAAAATAGGATCACACAAACAGTTTTCCTAACATGCCTTTTAAGGAAGAGTAAGCATCGTGCCTTGCAGTTACCAGATTGTTAAATATTGCGGAGTTGATTTGTTGATAAAATGATTTGACAAGAGAAGGCCAAAAAGAGATTTCAACCTCTTCACCACTTCCTGGGCTTAATATTAACCAGTTACCCATTGCTTTTCCCCAAGTAGTGGGTCAGTAATTCTGGAGAACAGGATTTGATTTTCTGTTTGGTACTGCTACTAGAGAGCCAGCCTATGTCACTGGCCACCTATGGACAATTTAGATAAGATGTGTCAAAGTACTCAACAACACACGTGAATCCATCTGCTGTGACCCCACCAATGTCTTCATTATCCCCACAAATGGGCAATCTCATGCCTCGGATCACTTGCATCCTTTAAGAGCCTGCTCAAACTTTTCACTTTTTCCATTAAGCTAAACAAAGCAGTTCTCTAGAGATTAATATATGTCCTTTATTAGGAAACACTGATGCAAAATCAAAAGCCACTTTAATTAAGTAGGATGTAGGTCAGTTGTTCTCAAGCTTGGCTACACATTTAGAATCACCTGGGGAGCTTTTAAAAATTCCATTTCCCAGGCAACAAAATCAGAATTTGCGGGGGATAATGACCCATTTATCAGTATTTTTGAAATCTCCCCACATGATCACAGCCAAGGTTGAGAACCACTGACCTAGACCTTCTCAATGAGATATGCTGGGGGACTTTACATAGACGTAGGGAATAAATAAACCGCCTTGTTTGCTTCCAGCTGCTCCAAGAAATCATTGTAAAATATTAGCAAATACATTCCTAAATCTACTGGTAACATTAGGTAAACCTAGTTTCAGGAAGGCTCAACACTGTCAGGACCCACAGGAAGATGAAGAAAGCCCAGTGGAAAAGGAAGTTAATAGGTGCTTGACTTTAAGCTACCATTCTTTCCTGGCTTTCTGCCTACCTCTCTGGCTATACTACATTTCCCTCTGTAAGGTCTTCTTCCTCTGCCCATTTATAAATATCAATATTCCTCAGGATTTTTTCCTAGGCCTATTTCTTTTCTTTTTTTTTATTTCAGCATATTACGGGAGTACAAATGTTTAGGTTACATATATTGCCTTTGCCCCACCCGAGTCAGAGCTTCAAGCATATTCATCCCCCAGACGGTGCACGTCGCACTCATTAGGTGTGAATATGCCCATCCCCTCCTCCCCCCACCTGCCCGACACCTGATGAATGTTACTACTATATGTGCATATAAGTGTTGACCAGTGAAAACCAATTTGATGATGAGTACATGTGGTGCCTGTTTTTCCATTCTTGTGATACTTCACTTAGTACAATGGGCTCCAGCTCTATCCAGGATAATACAAGAGGTGCTAGATCACCATTGTTTTTCGTGGCTGAGTAGAACTCCATGGTATATATATACCACATTTTATTAATCCACTCATATATTGATGGGCACTTGGGTTGTTTCCACATCTTTGCAGTTGTGAATTGTGCTTCTATACACATTTGAGTGCAGATGTCTTTTTTATAGAATGTCTTTTTTTCCTTCGGGTAGATTCCCATAATGGGATTGCTGGATCAAATGGTAGTTCTACTTGTATCTCTTTGAGGTATCTCCACATTACTTTCCACAGAGGTTGCACTAGTTTGCAGTCGCACCAGCAGTGTATGAGTGTTCCTATCTCTCCACATCCACACCAACATTTATTGTTTTGGGACTTTTTGATAAAGGCCATTCTCACTGAAGTTAAGTGTTATCTCATGTGGTTTTGATTTGCATTTCCCTGATAATGAGAGATATTGAGCATTTTTTCATATGTTTGTTGGCCATTAGTCTATCTTCTTTTGAAAAGTTTCTGTTCATGTCCTTTGCCCACTTTCTTTTTTTTTTTTTTTGAGACAGAGTCTCACTCTGTTGCCCTGGCTAGAGTGAGTGCCGTGGCATCAGCCTAGCTCACAGCAACCTCAAACTCCTGGGCTCAAGCGATCCTACTGCCTCAGCCTCCCAAATAACTGGGACTACAGGCATGCGCCACCATGCCCGGCTAATTTTTTCTATATATATTTTTAGTTGTCCGATTAATTTCTTTCTATTTTTTAGTAGAGACGGGGTCTCGCTCTTGCTCAGGCTGGTCTCGAACCCCTGAGCTCAAACAATCCGCCTGCCTCGGCCTCCCAGAGTGCTAGGATTACAGGCGTGAGCCACCACGCCCAGCCTACACCTTCTTAAAACCCTTTAGTTCATTGATTCTGGGATAAAATTCAGATTCCTTAAAATGATCCACAGGGACCTGCATGATTTGGCCTTTACCCACATCTCCACCCCAATATCTTGCCATCCTTCTTCTGATACTCTGTTCTCCAGCCAAACAGAATTTATTTTAGTCCCTGGAATGTGGTTTATTTCTTCTCTCTGTTGCATTCATTGCTGCAATCCTGGTGCCTACCATAGTCCCTGGTACAGAGTCAGCACCCAGGAAGCGCTTGTGGCCCATGCATGCATGCATGAGAGAGTGAAGATGTTTTCAGGCACTTGAAGCCTTAGACGTCCTCCTCCCTGATGATGAACTAATTTTCCAGCACTCATCTATTGATACAAAACTGTAATGCTTCTTTTGCCTTACCTGACTCTGATCTCTGTTTTGCCTGGCCTTGGGTGGCAAACCTGACTCTGGACCCCTATGCTGTTGACCTGATTCCTGATGTTTAACCACCAACCCTGGCCTTCCCCTTTTTCCCTATCTCTAGTAAAATTCCTCCCCACTTAACTCTGCCTTCATAGTTCACGGAGAAAGGACCATCAGTAGTCTCTGTTCACATCAGAGGTGCTCTCTCTTTCCAGCATCGCCTCAATGGTTTCCACCTGACCTGTTTCTTTAGCAGGTTTTTCTCGGTTCTCCACTAACCCAAAATAAAGCAATAAAGAAATAGTTATGTCTGAAATTATTTTTCTAATGATAAACTGAGAATTTCCTTTCAGCTGTGCCTTGGCTCTGATTCTCATTGAGCCTTTGCTTTTGTAACAAGTGGGACTTTTGTCCATTTCAGCTGAGGCCCCAAAGCTGCGGTCAATGGGTGTAAAGAGCAGCCATACATAAAGAGAGATTAGAGCTAGCCCATCCATAAAGGACTTCCTAAGGGGTAGTTCCAAACCAGTTCTGGACTCACACAAGATGGGACCAACTGCCCATCTCATGTCTTCCCAGAAGAGGGGACTGGGAGGTTGATGAGAGAGATTGTGCCTATGTCTGAAAAGAGTTGTGTCCGCCTCGCAGCAGAGGCAGGAGGAAGGCTCTTCCTCTCCACTCCAAGCTTAGTGATCGGGTTCCTTGGCCCCAGAAGCACTATAGGAGAGTATCAGGAGACTCTTGGGAGGAATCAACATGCATTCCCTGCAGTTAGGCAGGCATAAGGTCCAGTGCCTGGTCCTCACCTGGAAAGGTCTAATGAGGAGGCAGGCTGGAGCTGTCCCTAACAACTGAATGAGGTAAGAGAGCTATCGTGTTATCAAGTTACATCTCTACCGAGGGCAGAACAAAGGTGCCTATTTCTCTTGGGCTACAGCAGATACCACAGAAGGTAACCAAGCTTCAGTTGTCTTAAAAGAATCACACCCCAACAGAAAGACTATGAGAGATATATCATTAGTACAAGATTAGGGGAGTTTTAAGTGGTCAGCCATAGAGTAAACTGCCTACGTAAGAAAAGAATATGACATGGAGGCTCCCAGCAGGAAAGTATTGGAAGAACCCAAAAAAATGTCCCACAAGAGAAGAAGAGTCCATGATTTGGCATCTCCCTCAGAGGGTACATCAAAGCCAGATTACAGCAACACCAGCCAATCAGGCATTTTTGTGCCCATTTTACCTTTCTTCTTCCCCTCTGCTCCTTCAGGAATTAGTACAGAAGAGGATTAAATAAAAATCAAACAAGCAAGCAAATAAACAAAAATATGAAGCCTCTTGCCTCACTACAGCTTTTTGATTTATGTCAAGCCTAAACTGATATGAATTGAATTGGATGAAAAACTAGTTTTGATATAAGATTGGCTGGACTTTTTAAAACCTTAAAATAAAATTGTTCATTAATACCTAAAAGGTAAGAAATCTTCTTTGATACAACATTCAGGGATAGGAATGTGGGTTTTAAAGGCAGTAGTAAAAAAATATATAAAGTGGTTTTCTGTGGGTGCCCCGTGAAGTTGAACTCTTTCGAAACCATTATACTTGCACTGTTAACATGTAAGAGAGGATCGTGGGGAGGGACAACCTCACATACGAAGTAAGCTTAGGAGGCAACGTGCTAACTTGCTATCAAACATTCCAGAACTTATTACCCAAATGAAGAAAGTTCTCTTCAAAAGAAAAAATTACTTCAGAAGGCTCTGCAGTTCTTTTATTGAGAGGTTGCTTTTGCTCAAAATATCTGGAAATGTCTCTTTAGGAATTGCTTTCTGAGTTTACAGCACATTCTTTGGTACCTTATCCATCCCTAATCTTTATCTGTTAGTGGTGAGTTGGATTTTTTGAAATAGCCAAAAGTTATTTGGTGCCAAGACTAATAAATAGAATGAATAATTAAACTGGGAAATTTCACTTAGAGTGAAAAAATCCCAGGTTATGACTATGAGGTGGATTTCTTCCATGACTTTACTGGCTCAAAAGGCAATTCCAATTTAAATATCCAAATGGCTGTGAGTCATGGCAGTGTTATTTGAAGCACCAAGTGGGAAGGAGCTTTAAGAATCAAATTGTCCTCAATGTCTTGGTAGGATAAAACAGGTGGTAGTCGTCAGATCTTCAGAGCAGATGCCACCCATTCCTCAGTATCATGGTTTTTGCCAGTTCTTCAAACTGTGATGTCCTGGCATTTAAAGCCTTACGTGTAACCCTTATTTCTGTTACTTTTTAAACTATAAATTTCTTCTTGTCCTAAAAGGCTAAGTCAACTCCCAGCCTCCTTTTCTTCAGACAAAACAACAAGCACAGTTGTTGGACACCAACAAAATGTCTGGTTAATTGCTCTCTGAGGACTGAGTGAAACTGTTTCACATCATTATAAAAAAATGAAAATGGTCATTTTGAAATTCAGAATGACTATTAATGACCAAAAAAATCAGTATGTTCTCCATCTGCATTTAAAGTTCCCATGAAAGGGTTCTCACATTGGCTTCCATTGTTCTGTCCAGTTTTCAAATTTCCAGATCCTACCAATGTCTGCCGGACAGCTTCCTAACTCCCTCCATTCCTAAGAGTGAGCAATATTCTATCCTAGTTCTTCATGCCTTGCTTTAGGAAGTAGTCTTCCTCTGCTTACCCTGTTGCTGGAATGATCTAAGTTTTTCTCTTCATCTTGAATACCAATCAGAATCACCTCTGAAAAAAAATCAGACCCTAATTTCATCAAAGAGTTAACTGGTATTTGGAACCAACAGGTCTATTCAATATGAAAAACATATGTTTAAAATTGACACTTGGACCAATTTTTGCATCCATTAGATCCCAGATTTAGAAGAATTGCATGTGATTACCATTACGAAACATAAACACTGTGTTCCAGTGACTCAAAAGAAAGCCAGGAAATTTTGTATTAAGGCATTATTATATCTTCAGACTGTCCCATTGTGACTTCCATAAATGCCTCCAAAAGCTTACCTTCTATAAAATTCTACTTTATGCTGTTTGAACCTCAAATTATGGTGATGCTTCTTGACATCACAGGTGCTTCATTTGCAGTCATAGCCATTGGCTGAAATCTTTGTTGCCCACACTGCTCTTGAATGCATCCAGCTTTGTAGCAGTGAAAGCCAAATATCATCTGGAAAAGAGCACCAGTTAAGACCCACAGACTCACAGGACATTGGAATTAGAAGGAACCTGAGAGATCATCTAGTCCCTACAACTGAGAATATCAAGGCCCAAGAAAGGCATAACTGGTCCTAGGTCCTCAGTGGATGTCAAAATAACAAAGGATCAGACCAAGCCCAGAGCATCTGTTAAAACAGAAATGGACTCAGGCCCATGAAAGAGAAAGAACTAGGTCAGCCCTCATCCCTGAGAATCAGTATGGCTAGAAGCAATGGTCAAAACAGACAAACAAAAGAAAGCTTTTCCAGGGTCTGCAGTCTGTTCTCTGAATCTCAAAAAGAAAGAGAGAGAGTGAGAGATAGAGAGATTGGCTATTGTTCCATCCTCTGAAAAGAAAGATGACAGGCTAAAATCAGCCAATTAGACCCGGGAAGAAGCTTTTGAGAGCATCTCCTCCTACTTCTTTATTTTACAGAAAAGGAAACTGAGGCTCCAACACCCCAAGATTATTAGTGACACATTTGAACTAAAACTCTGTCACTTCAGCCTTCAGTCTGGTCTTCTTTACATGTGCTACAAAAGCTAGTATTATTGAGTGCTTATTATGCACCGAGCACTATACTAATAATGCTTTACCCAAAAAATATTTAGTCCTCTCAACAACCCTTTGAGGTAGCACTTTTATCATCACCATTTTTTCAGAGAAATAAAGTGAGACAAATAGTGGTTAAGGTACCTGCCCAGATCACAAAGCAGAGGCAGAATTTAGACCCAGGCTGACTCAAGAGTCTGTGAGTTTATCATTCCATACTCCTTTAGAACAAGGGACAACTCAAGACCTCTGTGATGATCATTTGTGTTGTAAATTACCCCTCAGGATCTTATATACCTTCTCCTCTATTTTTGAAGCTTTGTACTCAATAAACAATTTTGAGGAGGTATTGAAGATTAGAGACTCCCAACATACAGAAAAGAGGAGAGTTTTCTTTCTTAAGCTCTCAAATACCTGAAGAGCCGCTCAAGCACAGAAATAGAACAGGGGTCTGCCTTGTTGAACAGGCAGACATTGCACATGGCCTGTCTTAGGAAGGGGCCTCATGAAATCCAGATAAAGAGTTCGGAATTAAAAACATGAAGAAAAATGGAAATACGAGCCTTGTAAGGCCAATTTACCTAAAAATACATTTGCTTGCTTTAAATATCAATATATTAAAAACAAAGCTAATAGTTATTGAGTGCTTACATGTATTAATCCATTTAATTCTCACAACTCCATGAGCTTATTATTCTGATCCCCATTTATGGATGAGGAAAATTGAAGCACAGAGAAATAAAGTAACTTGTTAAGGGTCACACAGTTAGGAATCAGATGGCAGAGTAGAAGTTCAGAGTCATCAGAAGGCTTTCTGTGTTGCACTTTCACCCTAGATATCCAGAAAAATAACTGGTCCATTTCCTATGTCACTGGGTATGGGTCAAAAAAAAAAAAAAAAAAAAAAAGAGCTCACACGTCTGGTAAGGCTGAAGTGTGGGAAAGATAAGATGTGTAAGACTAAGCTTGTTGCCTTGCATTTGGAAAACTGGACATCTTTCCCTAGAAAGACCCTCTTTGGGATTTTAAACCATGAACATTATTCATGGGCTTTCCCTATTATTAGCCTGCATGTGCACAATGGTTGTTTGGATACTTGACCCAGAGCAAAATAGATCACAGCAGCAACTGCAAATCCAGGAAGCTGATAAATACTCCTGGAAGGTAGGGCTGCAGCTGGGAAGATCTGGTGCTCCTGATGGCATTAAGAAAAAGCTTGGAAATACACTGTTTCCCCATGTCCCCTTGCCCAACTCCCATAGCACAAAAGGGCACCATATTAAGGGAGGAAACTAATATTTTCTATTCCCCAAAGTATAGACTGCTTGTTCTCCCTATTCTCCTCCTGAGGCCAGCTAAAATGGCACCCACTTTTTGAAGTCTTCCCTAATTCTTCTGGTCAGAATTCATTGTTCCTACCTCTGTGCTCTCTCTACTTCCATGTATTTGCATTTTAGCACCTATTGCTTTTAATCTTCTATGGTAGGCACTTAGCTATCTATCTCCTCCCTGTTGGAGAGTGGGAACCATATTTTCGACATTTGTTGTCCCTAACTTTCACAATTAGTCCCTGGCACAGAGAATATATTCAGTCAATATTGGGGGAAGAAATAGAAGAAGAAACTGATGGGGTGGGGGTGGAGAAAATAGCAGAAAGGAGTCACTGACATATCAGGCAATTTTCCACAGGGCCCAGACCCCTCCTTTCAGTAACATGCCTCACTAGAGAATCCCTATGCTCACTCCTCCTGGGGTCTTCTCCAGGATGTCACATGTGGGTAGGGAGCATGATGTTGGTGAGCGGGTGAGAATGCAGGGATGCACCCTCTCCCACATCTGACAGCCCAAATTCCTGCTAGAGGTTATGTATAGAATGCTGTGTATACACTGCAGGATTGGGGGGTGGAACCCGGGAGGCAGTCCAAGGCGGAGTAGAGACATTCCAAAAGGCTACTTGCTGCCTCTCTAAAGCAGAGATTGCCAGGAGCTGGTCAGGCAGTAAAATCAAAAGCTTTTGGACTGAGAGCTAACAAAAGGGATAGACACTTTTTTGTATGACTTCATGACACTTGGTGCAGGATCCCTTATACATGGAGAAAGGAGAGGCAAGGTTACTCTACTAAAGTAGCGGTTCTCAAAGCAGAGTTCCAGACCATCAGCATCACCTGGGAAGTTGTTAGGAATACAAATTCTTGGGCCCACCCCAGTCTTACTGAATCAGAATCTCTGGGGATAGGACCCAGAAATCTTGGTTTTAACAAGCCCTCCAGGTAATTCTTTATGCATGCTAAAGTTTGAGAACCACTGGAAAACATGAAGTCGTCCTCCAAGTGAGAGACGGAACACACAAGCAAATGAAAGTAAATCTGGCTGGACTCAGTGCCTTTGAGTGGGAGAGAGCACAAACCCAACCTTGCCTCCATCTCCATGTCCACATACTCCTCCATTATGTTTGTGTATAAATACAAATGAAGCAGCCAAAAGGAAATCAAAAGGAGCCAGTGGGCATCAATTTGGTCTGCAGGTGTTTCCAATCAGATGAAGCCCTTGCATTTGGTGAGGATCCAGAAAATCTGTGCCAAGAGCACCAGGGATGACTCCATTCATGCAAGCACTATGTAACAGAGCACTCTAACTATTTAGGTATGGTATAAACCTTTTTAAAATACCATATTCTGCAGTTTGCTTTTTCACTTAATATATCTTGGAGAGCTTTCTGTATCTGTGCAAATAGATCCACCTCTTAGTATTCTAAGGTTATGCAATGATTTATACAATCTTACACTTATTAATAGACATTTAAGTTGTTTACATTGTTTGCTATTATGATAATACTATAACAAACATTCTTGTATTTATTCATTCATTCATTTATTCAAATATTCATCAATATTTATTGATCTCCTTCTACATGTGACATATTGTAGAAAGGGCTGGGTATACATACCTCAATATTGATTCCCACCTTGTGGAGCTGACAATCTAGCAACAGAAATACACTCAATAAAAGAGGAAGTAAATATATGATTATACATTGTGGGAAGTGCTATGAAAGAAGTGAAGTATATCATGGTAAAGTAACAGTAAAGACTTACCTGGACAGCAGAGCCAGAGAAGGATGTTTTGAGAAGTGGACCCAAAGGATGACAGGGATTCCAGGCATGAGGAACAGCATTTGCAATCCCTAGATGGGAAAGCACTTGGCATTTTCTAGGGATCAAAGAGGCCAATGTGGCTGGAAGTTGATGGATGAGGGAGAGTGGCATGAAATGACATTGGAGAGTTAGGCAGAGACCAATTATTCAAGATCTTGTAAGCTATGGTAAGGAATTTGAGTTTCATCTGAAGTGCTACGTGAAGCAATTGGAAAATTTAATGCAGAGAAGTAATGTGATCATATTAAAAATTACTCAGCTACTCTGTGGAGAACAGATTGGAATGGAGCAAAGGTGGATGTGAGAGCAGGCAGGAAACTATTTCAGTAGTCCAGTCAGGATGATGATAGATGGTTTGGGCTAGGCTAATGCCTATAGAGATAGATTCAAGACATGTTATAAGGTGAGAACTAACATGAACAACAGGAATGGATGTGGAGATTCAAGAAGAGAGACCTGGACAACTAATGAGTGGTGGAGCCATTCACTGTCATGGGGAAGACTAGGGGGAGAATAAGTTTGTGGGGGAAGGATGAATCCAGGGTCCACTTTGAACATGCTAAGTTTGAGATACTTATGAGACATCCATGTAGAATATTGAGCATGCAGATCAATCACAAGTATGGCGCTCAAAAGAGATGATTGGGCTGAAGATATAGGTGCGTAAGTATATATAAATCCAGGGAAAGTTAGAAGAGTGAGGAGGCAGGAGAAAAGTAGAATGAGAGATGACACACACAGAGCCTAACCTTGCTTAGGAGCAACAGCACTTAACACTTCCAACTTGTACAGGAAGGAAGAGCAGGGTACAGAGGCAACCATGCATAGCTTGGGTGGTGGGAAGAGAAGGGAGTTCCCAATCCACGAGTTCTTTGCTTGAAGCATAAGACAAGGTCACTGGCTGAGAGGAAGGGAAGTGACTGCAGAAGAGATTTGAGGAAAAATGAAATGTACAAAGGAGTCATATGAGAGAAACATCACAGGATTACTAGCACTGAGAGCGCATTTGAGGTTTGAGATCATGTTAAGTGAAACCTGCCTGCCTGATTGTGTGCTTTTGTCCAGCTACATTCAGCTGCTTGGGTACAAAAATGGAGAAGATGGATAGATAAAGACATCTTTGTAGATTTTTCAAGTCTGTAATAAAAATACCTACAAATAGAATTACTGAGTCGAGGGGTATTTGTAATTTAAGTTTTGCTAGATAACACTATCAATATTTGCAGATTTAACTGGAAATTTTAAAAAATACTATTTTCATCCTTGTTAGTCTATTTCAACACAACAAAAATAGAAACATTAACTGGATAATAAAATTATTAAGATCAATAGCTCAGATGTCTCAAAACATAAAAGTTTAATGCAATTTAAGGAGGGAAAGAAAATTTACTTGCATAATTCATCTTGTGTATGTGAGGCTGTTGCTGCATGTGTGTTGGTTGAGTAAGGAGTGTGTGTGTGTGTGTGTGTGTTTGAAAATGGAAGGTGACCTGCTTTGCCCTGAATGGACCCAAAGACATCATGATTGAGCCCAGAGTGTACCATAAGTGGTTTGCGGTTATCACCAATGATTTTTCACAATTCTTCCCACTGTGCAAGTCTCTGTCAGGAAAATAGAGTGGTTTGGCTAGAGATGAATGGGATTTGCTGTGAGTGGGGTGGAGCTGTCAGATTTATATGGCTTTTTCTCTTAAAAATATATGGCCTTCCTTTTTCATTCGCAGCAACTGTAAAGCCCATTTGGGGCTTTTACTTTCCAATCACTTAGCTCCCCGTGTTCTAATGAATGCAGAGCACGTCTCTCAGAAGGGCTGCCCTTCCGGCTGACACTTCAGATAGGAAACTCACAGTGGTTTGGTTCTGAAATTCATTCTGGGTGTCCATGTTTCCGTAGTTCTTGCCTTTCACTTACCAGTCAAAGGTTATTATAACTAATTGGGTGTCTGTTCTCCACTGGCTCTCCCAGTTTGATCTGCACACACTGTGCTTCACTGATGGAATCACCATGTGGCCTGGGGATGAGTGCTGATCAAAGCACCGTCCATCCTCTTGCTCTCCTACTCTTTTTTTAAAATTCCAGCTCTGCCTCCGGAAATGCCCTCCAAAACTAAAGCATCAAATGCTTTTTTGATAAAATGACATGACTCAGAGAATGTAAGCATCTAGAATTATAAAGTTCAGCTTTCAAAACTTAAATGTTTGAATCTAAGCCAGTCAAAGGAACTGAAAGCTGGCTGGGGGAAGGCAAACACAGGAGAGTGATGAGTGGCTATGGGCTGAGCAGGGGGTGCCTGCTGGGCGGCTGTCAGGGATGAGGAACCCTTTAATTGTCTCTCTCATCATCATTTGGGATCTAGAAGACAGATGTTAAAGCCACATTAATGAGCATGTAGGTGATACGAAATTTACAGGCATTCTCCAAGGCATAGAAAATGTAGGTGGGAAATACACAGAAGAAAAGAAATGTTCTTTTACAAGCTGCTGCCGCTGTAAAAGAAGATTCAGAGAATACCTGAGCATACATGACACCTACCTGTCCCACCTCTGAAGGCCCTCAAATAAGCAACTTGGGAGCTTAAAATGTAGTTAATTTTACTACCCAGGTATGTTTATCAGGTCTATGGCTGCAGATACCCTCCCTAGGAATGACCATAGGATTCAGAAGTCTACTTTTTAAATATGCTGGGCACTGCAGTGGCTTTGTGACAGGGGACAAGTTTAGTTATTCAACAAATATTTACTGAGTGCCAGCCTTGTGCCAACACTGTGCTGGATGCAAGGAGCATAGCTGTGAAGGAAACAGACGTGGTCTTATGCTCTCTAGGAGCATGGAGTTGATCTAGGGCAGAGATAAATAATAAGTAAGTAACTGGATAAATAAGATAATGGGGTTGGAGCATTCTGGGGAGGTGGCTGTTTTAGATAAAGTGGTAAAGATGGTGTTTGTGGAGGGACATTCGGCAGAGACCTGAAGAATGAGAATGGGGTGGCCTTGAGAGGACCTAGGGGAAGCGCTGTCTTGTGCAGGGGCCATGGAAGGGAGAGGGCCTGAGGATTCACGGAACAGAGCAGAAAGCTAGATGTATTAACGGCCAGGCAGTAGAGTGATATGAAATGGGCTGGAGAGCTAGGTAGGGGCCTGACCATGCAGAACATGGGATCACCGTAAGGGGCTTGGATTTTAGCCTAATAGCCTTGGGCAGCCAGTGAAGGAATTTAAAAAGGAACTAATGTGATTGGATTTAAGTTTTAGGAGGATGACTTTAGCTGCTCTGTGGAGAACAGATTGTAGAAAGTCAAAAGAGGAGGCAGACAGACTAGGTAGGAAGCTGTCAGCCCAACTAGGGTAATGGCAATGAAGAAGGCAGAAGGGGACAGATGAAAGTATAGTTGGAGGCAGAGCTGAAAGGACATGTGGATGGACTGGATGGGAAGGAGTAAGGGTAAAAGGGGAACCAAGGGATCATTTTTACATTCTGCTCGCCATTATGCAAACCCCAGGATAGTATTATCCTAAATCATTCCAACACCACACAAACCTTGAAACCACTAAGTTGTCCTAATAAAAAAGTTTCCACCCCTCCCCAAGCAAGGGTAGACTGGGTAAAAATCTTCGTAAGATATTCAAGTGGATATTAGCACAGTTAGACCCAGAGTGCTATGCCCCAGAAATTTATACCAGCTTCTTCTACCCCCCACAACCCCAGTAAGCCCTGATCCTAATCTAGTCATTACCACACAGAGCCAGTCCTTCCCCATCATTTATTTTTATGGTTAAGATGTTCTCTCTAGGCCTCTACCCTGCATTTATTCCTATTTGGAATTTCTATCCCACCCTTCTTCCCATTAGTGTCATCTGTAAACTTAATGATGACCATGTTCTGTATTTTAGCCTCCAGGTCCTTTAGAAACAATGTTCTCTGTATTTATCTTTGAAGTTGTGAGCATATGACCATACCACATGAAGACAAGCACTGAAATCTAACCAAAGAAATGTGATTTTGGAATGAGACTGGCTCCCCGTAACTAGTGCTAGACTTTATACTCTAGAAGAAATTTAATTTAATATAGGAATTGGTGATGTAATCAAAATAAAACTTACACCAAAGTTGATCTGATACATCTAATAATGTGATTGTTATTATTCTACAAGAGAAATGACATTTGCGTAAATGACTTACACACATTTCTATTTCATAGCCACACCAAAGTTGTAATTTTCCTTATAACTATGCAAATGCCAACTCACAGTAAAAGACAAAGATTTTATCAGACCTTACTTCTAACCATTGTACCCACAGGGCTAAGATTTCTCTTGCTGTGCCCAGTCTTCTCCTGTACCTTCCCCTCCACACCCAGGTCCTTAAATAGCACACATTACTGTTTTCCACATCTAACCATTTGAGAAGGCTGGAAGTAGCAGAAGCTCTAAGTTCTGAGGATGTGGACTGTTTGTGTAAGGAATAATGGCAATTATAGCCCTGTTCTAGGGTAACCAGGAAGTGTGTAATGCTAGGAAATACATCTTAGACAATGCATTCTTTGATAATTCTTCGTGTAATGTTGCCTTGCATTCGTGGGAGCATCTAATATACAGGATAAATACTGTTATTGGAGTGTTATATCAAAAAATTTAAGTTGAAATATTATTTGTGGTTGATGTTAAAAGCTGCCAAACACTATTTTCCTCCTGTTGCCAGATTTCTGAATTCTTTTATGGACGTAAAATATTGAAGTCTTTCTCCCAGTCTCACCCTTCTGAGTTCACATGCCTCCCAACCCATCCCTCTCCCGTGTTTTACTTCTTGCTCTGCTGAGATCCAAAGGCCTCATGGGTAAATATCAGTCACTACATCAGCCGCCAGGCCTGCTTTGCTTTCTCAGGAACTTGGGATCTCCCTTGTCAAACTCAATGTTCACAAGAAAAGATCCTCCTATTTCCCTTAATTAGCAACTGTGGATTTTCCTTTAATAGCCAAAAAGCCACTTTGGAGCTCCCTGTGGGCCTGTCTTCCCAGCAGGTAGTTTGTAAGTCTCTCTTCTGTTTTTCAGACCCCCATTCCATGTTACAGTGTATGGCTATGATTATATAACAGGAAGAAGGGGATATTATGATGGCGTAGAGTTGTTAAGAAAGTGAGGACTGAATAGGCCATGAAAATGTGGAAGCTCTACTTTTTAAAAAGTTCTATTAAAGGTACTAAAATGTAAAGCTTTGTCCTTTCTTCCAGTCTCTCTCTCTCTTGACTTGTCATGGTATTTTTTATTTGCTATTTAACATTGTTCTAAGTAAAGGAAAATTAAAATTTTAAGGAATTAGCATGAATTTTATCATTCTTTATATTACACATATAAGATTTAAATGCTAATATAAAAGCATTTAGGCCAGGCGCGGTGGCTCACGCCTGTAATCCTAGCTCTCTGGGAGGCCGAGGCGGGCGGATTGTTTGAGCTCAGGAGTTCGAGACCAGCCTCAGCAAGAGCGAGACCCCGTCTCTACTAAAATTAGAAAGAAATTAATTGGACAACTAAAAATATATAGAAAAAATTAGCCAGGCATGGTGGCGCATGCCTGTAGTCCCAGCTACTCGGGAGGCTGGGGCAGGAGGATTGCTTGAGCCCAGGAGTTTGAGGTTGCTGTGAGCTAGGATGATGCCATGGCATTCTAGCCCAGGCAACACAGTGAGACTCTGTCTCAAAAAAAAAAAAAAAAAAAGCATTTAAGTTGTATGTGAAATTATTGAAATTATACAATTTGTATTTCACAGCTAGTACAGTACACACATATGTATCTTGTTCTTGCCGGAACAGTGGAAATACTGCACAAAACTAACAACTGTTTTTATTTCACTTCTTAATATGTATGCCTTCTATGAACACTCTATTTTCAGCTTATTGATAACTAAGGAAGGACTGAAAGAAGAAAGAAAAACGAGTCGCCCTATCTTTCCCTTTCCTTCTGTTTATCATTTTCTAGAAAAGTGGTTGATTAATACAGAGAAGTAACAAGAGTAAGAAAGGATATGGGGTTCTTTGGTTGTTTGTGCTTCTTAGAACAAACATCATTGCTTTCTTCCTGCGTTCAAAAAAGTTCTGGTGTGAACAGAAAGTGTGGCTGTCGGCCCCTCCATTCCCTGCTTACACACTTACCTTGCACTCACTTGAGTCTCACTGGACTCCCATGTATCACAGCTCCACCAGAACTCTGTGCTCATTTGCATTGCAAACACTCTGTGTTAATTAGATAGCAAAAACTTCAGATGCTCATACTGTGCACATCTCCTCTACTCCGTGTGCAAGCTCCATTGGCCCATTGGACTTCACTTACAAAACACAAGTTCAAAGATACAATTATCAAGAATTTCAAGATGGCGATGGTAGAACACGAAGCCAAGTACAGGGCTTTTTTGAGCACAGGGCCATTCTGAGCATGGGGCCCTGAGAACTGCTCAGGTTGCATGCAAGAAGCTGGCCCTGGGATGAGAATGGGTTGTAAGATTGGGTAGCTGGGAGAAAGCAGGTGCAGCACAAACCCTTGACTCTGCCAAAAGAAATCCCACATTATGTTCTGAAAGGCCCCTAATCTATTAGGCTTTCTGGTCCAATTTCTGTTAAGAACATCTGAAAATTTTGTTTATGTCTTTGGCTAAAGAGGTAGAGCAAATAGGAGGGGGCTCTGCCAATTTGTTCTTGATGGTTGACAAGGAAATTTCTCTGAGGTAGGAGTGAGAGACCAGGTTGTGAACCTATACTATATAGACTTTAAATTCCTAATCATAAAGGAAAATTTTAAATACATTTTCAGTATCCTACTTATATTTTTAAAACAACTGGTAGCACTTCAAACTGCAGGATGGTAATCCGAGCAAAATTAGGATAAAATTTTCCATACAGCTTATTTTGTGTGAAGAGTTTGTGCAATTCAAGACTTATATCATTATGCTTTTACAAATGTCAGAATTATCAAATTATGTAATGAGATTTATAGTAAAGGTTTTATTTGGGATTCAGTAAGCTATTTTCCAACCTGCAATTTTCTGAAATTGGCCTTTCCTTTGAACTTTGAAAATTTTGCACATTTCAAAGAGTCCATATTCTATTTCATACTGGGTTTCTCTACGAAGGTTGCTGTTCTTTCCAACTTTTCCATCAACTAACATTTCTTTATACAAAGACTATAAAACTCCATAAATGAAGCTCTTTAGGTTTGTAATGATTGATTTCCAATATTTCGGTGGTTGTATATGAAAAGATCAAAGGTAGTTACTGAGTTGTACTGTGTCTTCCCATTTGTACCTATTAAGAATAACAACATATATTGCAAAATACCTGCTCCAAAGTGTTCCTCTCACTAACCCACAGTCACTTCCTGAATAGCAAAGTGATGGCTGAAAATAAAAAACCCTTTCCAGTGGTTGGAACTGTGCCCAACCAAGAGAACTGTTTGTCACCCCTGCTCATAGCGCAGCATCCATATAGGAAGAATTGAGCTACAGCCCAGAAAAATCCTGCTGTATGGATAACCACTTTGGTTAATTTTGCTTCTAATATATTTTCTATTTGGAATGATGTAGTTTGGCCACATTGGCTTGCCTCCTCCTCACTGAGTGTCAACAAAAATGGTCACTGTAATGATAACCATACGCGAGGTTCAGAATAAGATACAGGTCTCCTGTATTTTCTCTCTACTGCCTGTCTTCCCCTTTCCTGATTCCCTGATGGAGGTGGGCCTCATTACGCAAGACCTGTTTGCTCTCACCCTGAACTGCCTCACACACCTCACATACTTCTTTGCTCTTCATAAATAGCAAAGTACCTATCAGAACAAAGATTCTCTGTCCCTCCCCAGCTTGATTCTTTATTTTCTTATTCATATTTCTACACTCATGCCCTGGCTTTGAGGTGTGATAATACACTTTGAAGTTTGCAAAGTTAAATGTTTTTTAAAAATCACATAAAGCCTGATATCAATGAAAATATTCTAAAAGCCATTAGATATAGAGATTCTTCTTAAAGGATGGATCTTACTTTGCACCTCGAAGCCCACTTTACTCTAAGTCCTGGATCCACCTGAGTTTAGGCTTTGGAGGGCAGGGTTTGGAGTCCAGACAAGCTTAGCTGGACCCTGTAAAAGCAGAAACAACATACTCTACAATTAAAAAGTAAAATGTGAGGTTACTTGGGATCATTTCCTTAAAATCAGTTTTTCAACCTCTCTGTAGAGATGGCCCTAGGGTCTGTAAGTTGTAGCCTGTCTAGCAATTGAAGTTTCGCTCAGGCGTGAGGAGAGAGATGGAGGAACTGACCTAGTTATCTGCAGCCAACATTTATTTTCCTCAGGAAAGATCCTGAACTTAGAAGTATCTCAATGGGCCAGGCACCAAGACTTCCACCTGTAGTCCCAGCACTTTGGGAGGCTGTGGTAGGAGGATCTCTTGGCCCTAGAACTAGCCTGGGCAATGTAGCAAGACCCTGTCTCTACAAAAAATTTAAAAATTAGATGGGCATAGTGGCGGTGCACACCATAGTCCTAGCAACTTGGGAGACTGAAGCGGGAGGATCACTTGAGCCCAGAAGTTCAAGGCTGCAGTGAGGCCTGGGTGACAGAGCAAGACCAATCCTGTCTCAAAAAAAGGAGGGGCGAGGGGACCCAAGCATAGAAAACCCATCTCCAGTGTTCAGTAAAAGTAAAGGGGGATGGCCCCTTCTCCCTACCCCAGTTGAGTTCTGGGTATATTTGTCCTGCAGAGGGTGAATTAATAGACAGAATTGCTTTGGTCATGCTTTCCCACCAGTTACACATTGTAGCCATTTCAGGTTCAGCCATGCATGCCAGATTGAATTAAATGCTTTTTAAAAAGTCTCCAAAGGAGGAAAACATCTTTCTCCGACTGGTATTTTTTTTACATATTTGTTAATGAATGTCTGCACAATAAAGATGTGGTCTGTAGCTTGTTTTCCAAGGAGGAAATTTGGCTCTTGTGGATGTTGCTGCTACTCAAATATAATTTAATTCTTTAATTGAAGCAGCTGGAAAACAGCTTGTGGACAACACAGTGTTCCACAGGCTTTCCTGGAGCTGTCTGCGTGGAGACCACCTTCACTTGTGTGTCCTGAATCCCCTGAGCTGTCAAGAAGACGTCTCCTCAAGGGCTGGTTGACCCTGCTGTTGACTGTTAAAACTGTGGTTAAGTCTGCGGCTGACTTCACAGACTCAAATCTTCTTTGGAGTCAGAAGAGTGCCAGCATGATGCCACCCTGGGCAGAGGAGTCTGCCAACTTCTCTCCAACTTCTCCAGGGGGCTCAGCTTCTATAGCTTGCACACAAGTCAGTGGCTATTACAAAACCTCTTCCTTAAGCACCTCACTTGTACTTTAACTTTCCTGACTTGTACAAATACTTTTGGTGCACAAAAACTTAGGTAGTAAAGAGGACAAGAGTATCTGGGGAGAAAAAGGACTTGCCTAAGCCCTTAGGGATTTGCATTCCTCTGCCCACCAACATCCAAAGGATGAGTCCATTAAGGAAGGAAACACGGGACCTTAGGGTTAGCTCAAAAGCTCTGCTTAGAGACTTTCCTGGCTTTGGCTAACTAAACAGTGAGCTCTTCAAGGTATGAGACCGTGTCTCAGTTATTTCTATGTGTCATGTGTCCAGTAGCTCACAGGTGCTCAGCAAATGTTGAGTAATTATGACGACGACAATGACAAGTGATGATGATGTTATCTAGCCAAAAAGTCCTTCTAATATTTATCCATTCATTTCTAGTCGAGTTAGGGCCTTGCCTCTGCCCTAACTCTAAGATTCTGGGGCACATATGTAACTGGTCCCAGCTTTTGCAAAAAAGTGCCACTATTGACTTTTGACCTTTGTCTTTTTTGCCAACATTCTCTTTCTATCTTTTTTCTGCATTTTTCCCCAATCAGCACCTTATCCTCTGCTTGTCGCTGTTGAGTTCTGTCATATCTGCCTTGGACCTTGTTTCCCCATAATTCATCCTTGTGAATATATTCAGATACTAACATTTTGTGCAGGCATTTACAGATGGTTATCAGTAGTAACATCTGCTAATATTTCAGTGTCTACTACACACCAGGCATGGGCTGACCCCTTTACATGCATTATTTTGTTAATTCTCACAACAACCTGATGAGATAGGCTCAAGTATTATTTTACAAATGAGGATTCTGGGGCTTAGAGGGAAAGTACTTGTCCAAGATGGTCGTTTCACCCAGAAAGTGCTGAAGCTGAACTAGAATCCACATCTAATTGCTGCCACCCACACTGCAGCTTGCAAAATGACATAGAAGGTGTCTTACGACTGAAACTAAACCTCTGCACCAGCAGCCCTCTCACCCGCATGAGGACACTCTCCCTGAAAAGGTCCTGTCCATTCAAGCCCAATCTTTAGTTACTGCCTCCCAAGTTGCTTCTGAGCAACTTCAGGTAAAAGCTGTAAATCACATTCGAGAGCTTTCCCTGTTTATCCTATTATTACTTAGCCACCTGTTCTCACTGTGTTTTGAGAAGTGCTAAGGGAATATTCTGGGGCACTAGACATGCGGGAGGGAAGGTTTCCCTCGCTCCTACTCTGCGGGTAATAGGCAAGCACTGAAGGAAGAAAACATTTACGTGCAGGAACTGGTTCTACCTGCCAGGACTGCGCCAGGCACGTTCCCAGGCGTCATTTCATTCGGTGTTCACCACAGTCAAGCAAGGAGGGTTTTTATGGTTGAAGAACTTACAGCCTAGAGTAGTTGAAAGACTTGCAGTGAACACAGGTAAATAAGAGTTTTAGCTGGAAATCCAATCCAATCCAATTCCTGACTCCAAAGCCCATGCTTTTCTCTCTCTACTAGGGGTATACAAAAGCATCCAGAAATCCAAAGTGGTCCAAGGAACAAACTCCATTGCAAAGACATAGATTGTAATACAAGCATTCCATGCTTAGAAGCTTTAGTTGGTTGAGTGAATGGAAAGAAAAGTTCTTAAGGGAGCATTAAGAAAATATTAGACATTCTTACATATCACCATGAAACATAAAATGTTAGATTAATAGGTTACTTTCTCCTCTCGCTCTCCCCAGGTAAACAAGTATCATGTGTCCACCTGTATATTTATGAAATACTCCATGATGTGTGGGAGGAGAATGCACCAATGTTTTCCATTTGCCACACTCTAGGTCAGTGGTTCTCTAATCGAGGAGGTGCAGTGGGGGTGTGATTTTGCTCCCCAAGGGACATTTGGCAATGTCTGGAGGCATTTTGGGTTGTTATAACTAGGGGAGGGGATGTGCTACTGACTTCTGGTTGGTACAGGCCAAGGATGCTGCTAAATATCCTACAACGCACAGGACAGCCCCCTACGACAGAGAATTGCCAGCCCCAAGCCATCAACAGTGCTGAGGATAAAAGCCCTGCTCCAGGTCTCGGGACCTGGAAAATGGTATGCTTTCTCCCAGGTTCCTGGGGTTCTAGAGGAGGGATTATTCCTGTTATATTTTCTTGCATTTTGGATAAAAGGTAACCATTCCTGAAATTAGGAATCTCTCAGAGAATCAGGGAGACCCTGAGGAATTTGGGAATTTCGCAGTCCTAGTACAAAGCAGGAGATTCCTTAGCACTTATTTTTCTGCTTGCTGAACACCCCCTGAAAGCTGAGATTTTGGCAAGCTGCTCCTTTCCTCTTCACTGCAGTGCGCAGTGGGTCATCACATGTGTCCCAGGTTTGTTCTTTGTATTTCAGGCCCCTCCTCACAATGCGAAGGCCTGGACAATGGCCTTTATGCCTGGAGCTCTGGCTCTGCTCAGGTATTCCGAGTGCAGTAAACAGGGGTACAGGGCACATGGGGGGCAGTGCAGGTGAAGAGGAATGCTTTGCCTCTTGCCTTTCCCTGCATCTATTCAGCCAGTGAAGTGTGCCCTCCTAGTTACTAATTCTCACAGAAGCATTCATAGGAGGGGAAAAGATGGGGCTGATTTTTATCTCCAGGCAACAGTGGCTCTGAATTTTTAAGGGAGCTTCACAGTGAAATCCCCAATTAAATTAATGAGATAAGATGTTTTCCCCCCTTTGGCTGCATACTGACATTTTGCCCATTTCATCAGGCTGGCACTTTTAGTTCTAGCAACACTTTTTATTTATAAATTCAGAGAACTGCAATAGTGAGATTTATCTACATAATTTTAGTACATTCATTCATTAATTCAACAAATATTTACTAAGCACCAACTATGTACCTAGACACTGTGCTAGGTGCTGGGGTCACAACTATCACGTTGGTAAATTGCTTGATATCGCTAAGCCTTAGTGTCTTCATTAGCGAAACAGGACAAACAATAGTGCCTCTTTACAGGACAGTCTCCCGAATTCAGTGAAATAATATTATGTGAAGGGCTGAGCACATCTTAATCACCAACAAATAGAGACAGAAAGTAGAATAAGGTTACCAGAGAACAAGAAATGTTCCTTGATGTTGTTATGAACAGACATGGACCCTGATCCCACTGAAAGGTCTGGTTGAGAATACATTTAAATAAATAGGCAATTAGCACAAGGGGGAAACTGAGGAGTCCCACAAGGTGAAGTTCAAGGGAAACCCTACCTGGACTTGGGGGTTCAGAGAGGCTTCCTAGAGTAAGTTTCACTGGAGCTGGTGGGTAAAGAGAGGAATTGATACATGTGGATATTTTACATACCGAGTTTGAGGTACTTGTAGGACTATAGGAAAGGCAATTAGAAACACAGCCATTTTTTTAAAATACACCTTTGAAGAGCAGAGAAATAAAAAGAACTACCATTTTAAGCCTAAGGAAGTTATTAAAAGAAATATGAATATGCATCTGAAAAAATAAAAACCTCTTTTCTCATTTTAAATGTTAATTCTTAAAAGTTTAGAAAATATTTTTTTGTTGTTGTTTTTTAAAGCCGTGCTCTAGCAAATGAAAGACACTTTATTAACAAAAAGAGTTCTGCCTTGGAATTTGATTGTGCTTAAAGAAAGGAAAAATAAAATATTTTAAAAAGTAATTTTGTAATCTCATTCTCATAGCCTTCTTGCTGAGTTTTAAAATGAATAAGGGAAAGTAAAAGAATGAGAAGATAACTTGTATTTTAATTACTTATTTTATACAGGTTACATGTTTGCCTCTTGATATACATTATCTTATTATATCTTATCTAACAACATTTTTTTTTCAGGATATTATGAGGGTACAAACATTTTGGTTACATTTTATGTCTTTGCCTCGCCCGGGGGAAGGGCATGCCTCCAGAAAATATTCTTAAAAAGAAAAAAAAAAGAAAACGAACTATAATCTTGCTACCCAGAGACAGCTACTATTCTCATTAAGATGTATATCCTTCAGGTTTAACTGTACAGAGATATGCTTTATTTCCCCTCAAACATAGAATCACTCTATTTAGAATCTAGTCTTTATCTACACACTGTAATGAACATTTTTGATAGTATTCAGTTACAGCTAAATCATTTCCCAAAAGAAAATCCAAATGCTGTAACCAGAGGAGGAAGAACTGATATTAAAGAACAAAACCAACAATAGCCACTACAACCATCTTATACATAAATCTTCGCACACATCTATGATTCTTTCTTTGAAATAAATTATGAGAGTGGAAATGTTAGGCCAATGGATATGCAGCAATTAAGGCTTCGATGCAAATTGCCAAGTTACTCTCAAGAAAGTTTATTTCTGAAATTCTTTATTTTTTTTATTATGGTAAAACATATATAACAAAGTTTGCTATTTAACAATTTTTAAGTATACAATTCAGTGGTATTAAGTACATTCACAACGGTATGCAACCATCTCCACTATGTATTTCCAAAATTTTTCATCACTTCAAATAAAAACTCTGTAACCGTTAAGTAATAACTCCCCATCCTTGCCTCCCCCCAGCCTCTGATAACCTTATTCTACTTTGTATCTCTTATGAATTTGCCTATTCTAGATAGTTCATGTAAGTGTAATCATAAACAGTTGTCCTTTTGTGTCTGGCTTATTTCACTTAGCATAATGTTTTCAAGGTTCATCCATGTTGTAGCATTTGTCAAAACTTCATTCCTTTTTTTTTTTGGCTAAATAATGTTCCATTTTATGTATATACCACAATTTGTTTTTCCACCCAACCATTGATAGACACTTGGGTTGTTTTCACCTTTGACTATATTGTGTATAATGCTGCTGTGAACATTCATGTACAACTACTGTATCTGTTTGAGCCCCTTTTTTTAATTCTGTTGGGTATATACCTAGGAGCGGAATTGCTGGTCCCGTGATCATTCTATGTTTAACTTTTTAAGAACCACCAAACATTTCTATAGTGGCTGCACCATTTGGCAATTCATTCTTGATACTAAACACTAGAAAATGTTTCATCGGCATACCAGACCTTCAAGTTGGTATCCAACTTGTTGAAATAAGAATAATTTAAATGCACTTTTTGCCAAAAATAACTCTCACTGATAGCATATAGTTTGGCATTTTTTACGGAAAACTTCTCAGTTCTACCTGTGGCTTTTTGAACCCAGACAACATCACCCACCTTTTCCCAGTGAGTGCATGAAGGGCCTGCCTTTGTAATTTGGTGTGCAAGCTCATGATTGCTTTCACTTGCAGCATGCCTGGAGTTCTGACTTCACATCTCAGTACTTCTGGTGCCCTTGTGTGATGACCCTCTGGTCTGTAGTTGTAGGTTGGAGGCTTTGTGGGTCTCCATTCCACTCAGTTCTCTGGCCGGGGCATCACTCCTATTGTATTGGGTTAGAAGTTTCTCACTGCTGCCACAGGCTGCTCCATGGAACCCTGCTGAGCCAATGCCTCCTCCAACTCTTATGCAGGTCTAGGATTGATGGGCTGAGCACAGAACCTGAAGTCTAGCTGTAGATAAGACTGGGTAAGAGAAGCAAGGGGAAGGCGGCCAGACCAAGGGAGAAATGGGTACCTTGAGGCCCTCCTAGTTCCAACCATTTATTGAGTACCTCTGGGTTCTAGGTGCTGTGTTGGGCTCTAGGGATATGTCTGCAAGAAAACATAGACCCGTCATCACAAAATGCATAGTCTAGAAGGAAACAGACATATGAATGAGAGAATCCTATCAATGTGTAAATACAAATGTGTAAATACAAACTGAATTAAGAGTCCCAAGAGAAAGAAACGATCCTATGAGAACATATAACACAGAAATGTGACTTCACTCGGGCAAGGGATGGGGGTTGTCCGGGACGTCTTCCCTGGGAAAGTGATCTTCGAGCTAATATCAGAGTTCAGTTAACAAAGTGCATGTGTGTGTGTGTGTGTGTGTGTGTGTGTGTGTGTGTGTGTGTCGGGGGGAGGATGGGAGTCGAATGGGAGTGGGGGGAGGTGATTAGAGAAACGCAAAGACTCGGTGCTTGGTAGGAGGGAGAAAAGCATCAACATCCTTTAACATAAAAGACCAGGTAGAGAAAGGCGAGGTGTGGTAAGGGGCCAATTCCTATTAAAACCACTGGTCTTCCTTCTTTAGCCAGCAGTCAATGGGAAGCCATTTGACAGTTTTAAGTACAAGAAAAAGGAGTTGGAGGCGATTTCATTCCCTTTAGAAGGGGCAGCAGGGGAAATTGTAGCTTTCAAAACTTCCAAAGATGCTTAAGTCACATGGAAACTTTCTGGATCTGCCTTGCCGCTCCCTCTCTGTGGAGGAAGTTGGAGCAGCGGAGTCCTTTCCCTTACATGTTAGCTCTGGCATCCTGCCATATTTGGTGCAAAGACCAATGGTAATGTTCCACCTCATTTCTTCTTGGCTCTCCAAGGTCAAATATCTAGATGAAGAGTGGCTACTGGTACACCATTTGTGCCTAGTAGATTTACCTAGGTTTTTGTGGCTTTGTAAGTCACACAAGAAGCTCCAGGAAGGAAAAATATTTGTCATTTTGCCATCACGCTTCAGTGCATGTATACTTCCCAGATGCAAAACATATTGAGATTAAACAAGCTCGGGCACCTGCAGCAAGGTTTCCCAGTGCTGAGAAAAACCATAACCTTTGAAGCTTGCACAGTTATCGTTTTACTCTCATTCAGCCCTGGAAGCCTTCCCATCAGCTTAAGGAGGTGAATCTTAATTTGATCATTCATTCAATCAAAGAACATTTATTAAATAACAATATCTATGGCACGGGGGATGCAAAGCTCAAGGAGCTTCATTCCAACCATCCTTAACCTTCCCAACACACACACACACACACACACACACACCAGTTATGTTTTCAGGGCAACTTGAAACATAACTGTATACACAGTACAATATTTTCATGAGGCTAAAAAAATATTTTAAGGAATAAAGAGAAGAATAAGCAACATTTATTACTTTTATGTATCAGGCACTATAATAACCATTTCTAGATATATTATCTCATTAAATCCCTATGAGGAGACGGAGGTTTAGAAACAATGAGTCATGTTCTAGGATTTGAATATATATCTTTCAACTCTAAGCAAATTACTTCTCCCCTTTTGTTTCTCTGTGAAGCCTTCTCCAAATTTCCACAGTAATAAAAAATAGTTTCCTCTTCTGAATTACCAAAGTACTACAAGTGGTTCTTGCTCATGTGGTGTTTACTTTAGTCAGCCTCATTTTACAGAGAGTTGTTTACATGTGTCTTTGTTCCTAAGTCCCTTGAAGACAGGAAGTTGTCGTGTTCATCTTTGCACCCTCAGGTTGCACAGAATACCCTGCAACACCACTAATATGTGCTCAGAAAATGCTTATAGAATGAAAAGGATCAATTTGTATTCACAGGTCTCAGTAGGTTAGTCAGAGCCTAGGGTCAGAGCCAAGGGCCACAGCCCAGCCACCCCCATCTCACCCCTAGCTCTGTAGTATATCATAAAGGTTCTCCTGGCAGTTTAGACAACCCAGTTTGCAAGCCCAAACCCTAATCACACCTCCATAAGCAGGTTCCCCTTGCCACTTTTCTGCCCTAGCAGTGCACACTCCAGAGCTGTGGTCTGTTCATAGGAAGCCAGACTCCAGGTTGCAGCCCATGCAGGTCAGCTAGAGACTATCTGAGCAGAGAATTCTGGGATCCTGAGTACTCTAGAAAGGGGAACTAACTCAAGGTGGGTGTGTCCTCTGAAACAAGTATCCCTTTGCCTAGCTCTAGATCATTGGAAATAGTAAACATGAGAAATAGTGAGGGAAGTAAGTGGAAAAAGATAAAACATTTCAAAAATATGTGTCAAATTCATATGCAGTAGAAATGATAAAAAAAAAAAAAAAAGAAAGAAACTTCAGGCCAGGAGCGGTGGCTCACGCCTGTAATCCTAGCACTCTGGGAGGCTGAGGCAGGTTAGTTTGAGCTCAGGAGTTCGAGACCAGCCTGAGCAAGAGTGAGACCCCGTCTCTACTGAAAAAATAGAAAGAAATTAGCTGGACAACTAAAAATATATATAGAAAAAATTAGCCGGGCATGGTGGTGCATGCCTGTAGTCTCAGCTACTCGGGAGGTTGAAGCAGAAGGATCGCTTGAGCCCAGGAGTTTGAGGTTGCTGTGAGCTAGGCTGACGCCACAGCACTCTAGCCTGGGCAACAGAGTGAGACTCTGTCTCAAAAAAAAAGAAACTTAAGAACTATTGTTTGTTATTACTATTACTCTGATTCCTTTTTCTTTTCATATGTTCTTTACTTCTTTATCCCTGGCATAACTTGATAACACTAAGCTTTTGTAGGCTGGAGTTGGGTTAGGAGAAGGCGGGATTGAGGATGGAAGGCAAATACTGCTGTTGTTGCTGTGCTGCCTGTAGCCACACCATCTGCCAAGTTAAGGATTTGAGCATTTGAAAAGCTACGAATCCTGTTTCATACTCATTCTCTGTATCTTGGTGATAGGTTAATCAACAAGTCCTATCAATGTTATCCCCTAAATATCTCTCAAATCCCTCTTCTGTCTAATTTAACTTTCTCACCTTAATCGAAACTATCATATCTCTTCTAAACGTATTAAGTGATTTTCTCCAATCCATTTTCTACACATCTGGGAAAGTCAACTTGCTAAATGTAATTGAATAATGTCACTTTCTCTCTTTAAATTCTGCAATGGCTTCCTCTTTGTTTTAAGATGCATTCTAAAATCCTTAGGTATACATGAACTGGTCCTACCACCCTCAGCTTGTCCCCCTCTTGTCCTTACTTGCTGAGCTCCAGCTGAATTGGTCTGCTTTCAAATTTTCAAACACGCCAAATTCTTTCTCATCTCAGAGCCTTTGCGAATGCTTTCTCTTACCCAAAACACTCCCTGTCCCCTCCCCTCTTTTCCTCAAAACTTAAATGTCACTTCAGGAGAGACTCCTTCTCTCTCCCCACCCTCCAACTTGGTCACATCTTCTATTATATGATTTCGTGGAGTTCTGCTCTACCCCTCCATT
Source organism: Propithecus coquereli (assembly GCF_000956105.1). Lineage (NCBI taxonomy): Eukaryota > Metazoa > Chordata > Mammalia > Primates > Indriidae > Propithecus > Propithecus coquereli. The sequence goes on along the minus strand of NW_012153396.1, from coordinate 345,420 downwards.
ATCATTAGCATTATTGAAATTAATTAATTGCCCAACTCATTAGCTTAAGGACCATCTTTCTTGCTAGGTTAGAAGCCTCATGGTGGCAAGAACTGTATTTGTCTTATTCACCACTAACTCCCTAATGCCTAGCACAGAGCCTTAAACCTAGCAGGCATTCTGTAATTGAATTCTAGCGACTCCTCTAGGCCAGGTACTCTACTAGGCACTGGGCTATAGGAATTGGTACAATAGTCTTAGACTCAAGGAACACACAATTCAACAATTAATCCAGTAAATTCTGTAACCCTTTGTCAGTTTCTCTTTTCCCATTTTTTTTGGTTTGACTCACTCTATTTACTTCTTTGTCTAGCTTTCAGACAGCAATTGACTTTTTGACAAATACCGAAGAAAAAGAAAAGATTTAAAACCTCTGTCTTTTTAGTGTCATCTGCTATTAGTTTTCCCTCTCCAACTAATAAATGGACGCTATTTTTCTTCAACCTCTTCTCATGTCTGACTCATTTAAAGAATGTATTTCTGTGTCTCTCTTTCTCCCTTGAAAATTGTAATGCATTCCTTCCTTTGGATTTTTTTTTATTATTGACATAAAAAGCCATCGTATTTGTCTTCCTTCTTAATGACTCTTATAGTCTGAAAACTTCTCATTATATTCTATCTTTCATGCCATGTCTTTTTTGTTGTTGTTAGATTTATATGTGTATTTTTCATTTTTTTCCTATCTGTTCCATGCATAAATACAACTTTTTCTGCTTTTCATGTCATTGCCTTAAGAAATATTCTGGATTCATTTCATTTGCTTAATTTTATTTATGATTATATAAATGGCATGTATTTATAATAAAATAAAGAAAGAAAAGAGGAGGAGGAAGGAAGAAGGGAAGAAAGAAAAGAGAGAAGGAGGGAAAGAAGGGGAAGGAAATATAATTTGATTCTGCTGAGAGCTGGTTTACATGAGAGAGAAAGATAAAGACAAAGAGAAAGAGGGAGGATGAAGTTTAGAAAAAAGAGTTAAGATAGATAGAGAACTGAGAGAAAAGCAAGGATGAAAAAGGAGCTAACCATGAAAATTGCACATTCACCTTGGCTTTTAACTGGCTTATGAAACAAAGCACAGCAGATCCTCAAATAATGTCCTTTCATTCAATGTCAGTTCAATATAATGTTGATGAGGGAAAAAAATTGGTTTTGTTATATGTTGTTTCACTTAAGTTGCAGTTTCCGAGAACCTGTTGATGACACTGAGGACTTATTGTAAACTTAGTATGTGATAAAGATGGGCTCAGGGAAAGGTTATTCACTATATGATACCACAATAACTACTAAATTACTTAGAAAATAACATAGTACTATACATAAAATCATTTCCAATGAATTAAAAGGTCAAATGATAAGATAAAAAGAAACTAGAAGAAATATGAGTGAAGATGTATCTGAGCTTTGTATGTGGATGGACTTTCTAAGAATAAAAGAAGATGATGAAATCAAAAGAAAAATATTGATTTATTTTCCTATAAAATTGTTTTAAATTCTCCATGAAAATAGTCATAAAAAGTGATAAAAGTCAAACTACAAACTTGAACAAAATATTGTATCATATACAACTAAAGGATTCTTACGACTGCTGTAAAAAGATATGTTACAGAGCATTCTGGAAAGATGGCAGAGTAAGAAGCACCAGGAATCTGTCTCCTCACCTAGACAACAATTGCACTGGCAGAATCTGTCTAATGTAACTATTTGGGAACTCTGGAGTTTATTAAAAAGCTTGCAACTTTCAAGGGAAGGCTTGGATGCTGAATTGCAGTTAATTTTGGACAGTTTTAGCTCTTAGCTCTGTAATGGCTACCCATCCACCACCCTTCAGCTCCATAGCAGGCAGCTGTGCTTGTGTTCCTGCAGCAACTTACATATAGCTTGCGGGAGCCAGAGTGGGCAAAAAAGACCCTGTCCTCCAAATACCAGGAATCTCTGCTCTGATCTCTGATTGCTGCTTCTGATCACAGAGGTGCAAACAAACAGGCAGGCAGCCATTGTTGCTACATCTACCCCCACTGTTGTAAGCCCCTCCCCCTCTGGCTGAAGTGACTGCAGAGGACTGAAAGGGCTGATGCCCTCTTTTATTGTCACTCCTTTCCATTTTTCTCTCTTTCCTTTTTGGAAGCCAGACATTAAGACGGGAACATTCAAAAGCAACTGTATATACAGGGAAGATTAGAAAGTGATCATGCATACCCAGGAAAAGGTGCAGGCTCAAAAAAATCTACAAAGACCTTATGTTTACACCTCAGACTGATCCTTGGCATGGAGTGTACAACAATTTTAAAAAATAAACAAAAACAACCAAAATACTACAAATCCTGGGAAAGGGGAGAATGTGATTTTCAGAGTTACCAGATTATTAGATTCAAATGTCATTTTTCAACAAAAAAAAAAATCACAAAGCTTACAAAGAAACAGGAAAGTATGGACCATTCAAAGGAAAAAAATAAATCATTAGAAACTGTCTTTGAAAAAGATCTGATGGCAGATCTACTTAAACAAAGACTTTAAAACAACTGTCTTAAATATCTTAAAAGAAGATGTGGAGACAGTCAAGAAAATGGTGTATGAAGAAAATGGAAATATCAATAGAGAGATAGAAAACCTAAAAAAGAAACAAAATGAAATTCTGGAGCTGAAAAGCACAGTGACTGAAATAAAAATTTAGTAGAGGGATTCAAAGACAGATTTGAGCAGCCAGAAGAAAGAATCAACAAACTTAAAGGTAGGACAATGGAAATGATCAAGTCTGAGGAACAGAGGGGAAAAAAATTGAAGAAAAGTGAACAGAGCCTAAGGGACCTGTGGGACACCATTAAGCAAACCAGCATAAGTATTGTGGGAGTCCCAGAAAGAGAAGAGAGAAAGAGAAAGGGTAAGAGAGAATATTCAATTAAATAATGGCTAATAACTTTCCAAATTTGATAAAGACATGAATAAAAAAATCCAAGAAGCTCATTGAACTCCAAGTAAGATAAACTTAAAGAGAGCCACACCAAGACACTTTATAATTAAACTTTCAAAGGCCAGAGACAATCTTGAAGGCAGCAAGAGAGAAGTGACTCGCCACATACAAGGAATTCTCCATAAGATTATCAGCAGATTTCTTATCAGAAACTTTGAAGGCCAGAAGACGGTGAGCCAATATATTCAAAGTGCTAAAAGAAAAAACTGTCAACCAAGAATCCTATATTCATCAAATTTTTCCTTAAAAAGTGAGGGAGAAATGAAGACATTCTCAGATAAACAAAAGCTGAGGGATTTTGTGACCACTAGATGTGCCCTGCAAGAAATGCTTAAGGGAGTCCTGCAGTTTGAAGTAAAAGTACACTAGACAATAACTTGAAGTCATATGAAGAAATAAAGATTTTAATAAAGGTAAATATATGGGCAATTATATAAGATAGTATTATTGTAATAACAGTTTTTAGCTCCACTTTTTGTTTTCCACACGATTTAAAAGGCTAATATATTTAAAAAATATATTGGTCTACAAGCCAGTATTACTGTAACTTTGGTTTGTAACACCACATTTTGTTTCTACATAGTTTAAGAGACTAATTTATTTAAAAGAATTACTGGTGTATGTTTTGGGGTACACAATATATAAAGATGTAGTTTTGTGACATCAACCACTGAGAAGGGTGAGGCTAGAGCTGTAAAGGAGCAGAGTTTTTGTATGTTGTTGAAGTTAGGTTTGTATAAATACAAATTAGAGAGCTATAATTAGGATGTTAAATGTAATCCCAATAGTAACCACAAATAAAATAGTTATAGAATGTGCACAAGAGGTAATCAGAAAGGAATTTAAATATTTCCCTACAAAATATCAACTAAATTCAAAAGAAAACAGTAATATAGAAAATGAGGAACAAAAAAGCTATAATTGAAAACAAACAGCAAATGACAGAAGTAGTATCTGCGTTTCAGTAATTACTTTAAATATAATTGGATTAAATTCTCCAATCAAGACAGAGGTTGACAAGAAGGATTAAAAAAGAAAAACAGGATTCAACTATATGCTGTCTACAAGAGACTCTCTTTAGACACAAACAGATTGAAAGGATGGAAAAAGATATTCCATACAAATTGTAACCAAAAGAGAGCAGGAATGGCTTTACTAATATCAGACAAAATAGATTTTAAATTATAAAAAGATTACGAGACAAAGAAGGACATTATATATTAATAAAAGGTTCAATATAGTAAGAAGATAAAACAATGATAAACATTTACATACCTAATAACAGACCATAAAAATATATGAAGTGAAAACTGACAGTTGAAGGGAGAAATAGACAGTTCTACAATAATAGTTGGAGACTTCAATACCCTACTCTCAATAATGGTTAGAAAAACCAGACAGAAGACAAGTAAGGAAGTAGAGGCATCAAACAGCATAATAAACCAACTACATATAACAGACATATACTGAACACTCTACCCAACAACAATAGCATCCACAGTCTTCTTGTTGCACATGAGACATTTTTCAGGATAAGCCCATATGTTAGGCCACAAATTAAGTCAATTGTGACATACACACACACACACGCGCGCGCGCGCGCGCGCGCGCGCGCACATAGAGGCATATTACTAAGCTTTAAAAAGGAAAGAAATTCTGACATATGCTACAACATGGATGAACCTTAAGAACATTATGCTAAGTGAAACAAACAAATCACAAAAAAGACAAATACTACATGAGTCTACTCATATGTTGTACTTAGAACAGTCATAGAGACAGAAAGTAGAATGGTGGTTCCCAGGAGCTGGAGGGAGGGAGGAATGTGGAGTTAATGTTTAATGCGTAGAAATTTTTAATTTTACAAGATGAAAAGAGTTATGCTGATGGATGGTGGTGCTGGTTTGTAACATTATGAATTTATTTAATACCACTGAACTATATATTTAGAATGGTTAAGATGGTAAATTTTATGTTATGTAGATTTTATCACAATAAAAAAAACTGGGAAAAAATATTGGTCATTAGGAATTAACTCCATCAACTTCTTTTATGTACCTATCTCAAAACCTCTTTAAAATTTTACCCAGGTATCCTCATCTCCTTTCTTAGAGAATGGTTTGGCATTTAGGTAACCCATAGTGGAAAGCAGACTGGTTTCAAGTTAATAAATCTGAGTGTAAGTTCAAATTTACCACTCAATAATGATAAAGATTATTTAAGTTGATTTCTCTGGTTTATTTTTTAATTTTACATAATTATTGAGAATTAAACATAATAAATATTTTTTTCCTAAATGTGAATGGCTTGCTTACAAACCTGTCTTCCCTTAAGTGAAAATTGCCATGACGCAAAGATCGTAGTTATGACTAAATGCAAGTTTGAGAGCAAGTCTGTTTAGCGTTTTCAAATTACCTAAATAAAAACCAAGGTGTTCGTGATAAGACATCGGAATGGAGGATAAGAAAAAGAGGAACAAATTGTAGTGAGTTGGAATTGGAGAAATAGAAGTGTTTTGTGCTTTTGCCTTTCTTGTCTTATAAATGCTTTGAAAATGTAGAAATCATAAATTAAATCACAATAACCCTTTGTACTAAAACTAAAGGTCCCTTCCAGATTCTATACCTGTCCTCTATGTTGAATTCCTTGTGTCTTTACATAGTATGACTTTGTACTTCACAGAGTGAATGAAAGTGTTGTATCGCCATTGGAGGCCAGGAGATCCCTATTTGCTTTCATGGTCTACCACTGACTGGTTTTGTGGCCTGAGATGTACCTTAAACATTCTGAACCCATTTTCATTTCTGTAAAATAAGAATAATCCCTATTGTTATTATTATTAATATTAATATTATATCAGAAGAGCTACTGAGAAAATACCAGGCTAATAGTAGCCAACTTAAATATTAAAGTTTTTGCTTTTGTTATTTAAAAGAAGGTACGTTGCAAATCAGCAAGAAAAGGGTGGAAATCCCCTTGGAATGCGATAATCACTTCACAAAGTAATAATCAATAACACAGAAATTTTAATCAAAGAAGAGAAAATTACACCAATGACATTTTTTTCCATCTATATGATTGACAATGATTGAATATTTGCCATTTTAAATATTAGAAGACCATATATTTTTTTTAATTTCAGCATATTATGGGGGCACAGATGTTTAGGTTATGTATGTTGCCTTTGTCCCCTCCTCCCCCCAAGTCCGAGCTTCAAGCGTGTCCATCCCCTGGATGGTGCGCATTGCACTCTTTAATAGCCATCCTGGGGCCGCTTAAAATTAATTAAGATAAATGGTTGGGCAAGGCTACTCAGGGCAGATTTGGAACTATTCTAGTGGCAAAGGGGCTTTGAGACTTTGTTCTAATTTATGTAATTAACCAGATATTTTAAAGTAGCTAGTGTTATAAATGACCAAGCAAGAGTAAAAAGATAATCAGAACGCTTTTGCCGGACAAGATGAAGGCTAAGAAGACATGGATGATATCTTTAAGACATTGAAGAGTACGTACTAAACTGTGAATGTTCACTGAATTCTAGAATTGGCTGGGGATGGAGGTCCCAAACAAATTAGGAATTCCTGTTTTATACAGTGAGTTATAAACACTGAAGTCATTACTTTATAATAGGTTATAAGAGTTTAAACAATACAAATGCAAATTACATATTTATATCAAATACAAACCATGATAACAGTAAATATAATAGAAATTAAGGTGGCAATGGATAGGCTTTTGTAAGCTCAGATACATGTGGGGAGGGCTACAGAATGAACATTTATTAATCAGTTACAAATGAACCCTGTAATGGTTAAAACATCACATTCTTTTTGGTTTATAATTATTCTTTTTATCGTAGAACTATTGAGGATGGGCAAGAATTAGCACCATAGTTTGCAAACATTTTTCTGTTTGTCTTTTTGTCTCTGGAATCAAGGACTCTGGTCTCCTGCCTGGAGAAGTTTCATCTCCATCCCACTGCACTAGTAGTCTTTAGTGACAACATTTTGAGAATGACATTTTGTATTCTCATATTGGTAACAATGCTAAGGAATGGAAATTTTCCATTGTATAATTAAACAGAAATCATAAGCCAGTATGAAAGTAGTCACAGGAAAAGAAAGCTGAAAATTTAAGTTCCCAAATGGTTGTATTAAATATTTCATATGTGAAAAACTTTGATTCCTTTGTTTATATTCTAAGTGTGTTCCATTTACTCATCCCCGTTTAGTTTAAAAGGCCACTTTAGGCCAGGCTCAGTGGCTCACACCTGTAATCTTAGCACTCTGGGAGGCTGAAGTGGGAGGATTGCTTGAGATCAGGAGTTGTAGATCAGCCTGAGCAAGAACAAGACCCCATCTTTAAAAAAAAATAATAGAAAAATTAGACAAGCATGGTGGCTTACACCTGTTGCCCCAGCTACTTGGGAGGCTGAGGCAGGAGGATCACTTGAGCCCAGGAGTTTGAGGTTACAGTGAACTATGATGACTCCACTGCACTCTAGCCAGGGTGACAGAGGGAGACTTTGTCTCAAAAAAAAATAAGAATAATAATAATGAAAAGGCCACTTTAGACAGCACCCACTTCATTATCAACCCAGAGTCAGCGCTGCATTGTGGTGACCATGCTTGTAGGGTTAGGGTCTCATTGGTTGTGACTCACCGTACTCCTGGTAGAAAGTGATTTCTGGCCTATGTGTGTGTCTGCCATGTTTACTCGGAACATCTGCACATGCGTTCCTTCCTTGACTCTTTGCCTGTCTATTCCCCTCAGGACTACTGGCTCTCTCTCCTTTACAAGCGCCTGATCGGCCCCAAAGTCTTGGCTGTGCATGTGGCCGGACTCCAGCGGAAGCCACGGCCAGGCCGAGTGATCCGGGACAAACTAAGAATTTATGCTCACTGCACAAACCACCACAAGTAAGTCTTCACAGAGGTGGCACAGAAAGGCCACCCCTAAGGGGCTTTGGTCCCTCTTAGAATTCCAGGCCATTTGGAACCCCTTCACAACTCATCTCCATTCACCTATCTTTACCCAAAACTGCTTCTGGAATCACCATACCTGCTCTTTGCAGGTTTCAAATAATTTCTGATACATAGCTTTTTCTCCAGTAAACTTCTCTTCTCATACTTACAGGATTTATTCATAAAAGGTTAATAAAATACATGCCATTTGTTGAATGACTTATTCATCCAACAAATTTTTATTGGGCATCTTCTCAGTGCCAGTTGATACAATGTCCACAAGGCTTTTTTGTGTGCCTAAGCCTGAGCCAAGGCAAGAGGTATAAATTTTTTTCCTATGATCCACCAGCAGAGATTGAGAAAATAAATCTGCATTTCTAAGATGCATGCTAGAGAGCCATATCAGTAAAAACTAGCCCTAGATCAGTGTGTCTCAAACTGGGAGTCTCCACAACTAAAGGAATGCCCAGAGGTAGTCATGGCAACTTTAGAGCCATCTTCAGTATTTGAAAATCTTTTCAGCTATTTTAAGTTTGAGAGGCTAAAGGAAATCTGGGCTGCTTTTTTACCAGGCTGAGCTTACAACCCAGTGTGGTAAGGTGTGATTATACTTCTCTTTTTGATCTGAAGCGCTGATTGTCATTAGAGTTCTCTTTAAAACAAACAGGAAAATTAATTTTCAGTAAAGTTTGACAGATAAAAAATTTTAAAACTGGAAGACCACGGGAAAAATTGTAAAGTGGTCCTAAAGCAAAACCTATCTGGCCAAATACAGCTTTCTTACATCACTTCCTGTTTAAGGCAGAGTAGGCTGCCCTGGAAAAGAGAATTCTTTCTCTTAACTTAGGGAAAACCTGGGGGGGTTGGGGAGAGTGGGTAAGCAAGTACCTCCAGCCAGACCTTCATTCCACCCCAGGCCTGTCAGGGGCTGATCAAGGGGAGTGGAGAACACAAAGAGCTCGGAGTGGTCAGGTTACAACAGATGCTCCTTCTCCTTCCTTGATGAGAGAGGAGCCAAGCCAATTAATTTATCACGATAAGGTTTTTCAAAGAATCACTCTGAGCAGAGGGGGGCCAGGGGCCAGTTATCTAGTCCATAGATACAAGTGCCTATTGTGGATGAGGGGAGGCTGGTTTGGGCAGAGGCCAGAGGCTTTCAACATCCCTTTTGCTCAACAGGAAGCTCAATCCAATACCTGACAGAGAGTGACTGCTTTATGGCCTTGGCCTGGAGTTATCTGATCATCACACAAGGAAACATTGTATTCCTTGTCTCTGCCCTGACTCTGAGGTAACCACCCAAAAGGTGGATCCTGAGCCTCAAGAGAGAAAAATTACTCTTGGCACCTTCTGTCCCTGTTGGAAAGTACATCAGTCTGTGGTCTTTACACTACTAGTCTGAGGACCCAGGGAAAAAATATCTGTAGCCATGGGCTTAGCAGGATTTGCGCGTCCTCACAAAAGCCTCCTCGCACGGTCTCATTCCAGTGTTCATCCTAACGTTCTTTGACATTCTCATGGGAACTCGTCATTAACATTCTGAGTATACCATGAACTGAGCATCAGTATCTCATTCATTTTGTATTCTTGGTGTCTAATATAGTGATGTGCATGAAGAAGCTCTCAGTAAATATTTGCTAAATGAGTGAATGAATGAATGCAGAAATATGACATCATGATGTTACTGTTGATTTAAAGTTATAGCTTTCTTCCCCTCTGATATTACCACATTAGCCAGAAGGAGGGAATGTGGTAGAGTGGTTAGGAATTCTACCGTTCCCTAGCATGAGGGCTCAAACAAGTTACTATCAATAAAACCATCTGGATTCAAGGCTCTATCTCTACATTACCAGTTCTCTACGTTCTGTGGGAAGTTGCTCCAGAACCTCTCTGAAGAAACGGCGTCACTGGACTTCTATCAGTACAACCTCTCCCTCTCCCCATTAAAAAGAAAGAAAAGATTTTCATAATCCATTCTACACATGACCCAAAGGATAATAATGGGGGTGAAGGTCTTTTTCTTCCTATTAGATCCATAAAGAAAGCCCACAACAGATGCACTAAGCCAGCTGCAGGTCTCCTCCATGTCAGCGGTGGCAGATGCTCAGATAGGAGAAGTGACTGTTCTCCTCTTTGAGAAGCCATGTGCCCTGTCTGTGCCCCTACTTCTGCCACGGCAGTCATAAGGAAACAATGCTGATTCATTAAGTTTATTTGTGGCCAATGAGGCCAAAGTCACAGAATTGTCCCTGAGTGGGCATGGTTGCTTTGTGCTATTCAACCCTAACCAATACTCTGAAAATAGATGTCCTGAGACAAAACAAGGATTAGGTAAGAAAGTATAAACTTACTAGTAGAACAATCCAGAGAAAAGTGTCTATTAAAACAACAACTCCTGCACTCCAGTGTGTATTGAATACTTGCTATGTGACAAGCATCTTGTCAGATATTTGCATTGATAGAATTGAATTCTGAAGGTTGTATGATATCACCCCTATATGCAAATAACAGCATTAATGATGCAAAAAATTTTGCATTTGGAAAGAGCCCTTAGACATAATTTGGCCTCGTGTCTAGGCAACACAGGAATCCATTTTACATCTCTCTGACAGTCATGTGACTTCCACCTGGATACTTCACTACTACTCATGGCAGCCTCTTGCATTGCAGGTCATTTCTGACCTAGTAGAACATTGTCTCTTATGACTGATTTAGGAGAAGAAGTTGATACTCACACCAGCGGGTGCTTTTCTGCTTTGAGTCCTGGAGTTAACAAATTAGAACACTGGCAGAATGGCAGTTTTCACCCTGGACCTTCTTGTTCAGAAAACAGTCAAGTTTTGACAAGGAAACCTTTTTCATAAGCCATTCTACTGAGACAGTGTATGTTTCTGAGATGGAGCTGAGATCCTTAGCCAAGTTCAGAACCAATTGGAACCTGGTGGATTTTGAAGCAAAATTGAGCCTTTTGGGGTTCAGATTCGTTTATTGTTGGCAAAACATGACTTCCTGTTTTTCAGAGGAAGTTTTTTTAAAGACTCATAAAAAAGGTTCCTAAGGCTTCTTGGACATCAAATGGCTCTTACAAAACAATATTTTGATGAGTTAAGTGTAAATGAATCAGAAACATGTGGATTAAATTTCCCTTAAAATACACAGGGGCTTTGAAATTAAGAGGAAAAAATGTTTGGCAAAACATGGCCTGACTTTTACCGAACCTAAAACCTTTGGATTAGATTTGGAGACAATAGATCAACCCAGTTTCGAGCACATTGACTTTCACTGGGAATGACCATGGACTGGAAAGCATTGTCCTCCTTTCCCTTTCCTAGCCTCCCAGCTGTACTGGAGACGTTTCTAGAACATGACTGTTTTCTATCTGGAAGTCAGGATGTGCCTCCCCACATGACATTCCCTACCTCTTACATGTAGGATATTCCCATTCCAGCCTCCCTTCTCTGACTCACATCCTCCTCTTCCCATGGCAACACAGAGATGTCAGGGAGGAAAAGAACGGCCAGAAAAGATGAACTCCAGATACATGGATTCTTTGCTGGTGAAAAAAAAAAACTCACCATGAGTGAGGCATGGGGCAAGATAGACGTTCTACTTACACAACTTCTCTCCAGAAAGGGGCATTCGGTGAGATAACCAAAAGCCACCTGGACTTGACAACATCAGGCCAGCAATTTGCAGGCCAAGGTTTCAGACGTCATTTTCTCCAAGATTGTTATTCTCTGGTAAGAGGATATACATTCTTCAGGAATCTGGATTCTCAGCACAGTACTTTCAGGTTGGTGTTGCAGTCCCCAGCCAAGAACATGTCTTTGCAGCCAAAAGGCCCGAGAGAGAGGGATGGCCGAGGCAGTCTTCAATGCCAATTCCTACCTGAGGAGGCTCCGGGTGTTCTCTGAGAGCCTCTGCATGTTGGTCTCTGGGCTTGCACTGGTTTGTCTCTCCCAGGGGAACTATGTAAATGGAAATCAGACCACTGCCAAAGCAGCTTGAAAAGACAGCTTTCCCTGCAGCAATGCTGTGATTTCAGGTCTCCCTCCCACCCACCACTTCCTCACATCCCACCCTTCTCTGCTGCAGTCTCTATGGGCTCATTCTGCCCTAGCTCTGCAGAGGAAAAACTCATAAATGCAAGCACGGGGCTCTCTCCTCCTCCACTGCTGGCCTTAGGGAGTGTTGTTTGATGGTAGCTAGCTAAAGGGTTTACTGCAGTCTGGCAAAATTGGTACCCATCCATACCTATTTTGCTCCCACTCTGAAGCCCAGAAAACCTGTAGTTAACAGTGTCTTCCTTAGTTTTACACATAGCTTAGCTAAGCTAAGCTGGAAGCCCACCAATGGAATAGAGTCGATGTTCTTCTTTAATGATGGTCAACACTGGCACAGGCTGCCAGCATCCTTATTCAGAGTTCTGGGGACACAAGTCTGCTCAAATCAATTGGCATTCTCTTCTGGGCTAACTGTTTTGGTTACAAAAGCAGTTCATGTGCTGCAAGGGATTAAGAGGGACCAGAGGAGGAGGGACTGGAAGGAGAGTCATTTAATAATTTGTCAGAACATAAATGCCGGCATCCAGAAAGGCTTGAACACAGTAGTGCCCTCCTACAGATGTGAGAAAAATCATGTGATGCACGGCCAGCAGGATATATTATATGATACTTTAGGAGTTCTCATAACCTTAATGTATTGTTCTAAGCAAGTGGTTCCCAAACCCAACTCATCTGCCAAATATCACAGAAATACTTTTTAAGATATAAATTCCCAAGCCCCAATCTCAAATGGACAGAATTGAAATCTCCAGGGAGGAGACCTGGAAACTGTACTTCTTTAAAAAAAAAACCCAAGTTACCATACTGACCTGGCCTTGGTCACTCAACTCTTAATTAGCACCTTTAGAAGAAGAGATGAGTGACCTGGAGATCGAAGGGTACTATTTCTGCAAGGAATGATGTTTTCCTCTGGGCAAAGTTGACTTAGAGTTTCTCTGAACTCCTTTGAAGGCGGGACTGGGCCATTTTTTCTGTTTCCTCTCATTAACCCATCCAGATGGGGCCCTAAGGGACCCCTTAGAAACAAAGTCTTTTTTCCTACAGAGAGAAGGAAATTCATTATAGCTTTGTTGATACATGCTGAAAGGCTCTTGCATGTAGGCATATAGTTCTCCCAGGCTTCTGAACATCCTGTGCTGGTTTAAAAGGATTCCAAAACAGTGAATAGTTTTACAATCTTGGGGTAGGTAAAACAGCAAAAGCAGAAATCAAAAAGATAAGTAAATTTACCAATTTTACTATATAAAAGTTTGTAACTTTTATGTATTAGAATACAATATAAATAAACTGAAATGGCCAAAGAAAATGGGGGGAAAATTCGCAACATACATGCAGACAAGATTGCTATCTTTAATAAATAAACAGTTTCTATAAATCAATAGAAATGTGGGCAAAGGACATGAGCAGGCAATATACAAAAGAAGAAATAAAATGGAAAATGAAAAATTGCTGCATGTCAGCAGGAATTATAAAAAATACAAATTAATGCAACATTGAAATCCCATTTTCACCTCTCAGGGTGACAAAGATATTTTAAAAGATTAATATCCAGTTTTCTTAAGGGTATGAGGAAATGGGTGCTCTCACACTGAGCAGGTGGGAGCAAATTAGTAGGAGCTTTCTAGAGAGTTAAGATCAACATGTGTGTATCTGTCAGGATAGGTGAGGTTACGCTGTAACAATGAAGAACCCCCAAATCTCCATGACTTTCAATAAGAACATTTATTTCTCATTTACACTACTTGGCCGTCATGGCTCAGCTATAGCTCTGCTCCACGCCATCTTCCTTCCAGACCCAGGCCAACAGAGCAGCCTTAGTCAAGAACAGCCAGTCTTCTAGCAAAGGGAAAAGAGACAGGCAAAACATGGACTGGGTCTTAAAGCTTCGCCAAAAGGTTTTAACACGTCCACCCACATTTCACTGGACAAAGCAAATCATGTGATCACTCCAGGGTCCAACAGAGCAGGAACATAAAATCTTCCCACAGGGAGGGACACCACTGGCAATGAACTGGAAAATTTGGTGAGGAATCATACAATACGCATTCCCCTTGACCTAATGATTTCAACTTCTAGGATTTGATCCATCAGAAATAATCATGATATCCAAAAAGTTTATGTGCAATGAAGGTCTTCAAAACATAGTTTATAATGGCGAAAATTTCAAAACAACGTAAGTCTTCAAGTGATATTAGTGAAACAAATTATGTTACATTTCTACAATTGAAAAATTTAGCATTCTTCTATAAGTAGAAGAATATATAATGACATGGGAACACATTTAAGATGTTCATTAACAGAAAAAAGGTCTGTGAATAATGTGATCTCAATTATGTAAAAACTGAGTAATATATATGTATGTGTCAAAGTACTCGATAAATATTTGTCACATTAATAAACTAAAAATTACTGGCAGGATGTTTGCCAAAATATTATTGTATCTCAAGATATGACGATTATGGAGAATTTTCTTTTTCTTTCTTTTTTTTTTTTTTTTTTTTTTTGCAATTAGCATGTTTTACTTCCATACCTTGGTAATAAGTAACATAAAATATATATTATGTTTTCTAAAATAATTGCAATAAATTTAAACACAATCAAGAGGAGTATGGTAGGAGTTGGCTGTCTTCTTTGCAAGAAACCACAATAACAGGCCTTCCTGTATTTTAGGGTCTATCGTGGCCAAGTTTCATAAAATAAGTGCCCTTTTCTTGGGTGGTCCTATTATGTGTGGTCTATAAATTATTTGGGAGCATCTAACTGACCACTTTGTTTCCATGTGTTCCCTTCTCTCTCTCTCTGGATCTCAGCCACAACTACGTTCGTGGATCCATTACACTTTTTATCATCAACCTGCATCGATCCAGAAAGAAAATCAAACTGGCGGGGACTCTCAGAGACAAGCTCGTGCACCAGTATCTGCTGCAGCCCTATGGGCAGGAGGGCCTGAAGTCCAAGTATGTGGTGACCTGAAAATAGCTTAGGAGCAAGTGCATCAGGAGCTGGGGGTGTGGGGAGCTGGAGTCACCCCTTTGCTGAAGGCACCAAGGCTGCTACTGATTCAATCAGGGGCTCAGTGGGATGGAGCAGGACAAGGAGGGGCCTGGATGGAGGCAGGGGGCTGCTGACTCCTTTTGGGAACCTCGTCCAGACCCTATCTCTGGGCTTAGATTCCTCAACTATAAAGTCAAACAGTGGACAAAATATTTCTCAGCAAGTACACTCTTGTTATTTGAGCCAGAAAGTTTTTCACTGTGCAGGATTGTCACATTGCAAGCTATTTAGCATCCTTGGTCCCTGCCCACTAAATGCCAATGGCACCTCCTGACCATGTGATAACCCCAAATCCCGGTAGTTGAGGGCTATGTCCCTTCCAGCTATAACATTCTGTAATGCTATGACTCCCTTTCTGTCACCAACTACAAAGCTCATGGGGCTTAGAGAAAGGAGCACTGGGCAAAGGGTCAAAAGTTCAGAGATCAAAAGTCAGTTCTGTGCCTAACTTTATAACTTCAGACACTTTACCACTCAATCTGTTTTTTCATCTGAACAGTAGGAGAGAGATTATATTCTGGGGGCTCTGTGGCCCTTCAAACTCTACAAATATGTGATTCTGGGACACTCGCTACCTCTCTCAGTTTCTCCTGGAGACTATTGATAACACCACTGTCTACCAACAGAACAGCTCTAGGCCACGGTGAGAAGGACCCGGTCAAGGGCAAGGCCACCCCAGCGCCCCAGGCCAGGCCTCTCAGGAAGGGTGTGGGATGCTGCACAGACTGGGGGCGTTCCCATTCATTTTTAATGTTTACCAAGTTTAACAAAGCTGTAAACTTGGAGCAGGTGGCTTGCACTCCAACAGCTGCCCACAAATATTTGTGCTATAATTATTCACTATTTCACTGCAACCTTGGTGGCTTGCATTTGGCTTCCAACTATATATGCAATGGAAACAAAAGACATCTGGGAAGTCATTTACTGAGTCTCTTTAGCCCACTCTAGATCTTCATCTTCAGTCTTGGGTCACATACTGGCTCTTTTTTCTGGCTACATGTACATTGCTGCTACTTTTCTTTCTTTCCAATCCTACCTGTATCAGCAGGAGTGTCTTGAGTATTTTATCCCCTCTCTTTCCACTTCCAAGCAGTTCATGACTGGGGTACCGAATTCCTGGCCTTCATCCTAGATGGGAGGCCTGATTCTGGTCCCAGCTTCACCACTAAATAATCATATTACCTGGGCAGATTCTTTTATTCTAATCCCTTGGCCTCAATTTTCTCATCTGCAGAATTAAAGCGTTGCTGTGTATTTGGTAAAGGCCTGTCCAGCTCTAAAATTCTCATCTTGGGTCTGATTTTCTGAGGACCATGAATGCATTTAAGTCCCCCGTTGCAATTCATTAATGACCTGCAAAGCCATTTCTGGCAGAGAGGCTGACTCTGCAGCAGTGATTAGGGTCCTCTGGAACTGAAGAGTTTAGGAGCCTGCCCAGTGTCAGGAAGCCCCTGTGCACTGTGTGGAAGGGACTGGCCAAATGCGTTCGTCTCACAGGCCAAGGTGTCCATCCCTGCTCTGCCACTTGTCGGCCATGTGAACTTAGGCAAGTTTTCTAATCTCTGTGAGGCTCAGTTTCCTCATCTGTAAAACTTCTCACCTGGAGCAGAGCATATAAGGCAATCTGTGCAAAGTTCCTGCCACACAGCAAATGCTCAGTAAATGTTCCCTTCCTTCCTTTTCCTCAATTCAGAGCTCTAGCTGGTTGGGAGAAAAGAAACAACTGCTCTCCCTAAGAATGTTCTTCAAAAGAGGCATCTTCTCAGATTTTTAAGATAAGGTGTGAGCAAGACATTTGTTAAGATTATGACAAAAAGTCATGCTAAGAATTACATAAAAGCGAAACCGTGAAACAGGGGGAGATGGTAATCAGAGGGAGCTTATTTCCCCACCAACCAACGGAACAGAGCTCCAGCCCTATTCACCCCATCCCTATGTCCCTGCCTCCAAGTTTAGCCCCTGATGTTTGAACCTGGCCACACCTTGGCCCCTGTCCTTTCTATACCTGTCCTTAAGGTATAGAAGGACTATGACTGAAGTGACCAACTCTCACTGGCTAGGGATATGCCAAATTTTGTTGCCTGGTACCTCAGCTCGTCACCATATTAGTAAGGAGCTGTGTTACAACTTGGTTAAGAATGTAGGAGAAGGAGAAGGACAAACAGAATTTCATTCCTCAGGGATCTTTAAGAAGGTTTGGTAACATCCACTGAGATCAGATAATAAGGTCGTGTAATTGGAAGAACATTGGAACTGGAGTCAGGAGGCCTGGATCTGAATCCACATGCTACCACTTATCTTTGTGCTCAAACCTCAGTTTCCTTACCTGTCAAATGGAAGTATTGTGAGAATCAAATTGGAGGATATGGTTGAAATAAAGCCTTATACAAATGTAAATTCCACACACCCATGCATACACATACATCTATAGATATAAATGCATATATACACATACAATTTTGCATGTGTTGTATTAGAGAGTTTGGATTGGAAGCCGAGAGAACTGGATTCCAGCCCCTGATCCTGATACTGATTCACTGTGAAACTTTGGGCCCTTCACTCCTCTGAGTCTTTCCTCTCCTGTAAACTACTGCTAAATGAACACCTCTCCTGTTCCAGACCTCAGTGGTCAACCTGTGCCGTGCCATGTTGGACCATAAGCTGTCGGGAAGGAACTGGCACGTACACGTGCAGTACCGCATCAAGTGCTCTGCACAATAACTACTACAGAGCAGGAGCCCTCAGTGGTTCTGGGATGGGGGTCTCACAGGAAGAGTGTGGCTTCAGTGAAGCAGACTATGCAGAAAATGATGAAAGGAAACGCTAGGAAGTGATTTCAGCCTTTGGTGTCCCTTTCTCTCTTTTATAAGCCTCTGGGGCCAGACTCTGTGTTCTATGTCTGCTAATTCCTTACTACAGCCTGAAGTCATATTAGCTCACAAGAGAATAGAAAGTTCTGGGAGCAGGGGAACATGTAATTGCTCTTGTCTGGAAGAACCAGGAAGAGGATAGAGAGCAAGTCAGTGCCCCATTCAAGCCACCAATTGGACATTTTGGTCTGGGGTTTCAGGAGTAGGGAGAAGCCAGTAGACTTTTTGGGTTGGTTGAGGACATGGGTTAATTCTCATTCTCTTAGAATTGCCATCAGGGTGGGGAAGCTTTGAAATCTCTGAAAGGATATCTCTATGTGAACTCGGAGCTAAGGTATGTCAGGTATCACACAGGAAGACCCCTGGGGCCACTAATCAGGCATAGTCTAGGCATCTAGGTCACGAGGTTCCTGTTTCCCCTCTCAGTGAGTGAGTCAATCAGAAGATCCCCTAGTCAAGTCTCAACTCCTTGTGTAAGAGATTGTTCTCATTCCAAGAACCAGACAAGAGGTGAGCGCTCTATACCCCATAGGATAGAAGTTTTAGAAAACTGCAACATGTACAGAGAAGCGTATTCTGCATCTGGAATACGTATTCTTCAAGGAATGACTGAAGGAAATGGGGAAATTTAGTTCAGAGAAAAAAGGAAGGTAAGTCATGAGGACTTTCTTCAGATATTCACAGGACTGCCAAGTGAAACTAAACAGATTTGGCCTAGAATGCTCCAAAATGACAGAAAACCAAGGAGTGCAATTTAAAAGAGATAGATTTCACTTTCAAACGAGCTCGTTTTCCAAAGGCTTGCCTGGTCTGACCGAGGTCAGGGTAGGCTTTGCAGGAGGTAGCCTATTAATCAGAGGGTGAGCAGCCATCTCAGAGGTGCTCTAAGATTCCTTCCTCAGTGGGAGGTTGGGGAAAAGATCACTGCTTCCCACAGAGCTCTGAAATTCTATTATTCTCTTCTAGTCCCTGTTCCTCCCACTCCCACTTCACGTTAGGAGCCTGTGGTCTCTATGGTGACCAGCAAAGTAGCTTCTTCTTCAAGCCACTAAACGGCCACACAAAGAGGCTCTGCTGTTAGAGGAAGTGGTGGCAATATCTGGCTAGTTTTTTTCCAGAAAATCCCAGCTGTTGGTCCCTCCCTTGTCATATTCCCTGGTTTCTTGACTTTCTAGGGGGAAGATGGCCCCACTCACGCCCAGGACAATACTTCCCATTCTGGATAGGTCAGAGAAGAGCACCTTTAGGGCAGCTCTACCATCTGCAACAGAGAGAATCTGCCCATTGCCTCACGTGATCACAAATCAGTAAATATCATCCTCTAGGGAATCACTCAGCCTGGGACATAAATATCTCCAATGTCTTTCAACAAACAGAGAAGCAACATGAAGTTGGACCAAATAAGTCAACTTACATCCAAAAGCAAAAGGACTCACTTTTCCAGGGAAATGTCAAACCAAGAACAGGTGTTAGGTCAGATCCCAGTGTTCCTCATGTGTCTTGTTCAATTCCATTTGGAGGGAAAATACTCTAAAAATCAGAAAAGAAGGAAACAACTTTCATCACATGGGCTATTCCATTCTGACACACTGACCTGAGGGAACCAGCAGGTGCTAAGAATCCAGGGGTGGAATGATATTTAGAGGTGATCTGGTTCATTCCCCTGCCCTCAGACAGTCTGTGGCTAAGCCATCTGGACCGCAGGATGTCCCACATTTAGAGACCTCTGGGAAAGGAGTGGCTATGATTTCAACCCTGTCTGAACACTAGCTTTTCTTCACAAGTCCTAAATTCAGACCCTTTTTAAAAGTTGTTCTCTGAACTGCTCCTAAGACCATCTCCAACCACAGAATTCTAGTAAAAGCAAACTTTTTTCACAGCAAAATTGGGGAATTTCCTTGTTTCTTCTATGCTCTTCTCAAAACAAAGGGATTAGTAAATACCAGGAGTGATTGTAAATTGGCTTAATTTGAGGTCTATAAAAATCAATCTCAATATAGTACATTCCAATCCCATACACACAGGTACCGCTGGCTCCCCTACACCTAATGGAAGCCACGCTCAGAGGCATATTTCTGAGGGAAAGATGTAAACAGGAAGGCTTCCCAAGGAAACTGAAAAGTATTTATTTTCATTCATTCATCAGTTTTAATTGAGATCCTGCTCTGTGCCAGACATAAGTTGTTTCTCTTCAGCAATGTAACTTGCAGTGGCTAATTTTTTTTTTTAAGGAATTATAGTCCCATAACTGTAAATACTCAGGAATTCTAAGCAGACAAATTAGGGGAAAAGTCTGAATGTAAAGTTCAAGGTGAATACTTCAGATCACAGTGTCTGTTCATCTTCCTAATGCTAGTCGCTGACCTCACCTGTCCTTCAAGAGCTATTTATGTGGGTGTTTAGGGGTGAGGCTGGGGAAGGGGATTCTGAAGTCCTTGCCCTCAAAGAGCTCATCTCTGTCATTAGCAACAAACAACTAACAGGAAGCAGCCTGTGGGCAGTGCCATAATAGAGGTGCAGAGTGTTTCTGCTTCGGGGCTAATGGATTCCATATGAATGTTTAAATTCCATATCTGCATGATCCTCTCCTTTAGCTGCCATGATTTTAGCTGAAAAAATCTCAAGGCTCCTATGAACCAAGAATCTTATTGCCTATTCTGTGAAGAAATGAACATCTTTTCTTTTTCCACATACTGCTCATTTTTTTCATCTCTCTAGGGTATAACTTTTGCTTTGATTTCACCCTCATTAAATCCTATATCAAAGAAAAACACTGGCATCTAACTGCATGCCTTAAGAGAGGTGTCATTTGATGTTAGCCAAACAGAATCATTCTGAAAATACTCAAGTAACTTCCAGGTGCTGAGACTTTAAAAATATCTCCATGTCCCTGTTGAAACAGACCATATTATGAAATTTCATCCCTGGATTCAGAGCTTGACTAATGTGAAAAGTCCCAAGGGCTGAACTGGCCACCACCTGACCCACCACAATCTCTCACTAATGATACCTGGAAGCAACACATTTAGTTTTTGGACACAGGCAGACCAGATAAAAAACCTTAACTCCAAGAATTCTATACCAAGACTTCTCACTCACACACTCAAAAACAAAACCTGAAGATTTGTTCACTGGATCAATGGGCCATTTAGTCCATTTATCCCGCAGACTCAAGATGTCTAAGTGTTTAAGTTCTACGCTGCTGATAGTAGTTGGTACCTGGATTTTTTGAACTATGGTTAACCAGATGTACTCCCTGAAGGTTTCTATTATCTTCACTTGTCTGGGATCATTTAAATTAGTTTCTTTCTAAAATCAGCCACTTTATGAAAGTTCTGTAGTTATTAAAAGATGACTTTTTAGAGGAAAAATTTCAAAGGACTCATGTGGGTCAAGAGGTTTCTTCCATAACATCCCTGACCTGAAGCCTTTCAGCTTCTGTTTGATGGAGTTGCTAGTCTCAAATGGCTAGGACCAGACAGCTCTGATTGAAGGGAAAATATATGAAGGGAAAATATATGGCCTCCTTATATGAGGCCAAAGGGTGTTTTCTTGCCCTTTCTACTCTTACTTAGGAAAAATTAAGCAGTGTCAATCTCTACCTTCTTCTTTATAACAATTTTTCAGTATATCTCCCCTTAAGGCTCTAGTATCCAAGCTAAACACCCTCACATCCTTTGTTTTCAGACTCTCACCTGGGAATCCTGTTCACCTTGGAATCCATTGAGTTACAGGATCTCCTCACAGGAGTAACCTTTCAGTTTTCTTACCTCTGCCAAGCTTAGTTGAAGAGGTCTGAGGAGGAAGAGGAAATATAAACATTTTGTTATTACAATTCACCACACCAACACAGTACAGTAACATTTTTACTTCTTTGCCAATTTCATAATGAAAAATGGTATTCTTAATTTATATTCTTTCATTATTAAGTTGAAGATTTTTTCATATCTGTTAGTATTGTATTACTTTTATGAATTTTCTATATCCTTTGCTTATTTTTCTATTGGGGTGTTAGTCTGTTTATCAATGATTTGTAAGTTTGCTGTAATACAGACATGAGGCCGAATTTTAGCTGTTTCTCCAACTACTTAATTTTTAGAGTATTATTTTGACATACAGAGGTGTTTCCTTTTTATATAGTTAAATATATTTATCTTTTGCTTTGTGGTTTCTTCCATTCCACATTTATGTGTGTGTATTTATATTCCTGAAATCAGATAAATATTCATCTTTATTTTCTTCCAGTTTCCTTTTTGTTTCACTTTTATTCATTTTTTTTAATTCATTTGGAATTTGTTTTGCTGTCTGGTGAGAGGTGAGGAGCCTCGATACCTGTAACGTTCAGGCTGAGAGTGTGCGAGGAAACCTGTTAACCCATGAAGGGCTTCCGGTGCCACTTTCAAATCGGGAAAAAAAGAGGATCCTTTTTTATAAAACAACACTTAGCATGGAGACCTCCTTTACCTAAAGGGAAAGGCCCTGCTGGTGCAGATCAACCACATCGGCTGCAGCCCTTCTGAAAGGCCATGCAGAGCGCCTCAGGAGGGAAGACAAGCTGCAGAGGCTGAGAGCTCCGAATGGCAAGAAAGTGCCTGGAATTGGGGAGATTTACGAGCTGGCCGTGAGTGAACAGGAAAGCGGTACTTACTCTAAACACTAACATTCAAGTTAGTCTCCAGTTCAGAAAGTCTGAAATAGACACTGTAAAAAGCAGGAATATAAATATATATATATAAAAGTATATATGTAAAATGCTTATACTAAAGGTTCTGAGCAGTATGTAGAAAAAAACAAAGAGAAGTAAGTATGTAGAGAAATGAGCCTTACAAATAAATCTTCAGTTAATGCAAGCTTACTCATTGAAACTTAGAGAAGTTTGGATTCTTTTAACCCTTGTGCTAATTTGGGGGTGTTTTGAGGCTCATAAAGAGATAGTAGCTATAACCAATGTATATAATGTTATTTAAACAATTGCATATATATGTGAAAAATCTTGTGAGGGTACTGAATGACACATTTTTTTTAATTTTTTTTATTTCAGCATATTATGGGGGTACAAATGTTTAGGTTACGTATATTGCCCTTCCCTCCCCTCCCCTCCTCCCCAGTCAGAACTTCAAGCGTGTCCATCCCCCAGACAGTGCACATCGCACTCATTATGTATGTATATACCCATCCCTTCCTCCCCCCTCCCATCTGAATGATACAGTCTTCATTCCCTAGTTCCTCTTGCCTGAAGAGAATTTCAACCACCCTTCATCTATAGGGAGCTCTCTGGGACACAGCCCAGGACTTGAGAGAAATCTAAATGATTTTATAGAGCTTGCTTTTCAAGAAAAGAAAATAGGTGTTCTTTTCAGTGCTAAAGAAATGCAGAGTTGGTTCTCGGTGCTAATGCTTCATCTAATTTGATTCCTGTGCATCCTGTAAGGTGCTACACACACGCTCCCCTGGTACTTTCTAGTAGCATATTCATCTTGCAAGCTGGAGGGGTGAAACAGTAAAGGAAGCAGTTCCACTGGAATAGCAAAAATGCTTGCTCAGTCAATTCAACAAAAAACTTGCCTTTGGAAAGTTCACATCTTCCTTTCACGTTAAAAAATGTGGCCTCCTGACATGGTATACCAAAAAAGTAAGAAAAGCTCTTTTTATTCAAAACAAATTCAGAATGTAATGGTTAGGAAGGTATTTGATTCCCCTCCACCCCCAGCTGCAAACACATTCCCACCCCTTCTGCACTTTGCTCTTTGAATCGCCTGGGGAGCTTTAAGAACCCCAATGCCCAAGCCGCACCCCAAACCAATTAAACCAAAATCTCTGGGCTGGGACCCAGGCACCAGTATTTTTTAAAGCTCCCTCAGGTGATTCAAATATGTGGCCAAGGTTGAGAACCACTGTCCCTCTATAAACTGCTGAAATAAGATCCCAGATGATTTGCATCTTTGATTTTTCCCAGATTATATTCTCCATTCAGGCACCAAGCCATCTTGCCAAAGGTGTGAACATGCCATGACCCCCTGGGAGTTCTCCACAACTGAGTGCAAGGATGAGCACTGGCTCCTCAAAGGTTTTTTTGTTTGTTTTGTTTCGCTTCCCAGATTAGTAATGTGGAGATCACTGGGCAGATTAGAGGATTATAAAATGCTTTTATATTTTACAGCGACTTGACATCTTAAACCAAGATGTTTAGGAACCTAGGCTTTTCACTGTTGTTTTCCAAGAGTTTTTCATTTGTTCTCAGCTCCAGAATATATTTTCTTCCAGTTTACTTCCAACAGCTGGAAACTCTCTGCATAGCCATCCGTTAGGGCTGTGGTCTCCCTTCCCCACCCCTACCCACTTGGGGACCCTGGTTGCATGCAGGGATTTCCATTCTGTCCCAGATGACCCAGATGAAATTCTGGTAAACAAGCACTTTAGGGCATAACTAACTTGTTTCTTGGCAATTGAGTCTAAATTAAGGGCAGAGAGGCAGAATAGGTAGGCAGTTCTGGTGGACTGAGAAGAAATGGCCCTTGTCTTCTCTCTTCTCCACAGCTTCCAGAGGCTGTGGTTTGTGGATGGACATCTTGGTTTAAGATGTCAAGTTGCTGTAAGCCTCAAGGAACTGAAAAGTTTTAATCTAACCATCCCTATAGCAGAGCCTCAGCCCAAGTCAGTGTTTCTTTGGCTGCCAAGCATCAGAAAGCCCAGGGTAGGATGTGGCTCATTCCAGACAAGGGTCCCGGAGCACCAAACTGTGGACCCACTGCCAAACACCAGTAATCACTTTGAAGACTACCCCTTCCTTGCTTACCCATGCAAGAGTGATTCGGAGGCAACACACACTTCGCACTTTACATCTGTGGGCTCTGGAACAGAGCTTGTGCCACCTGGGACATTTTATTTTTCCCTTTTGGAGGTCATACCAATAGACCTGATGTTATAGGGAACATTTGTCAAAAGCTAATAAACCTGAGATATTTATCTCTTTCATTTAACATATTTGAATAGGTGTCCAGGAAGCCATGACCATATAGTAATGGAACTAATTTGGGGTATGGCTCATGGACTGTATCTCATAATCTTACAAATGGAAAACTTGTCTGTGCACATGCTGTGTGCACGCATGCACACACACACCCCTCCTACTTGACTCTCCTCACCCCACCCCACCTGTAGACTGCCTGTAAAGGGTATGCGTCTCACCTCCACACTGCCTCTTCTAGCTCTACACAGTTAGGGCTGGGAACTGCGTGACAGTTAATACAGGAGAGTGGGAGCATGAGGAAGGGAAAGACAAATTCTGACTTGGAAATCTGGGAAGTCCTTGGGGCTGAGGGCTATTGAGCTGGGGTTGGAAGGATGAGCTATACTTCTAGGAAAGGCTGTAGGGAAAGCAACTGCAGGCAACAGGATGAGCTCATTAAAGGTTTGGAAGTACGAAAGTTCAAGGCTCATTTTGTTTGTGAGGTACCAAATCCTCTCATGTGACTGGAACATAGGATGCTTTGTGGGGTGAGGGTAAAGGCCACAAAGATATATTAGGGCCAGACTGCAGAGGCATTGAAATCCAGACTAGGTTTGATTTCCCTTCTTTCCCACTCTTTGTGGAATGTGTTTATTATGGTTTGTCTGGTCACACATTTGCATATTTCAGTGTTTTCTGTCTTAGAGGGGAAGGACTAGTCTGTTGTAATTGAATTTGTACAACAAAAAGTAGTGGGGATATGAGTAATGCTGCTTAAACACCGCTTGTAAATGTCGGTGTTGATGGCACCAATTCTTTACAATGGGAAGGGGACATAGTTAACCACATACTAAAGTCATCATGGGTTTTATAGCTGGTTCCTATTGAGTCCTGTGGTTTGAGTGTGATATGCCTATGATATGGTGCTTTGAGATGGTTTCAGAATCACATTTTCTCCCCGAACTGCCCCCAGATAATTCCTTCATCTGTTGGGAGTTAACAATATCAGTATAAATCCAGGTTCCTTAGCTAGGAGTTCATCTAGCCCGCCAAGTGTACTAAGTTATTTTAAGCCATTGGAAGCACATGGTAGAATCCCATTATGGCTTGGACCACTATTATACAAACTTGGATAGAACACAGAACAAATCCTGACCCTAAACCATATTACATACAGGAAAAGCCTATATCTCTATCAACTTGCCTATAAAACCCCCTGGCTCTACTTGTACAAAGGAGTCCTACTGTTTTCTCTGCTCAGTGTTACAGAAGCTAGATCAAAACTCTTCATCTTTCCAGTGTGCCCCCAGAGGGTAGGATAAGGGACATACAACCTTAGCAAGCCCCAAAATGTCTCAGTGACCAGGAACCTCAAATAGGGCATGTTCTGTTGGAGGGGTAAGGGAAACAGGACACGTCCGCATTTTCTCTCTCTTATAGTCCCCTCTCTTTAACAATAGTAATGATCACAGCATTTTGGGAGGCTGAGGCTGGAAGATCGTTTGAGGCCAGGAGTTCAAGACCAGCCTGAGCAACATACTGAGACTCTATCTCTACAAAAAAATTTAAAAATTAGCTGAGTGTGGTGGTGCGTGCCTGTGTCTGGGGCAGGAGTTTCTCTTGAGCCCAGAAGTTACATACAGTGAACTATGATGAGGCCACTGCATTCCAGCTGGGAGACAAAGGAAAACTTTGTCTCTAGAAATAAATACATAAATAAATAAATATTTAAAAAATAACAGTGGTTGAGGAAAAGACTGGAATGCACAGCCAGATACATTGGACTCCTAGAGAGGTTAACTGAGTGGAACTCAACAGGTATTAATTGAACTGCTA
This sequence comes from Propithecus coquereli, assembly GCF_000956105.1. Classification (NCBI taxonomy): domain Eukaryota; kingdom Metazoa; phylum Chordata; class Mammalia; order Primates; family Indriidae; genus Propithecus; species Propithecus coquereli. The sequence goes on along the minus strand of NW_012153396.1, from coordinate 318,676 downwards.
TCCCAGGCAAGAAGGCACTGGGCCACGCACTACTGAAAATTAAAACAAGTCAGTCTAGCAGACAAAAAAAAAAATGTCTCCAGCATACAGATAAAATAAGGCTGACAGTGACCCTAAAAGGGAACTACAGATAATGTGCCTCTCTCTTTCTTGCCGCTGAGATACCAGACAAAGCGGAGGGGGAGCCTGCATCTGAAGGGGCCAGGAGGGAAGAACAAGGATTTTGTTTTGTTTTGTTTTTGTTTTTGTTTTTGACAGATTCTACTAGATTCCAGGTAGAGCCAAATGCACATAGGAGAAAAGCTTCAGGACACACTGGAAAGGAAGTAGTCCTCCCAGGACTCTTGAGGAGCGAGAGCGCCCCAGAGAGGGTCATGAGCATCCTAGAGCCTTTGACCGAGCCAGGCACGTGGGACCAGGACCCTACGGGCGGGGGGCCACCCCCGCCCAGCAGCTCTCCTCAGCGTGGTAGTGATCATTCACCACAATTTCAAACCAACTTCCTCTCTAAGCTTCCCCAGATGCACAGCCTCTGTGGAGCAGGAGAGGGGAGCGAAGTCCCTCTGCAAACCTGGCTGGGCCTCCTCTGGGCTGTAACCTGCCCCTGACCTGGAGAAGGGCAGGGCAGCTGCACATACCAGCTTCCTAACTCAGCGAGGGGGCCTTGGGGGCCTGCAAAGCACAAACAGGTGCAGGGCCCATGGAGTGGGCGGGGGCGGCCGTGGCCCTGAAGCCGGGAGAGCCCGGCGCGGAGCAGCGCGGGCGCCGCCGACCTGCACGTGCGGAGGAACCCAGCTCTCCGCACATTGGCTGGGAAGGAGGCAACTGGCAGCATTTGGAGCCCAGCTTCGCATGTTTCCTTAATGTTACGCCACATTCCAGGTGGGTCCCCTGCCTTGTGGACCGCAACGACATTTTGGTAGGGATTTGACTGATACGGTGATTTGTTCCTCCGGGAGGCCAAGCACAGGGCACGTCACCCCGCCTTCCCGGGACTGGAGTGCGGGCTTTGGGAACAGGCGGTCGGTCGCGCTCCGGCTTCCTGGGAGCCACCACGACGTCGGGCAGTCCTGGCATCGTTATGTAGGACAAGAGTGACCTCTGGTGGCGCTTAGGAAAGCACACTGGACCTAGAGTCGGAGCTAGAACAGTGTGCGGATTTTTAAGGAGCAAAGGGAGCTGGTGATTTAACCCCTGCCCCACACCCATGCACACATTCAGATTCTTACTCATTCTCTCTCCTCTCCCTCCTTCTTCCCTCTCCCCTATCCCATCGTTCCTCAGAAGCGCCTGGTAATATATCTAGACCTGCACATTTATTGTCCTGAATCTAAAATTGAAGTTTCTGGCCTTCCCATCCAGTGGCTTTTCCTTCTAGGTTGTAGTTCTACTACCCTCATATTAATATCTAAGGTGTCTTTTATTGACTGCCTACTATGTGAGTGGATGGAGAGTAAAGTGATGGATGAGTAGGACAGATACATGGTCTTCCTATCTAATGGAGAGGCAAACAAGCAGTCAGCGCAGTACGGGGTGACAGGTGCTGAGACCCAGTAAGTACTGGGTAATATGAGAGCACCGCTGACCTGAAGGGCAAGTGAGAGAGGAAGCTGGAAGGGACGGGAGAGAGTATCGAGAAGGTTCCAGCCCTGCGATTAGAGGGACGGTGATCGGAAGAAACTACAGTATGGAAGGAAAAGAGTTTGGTGGGTGGAGGGGAGCTGGAACGGGCAGAATCTAGAGTGAAACATCACAGGGCCACAGTGCTGGAGACGTAGAGAAAAGGGCCTGCTCACAGGGACTTTGGACAACGTTCTGAGACCAGCAGGAAGCCACTGAATATTTAGACAGATGAACGTCATGATCAGATTTCTGTTTGTGCAGGATCACTCTAAATTTGGCATTAAACTTTGCCTCAGGCTAGCTGTTAGGCATAGGCAACCTGCCTGAAAAATAGTTAAGCTAGAGGGGACCTTAGGGTTCATCTGGTCTGTCACCCCTCATCTTACAGATGGAGAACCCTAGGCACAGAGAAGGCAAATAACTTTCTCAAAGTGGCTGAAGCAGAACTGGTTTTCTTGAAGTCCCTTCACCTCCTATCCAGGCCCCAAAATATGCCATCCTGGACCAGACACCAGCTCCCAGGGCTACTCCTGATAAAACACGCACTTCTCCACAAAAGTTCCCCCCGGGCCAGATCAGAGTCCAGCAAATTTTCAAGACTGGGAAAGGACATGCTCATTAGACTTGTTTCCCTGGGACCTGAGAACAGTTGAGACCTTGCTTAAACATCCACGGTGGAGAACCGTGATAAGACATGAAGACCAGAGATTGTAGACAGGTGGCGGGGGGAGGGAGGGTGACCGGGCCAAGGGGCTCCCATAGCGACGTGGGGACCAGAGGGCTTGACTCCAAACTGACACGTAGAATCCCTTTTCAAATAACATACAAAATTAAGAAAACAAGTTTAGGAATTAAAAGGTAACTCAGACTTTGTGAAAACAGATGGCTATAAAATGCAGTTGTCCTAATATTTAGATAATTTAACCCTCAGCAGTTCAGGCAAGCTACAGAATTAAGAGGAATAGTTCAACCTAGAGTGGATCATTTAGCATTTGGTTTGAGAAGTCTTGGGCCAGTAAGGCGGTCCCAGAATATGATGAAAATATGATAAGAAAGGTTTTCAAAGAAAGAAACATGATCCTGATGAGCACCACCTGGAATTTGGAGAAACAACATGAAATAGTAGAAAGAGGAAGTCAGGAGGCCAGAATTTGAGATCTCACTTAGCCACTTATTAGCTACATGACCTTGCCCAGGCCACTTAACCTCTCTGACCCCATCTCAATAGTAAAGTTACAATAATAATAATACTGCCCTGTGTGTCTCCCAGGGCTGTTTAGCAATCACATGGGGCAGATGGGACCGTGGTGAAGGGCACACTGCCTCTTAATAGCTGTGTGACTGAGGTGAGTTTTAGACCCCTCTAAACTTTGATTTACTCATCTGTAGTATGGGGATGCTAATACCTGCCTCAGTTAGTTGTCGTAAGGACTAAATGACATAGTCAAAGTAAATTATAGCACAGTGTGTTTTACATAGTGTTCCATAATCAGTGATTTTTATCATTAATATGAATTTGTTTGCAAACTTAAACTGTTCAACGTATATACATGAAAGATTATGGTTATATTTAGCGTGATATGACTTCACTGGGTAACAAGATAAATATTAAAAGAAAAGCATAAGCAAGAAGAATATAATGGAGGTGATAAAGTCCATTGTCCATCTTTATAATGAAGGGACTTCATAGATAAGGACATGCGAGGACTCAAGGTCTCGCAAAACCTTACTCACAAAATTAACTGATGTTGGCTTAGCTAAGAGATGGTCGTATAGATCTTTTCTGAGGATGAAAAACACTAGCAATGATCGATGGCCTCATGTCAGGTTGGGATAAGGTATCTAGTGAGTGACTGCGAGAATAAGTGATAATTCAGATCTTATCTAACACCTCCACAAGCCACTGAGAGCAAGAGTAATTGGTACGTTAATGAAATCTGTAAAGACACTGGCAAACCTCCAGGGAATCTCTTTAGAGCTGGAAAAACTCAACCCAGGAAGATCAGAAATAATGCGAAAGAGCCTCAGAAGTGCAATCACTTACTCAGAAAATATTTAGTACCTACTCTGTGCCAAGCACCTCTTTAGGCACTGAGGAGTCACAGCCCAGGGAGGAGTAGGGCAAGTAAATCACTACAATTCAGTGACAAAAAGGCCATGGTTATGGGTAAGTTTGGGGTGCTAAAAGAGCCCAGAGGGGGGCTCCTAACCCAACCCAGGGATCAGGGAAGGTTCCCCAGGGGAGGCAACACCCGAGCAGACTCTGTAAGCACCCACTGCAGCGAGTCTGGCAGAGGAGGACTGGCTGTGTTGCAGGGGAAGGGAGCAGCATATGCTACTACCCGGAAGCAAAACCGCAAGCCATTTGATTTGCTTATGCTGGGGCAAGGGTGCTCAGCCAATTCGGTCTGAGGTTCCTTTTAAATGTCAACAAATGTCATGGCCTTCCACGTTATGGTAATTGTCCTTTTAAATTCTCTGTCCTGAAAAAAGTACATAATACCTCCCTCCTCCCAAAAAATATATTGGGAATTGTATCACAGTTTTAAATAAATGTGTGTCTTTTTAATCCTAACAATTTACATTTGAAAAATGTATACTACACTTTTAAATGAACTTGTGTTTTTAATCCCAATAGTGTCTACTTATATTTTTGTTTGAGAAATATTTACCTCATATATGTGAAAAACATTTATTTTTTCATTCTAAAACAATCTGTGTGTATGTATATATTAATGAAATCCTTACAGTAATGGCCACTCATCCCACGCCCACTCCCAGAGGTCTGTGATCCACAGTATGTGTTGGAGTAAGGGGCCCTGGAGAGGCCACTGGAGCTGGGTGTCATTGTCCATATTTAAGTGGAAGGGATGGGGATTTGTTGGAAAGTTTGAAGCAGTGCGGCAACAACAATAGATCGTTGCGTCAGGAACATGGTGCAGAGACGGATTAAGAGGCAAGTTCTGAACTAAAATGATAACAGTGAATGGAGGACAAGGAGCAGATTTGAAAAACATTAAAGGGTAGAACTGATTTGCCTTAGTGACCCCAGACAAGGGAATTGGAGAACTCTCACAAGAGTCCCAGCTTTCTGGCTTGGGTAATTGGATAAATGGTGGTACTATCACAAAGATTTTTTTTAAAGGCAGAGATAAGGACAGGGTCTGAGGAGATTTTGAATTTAGACTCAGTAACTTTGAAATTCCTACAGGCAACCAAGTGGAAATATGTAAGTTCAGAAGGATCTAGCCTAGAGATACAGGGTTGAGAAGCATCAACGTATGGGTAGTAATCAAAGTCATGGGTGTGGGTAACAGCACGTGACGTGAGGAGAGAAGAGTCACGGGAAAAAGCACCAGGAACCCCAGCATCTGAGAAGCAGGTAGAGGGGATCGATTTCCCCACAAAAAAGGAAACAACATCCAGAAATGAAGGAGAAAAACCTAGAGAGAGAGAGAGAGAGATCATGGGAGCCAAAGGAAGAGAAAGTTTTCAGAAGGGAGCTATGAGAAGTATCAGTATCACAGAGCAGTAAAGTATTAGTATGATGAGGACCAAAAAGGGTACCTGTCCACAATGAAAAGAATAACAACTTACATGGCTCATTATGCTTTCAAAGCACTTTCACATTTTTAATTTCATTTCATTCACACTATAGCCTATATAATGTTCTTACAGATGCAAAGGCTGCAGGATGGTGAGATTAAGGGATATGCCAAAGCCATCTAGCAAGTTAGTGACTCAGTTCCTGAAATCAGAGATTTCAGCCTAGGGTGTTGACCATGCTTCCTGGTTTCACTCAGTTAGCTTTTTAAATAACCAATAAGGAAATCAGAACAGGGCCTGCTCCGGAACAACTCTCATTATTTGTATAGATTTTAAAAGGTTTGCTTATCACACTTTGATTTGCACTCCCCAGAACCCAAAGCTGTCAATGCTCTGGGATGATCTGAATCTAAAAGGGCATTACCTAATTCTTCAGGAAGAAAGTTTGCACCTAATTCGATATATATAGAAATGACCATTGAAGGTTTTCAAGCAGAGAACTGATATAAATTTGAGTATGCTTTGGAAAGATTAATCAGTGTTATTGAACTGGTATTTGTGCATATGTCTGGTTGTTGAATATTCACATCACCTGAAACAAAATAATGAGAATACACTATGAAGACCCATCTGGGCTTCTTTTGTAACTGAACCCCTCACCTTACCTTGCCTCCCACTCCAGTGAGCAGGCTGTCTTCACTGGAGAGGGTCATTCCCACATATGGAAGCAAAAGCTCCTTGAATATTTGATGAGGTCAACACTGGCCCTCAGCTCTCAATTCTTCTGCTCCGACACCTTCCAGAGGCAAGCCTGACTCTGCGTAGGAGTCTCCTGCTCACTCATTCATTTCTCAGTCGTTCCAACAAGACGTGGGGGCTGGAGGCTGCTCCCTCTGGCTGGCAGATCTGGCCCCAGCCCAAACTTGTCCACGTGGGGCTAAGCTTGGAGCTCTTCTCTGCCTAGCTCTCCATCGGGAGCAATTTGTGATACTCTTATCTCTAGGCATTCGCTGCTCTATTGGGCATGCATCTGATTGTCTGTCTCTCAGCCTGTCATTCACAGCACAGAAGGAACACTGAACAAAGACCTCTATATCAATTTATAACATTTTATTCTCTTTACAGCTCAGATGATATCACCGCAATGTTATCGCATTGGAGGTTGGGCAAGGCCCAGAAACAGTCATCACTATGCAATGTTGATTTTCTGAGGGTGACTCACAACCTTATTTCCAGCTGGTGGTCTGGTTCTGGCCTTTTCTACTTACCCATAAAACGGAGCTTCCGCCTGGGTACATGGCTGTCAGGAACAGCAGGGACACTGTCTGGATTCTGTACCATACGCCATTCATTGATGGGTGGCATTTCCCTCCCATCTAGTTTAAGACGGCCTATTTCTCTTTTCTAAATATGCTGTGGATGTGGTCCACCTTTTTGGAGTGACCGCACAGAAAGAATAAAAGCAAGAAAGATACGTGAATTGTAATCGCAAATACCTACTTTGTCACCTTCTTTGTTGTGCTGCTAAAATAGAAATATCTGCTTAATATTAAATATGAAAACTCAGATTAGAAAAAGTAGTTGTTAGATATGTCTCTGTGCCCCTTCAAAATAACCCTAGATGAGTAACATGATGCCAATTCTCTAATATGCCAAATAAATTAATGGAAGATATGAGTTATATAGGAGATTTCCAAAATCATCTTAGGTGCATGCATCATTCCACAGGTGAAAACTCTATAGGTGGAAAAGTCAAACTGAGCTGCCATCATGATTTCTTTTTTTTTTTAGTAAAGCCATGAAGCATTTCTAGCTTCTTCATCACAGAGACTTTTCGCTTATCTAAATGATGTGTCCCTGGAGCTAGACGACCTGGGTTCAAATCCTGACTCCTGGATCTCCAAGCTGTATGACTTTGGACAAGTCACTTAGCCACTCTAGATAACATGGGGATAATGATAGTCACTTACCTCAGAGCGTTGTTGGGATGTTTTAATCAGTTATTAAAGGAAAGCACCTAGGTCAGGACCTGGGACGAAGCCAGCATCAGTAAGTGTTAGCTGTGTGCATATCAGACACACTGGCAGGCAAGCTGGGGCTACTGGGCTTTATTGCACTGGCTCCCTTACAATGCAATAATGAGTCCCGTACTGTTTTTCCTCGCCGTAGGTCAGTGCAGCTGAATGGCCAGCCCCTAGTGATGGTGGACGACGGGACCCTCCCAGAATTGAAGCCCCGCCCCCTGCGGGCCGGCCGGACATTGGTCATCCCTCCAGTCACCATGGGCTTTTATGTGGTCAAGAACGTCAATGCTTTGGCCTGCCGCTACCGATAGACCACCCTCACACTCACACGCCACCAGTGGGCCTGCGGGACTGCCTTCCACTCTTCCACCCTAGTAGTAGCCTTTTTTTTCAGACATCTTAGCAATCAGCCTCTGCTGCCCCGTCCTGCTGGAATCAACATAGACTTGCTCTCCAAAGAGGCTACATGTTATAGCGTGAGCTTAGCCTAGGTAGGTCACATCCATCCCAAAAGAAAATGTAGATGTCATCTGTACCTATAGAAGGATAAAGGTATGTGTATAGAGCTGAATGCTTCCATTTGCATGCACCATGAAGACAAACTGCCAGCACACTCCCAGGACAAATGTTCCAAACAGCCCCACGATCCTGGTCACATAGCAATATAACTACAAAATCCAAACTGTAGCCTGTCGCTGCTGCCCTCAGCAGATGGGGAAAGAAAAAAACTGGGTGGACTTGCAAGAAGCCAATCCTCTCCTAACTCCTCCTTTGTCTGTTTCCTGCTGCCTCCCTGGGTTTCCTGACACGTCTCCTTCCATAGGGGAGCAAATGGGTGAGTCAGCTCTGGCCTGCTGGGTGAGCTGTTCATGTAATTTCCCGGCTGATATATGAATGTGTGCATCTGGGCTTCTGACAGTGGCATCCATCACTGGCTATCCCTCTGGGACGTGGGTGCTTCAAAAGTAAAATTACACTCGTACTCCAGGTTTTGTAAGAAGGTTCTATTCCTCTGTGAATCCAGATTCCATCACGGTTGGAATGGGAGTCAGGTAACAATATTCACTGAGTGGAAAGCAATGTATTAAGCACCACAAAAAGCAATCATCATCCTTCATGTTGCTATGAGGGAGAGAGATTTAGTACAAAGAGAAGGCACACTGAAACATCAAACACACACACACCCCAACTGAACAAAGCAAATTAGACCTTCCCCAAAATTGAGAAAATATGAAGGGCTTGACAGGGTAAGCCCTTAATTATGTGGTTGACTAAAACAATTAATAAAAAGAAAAAGATGTGAATCCAAGGTCATCACTGTGAGACACTAAATCTAACTTTTCTGCCTCTTCCCAAGTAGCTGTGTGCCTCTCGATGGCATTTACTAGGCAGAAATCCAGTCTGGTTATTAAAGATGACCAAGTCCATCCTATCCCAGACTGGCTTATTTGAGCATAGAACAAAGCTTCCAGTTGGCCACTCTGGGGAAGAATGGGGAATCTGGAGACTGAAGTATGGTGGCAAACTGCAGCGGTCGGTGGAAGCTTCTGAGTTGGGCCAGTGAGAAGTGGAGTGATTTAAAGTTCATGGTGAGGACCTTCCATATGATCCAAAGGGTATCTGGGTCTTTGCAAACAAGCTGCAACTGAAATGACTTTCTTTTCTGTGGATGATTTTCTTTCTCACAATAAATGATGTAAGCGATGCTTTTTTTCTGTAGAAGGAGGAGATATTTGACACTGTCCTAGGTTTCCAATTAAGACAGTGGTACAATGTCTGCCGTTGTGAAAGGATAGCAATGGGGTGACAGGGCATGACAGGGCAGGGTTGCTGAGGGCAGAGGCCATGGACATTGCCCAGGGAGTTAAAGATGTGGGCCAAGTCTGCAAAGTGAGAGGCAGGAGCAAGATTAAACAAGGGAGGAGGTAGAGGATTCTCAGCTTGGAGAACTGGGAATTGGAAGAATGAAGCTGACTACTGCTTCAAGAAGATAGTGGACTCTGGTTTTGACGTGCTTGTTATTAGGTACAGGAGGAACGGTACACGGGAGGTATACTGCAGCAACCAACAAAGGAAGAGACCGAGGACCAGGCTGGACTGGGTCAGTGGCTGTGCTCAGCATGGAAGCACCTGGAGAGAAGGGGCAGACCCTGACTGACACTGCCCCACAAGGCTGCCCAGAAGGGCGTTTTTTCTCTGGAACCAGGCACCTTCCACCAAAGCTTCAGCTCTGGGCAGGCAGGAGAGTGAAGTACCAAGACTGGGGGTAAAAAGGAGGAAAAAGAAGGAACAGATGGACAGGCCAAAGTGAGGAAGAGAGAGGAAAAGAAAAATACGACCAAAAGATTGTTTTCCCACACTTTTAAGGAACACAAGGAACAGATGGAGAGGCCAAAGTCGGGGGTAGGGAGGACAAGAGAAATGAGACAAAAAGGTTGTTTCCCCAAACTTTTAAAAATTTGCACAGATATCAAAATCTCTTCTGCATGCCAGTGTGGGTACAGCTGCAGGGCCCCCTGGTAATAACTAGAGTAACCAGAGGCCCCTAAGGGCCTGCCTGGGCTAGTTTGCTTTGCTTACATAGTAGCCCCGTGGTGGGGTTACTATCGCTACCCCATTTTTCCTATGAGACAGAGTCTGTGTCTTGCCCAGGGTCACCCAGGGGAATGGGCTGCTGAGTGCAGAATAATCCAGAGCCTGCCTACTTAACCACCAGGCTCAGTGGCCACCAGGTCATAAACACCCCTTCATCTCTCTGTAGGTCCTGCTCATTCAGTACAGCCAGGGCTTCCAGAGCTCCGTTCAAATACACTTTCTGTATGTAAGTGTTGATTTTTCACTAAGCCTTGCAGAATATAGGTAATTCTTGCTTCTTTTGTCTTTCTCTGTGTATTAAATGCTGCTCCCAAGAGGTTTAAGTTTTGTTTATTTTTTAGTTAATAAAAAGGGAAGAGGAAATTACTGAAATTTATCTTTGGAGTCCTGCAATTCCAGCTTTGCAACTGTTTCATGGAAGAAATATTTGCATTGTTTAAAGGATACTGAAAAACTCACTCTAACCTCACATTCCATGGAGAGTTTAGCAGAGGGCATCTTTTCCTGGCTTTCTCCCTTGGGGACGGAGGGGAGGGGTTACTAAACCTGTGGGGGCTGCTCTTCATAGGGATTCCCCTGTCACTCACCCCAAAGACAGCCTGTGGCAAAACTCAGCATCACAGCCCACATCAAGGAGCAGTTTGCCATCTGGAACCAGGGACAAGAGAGCAAAAGGGCTCATCCTGCAGCTGCCCCAGATCAGACTTTTCCTTCCTAAAACAAGACATGGCTGTGATAACCTGATATTTAAGAGCTACTTTTTTTTTTTTTGCCTCTAGGAATGATTTTCTTTCTCATTTCTTATCACAGAGGCTCAGAACAAATTCCCATTGTTAGTTGGAGAGAAAGTCCCAATTCTTCTAGTGCCCTGAAAAAAACCCTAACTGTGGGATATTAGCAGTATCTCTGCCAGAGAAAAGCTTAAAAAGACCAGAACTGGGCCACTGTGAGACTAAGGCCTGGGACTCCCAGAACTTCAATTCCCCAAATCCTACTGGCCCTCTGCAGCCCCATCCCCTCCCCAGCAGATGAGCCATCCCTGGGCAGGTGCGCCCAAAGCCCTGCTCTCTCCAGCAGGGCTGAGGTTGTAGGTAGATTCTGTCTGAGAGGCCCCCCCCACCTGCTGTCATCACCAGGGAGTCCCCGCAGCCTCCTGGGGGTGAGGACACAGGCAGCAGGGCTGTTAACTGCTGAGCTCCCAGTGTGGTCCGGCCAGGCTCAGCTTCTGCAGGTGTGCTCAGCGTGCACTCAAGGGCCCAGTGTGGGAGATGGATGCAGCTGCAGGGTTCACCTTGGAAATCCGTGGAGAGTGGCTTTATTTCTCAAAACAAAGGGGCAATGTTTAATCTCTGCAGAAGCAAAGGTGAACCAGGTGGATCCCTTTAACAATAAAAACACCGGGACAGGAAAGGACTTTAACATTTTGAAATACTGATAGAGCAACCAAAAATAATAGAGATACAGCTTTGAGAAGGCAAGGGAAGAAAGAGCATAAACACTTATCCAGCATGATTTCCTCCATGTCCCTCGCTCCAGCCTTAGCACAACTGCCCCAGTCTGGACCCTGCGATGGCTCTTTTCCACTGACGTACTCTCCAGTTCCACAGCCTGCCCTCTGCCAGCCACTCTGTCCCCAACCAGGAGCCCAGGGAAATCTGCTATATTGAGATGGAGTTAAGTTTCAATTTTAAAATTATTTGTAATCTTTTCTTAGGCTATACCAGAATCAAAAAGAAGATAATAAGATGTACTCCAAAGAGAGACAGTGCTAAAATGAAGAATTTCTTTGCTATTATGAGACCCAACAACTAGAGCATATAGAATCCCTCCCTCTGGGTTCCACCAAGAGTGGCACAGAGGCTTTTCTTACTGCCCTTCCTTCACTGAATGCCTTCTTCTCAGCAGACGTCTTGTTTCACTTAATCCTCAAGGCGGTCCTGGGTGGTATGGTGAGCATTTAGACCCAATTATAGATGGGGACGATTGGAGAAAGAACTTGCCCAAGGCTACCCAGGTAAACAGAGTGGCAGCGCTGGGATTATTTGAACCCAGGTCTGTTGGATTCCAAAGCCTGTGCTTATTACACTGAGTGACCTCTCCTCTGACCAACTATAGCCAACTTTTTTCATCTCTGTGTTGCCCACAGCTAGCTTTCTTAATGTCCTGTGTGTGTCCTACAGAAAACCCTAGCAGTACCTTCCCCCAGAACAGTTGATCTCTGGTTTAGGGAAGCCACCTAGCTGCTCTGATGAATAGTAAGTGGGGTTGTGACCAGTCTTAGCTGTAGAACTTTGAGTCCAGGCTCACCATGGCCCCTCACTGGCCCTCCTGGTCTCCTCCTCTGTGTTTTCCCATAAAACACTTTAAGGACCACTACCACCACCACCACCGACCATAGATAATGATTCTTGGTGTCCCTAAGTCCTGGGAGGTGGGTGGCAGAGCCAGTCAACACTCACACATACAGCCTCCAAGGATGCTGCTCCCCTGCCCCCACCACCCAGAGGTTTGGAAGTCTCTGTTTGTCTTTCCAGACTAAATAAAAAGTCCATTGACCATTGTCCCAGGGGTAGTATTTGCAAATACCACTCTAAAACAAGAAAGTCAAAATCTAACAAGCCAGCTCTCTGGCACCACTTCCTTCCAAACACCAGGGCAGCCCCTGTGAGTGCTGGGAGCATTGGGCAGGAGCTGACCAAGTTCCATGTGACGAGATCATGAAAGAATCCCAGGGTCCTGCACACCCAACCCAGAAAGGGACCCTTTCTACACAAACCTTACTCTTCTAATTATTATTCATGAAAATATTCTAGAATTCTTTTTCAGGTTGTAAATGTTATGTGATAAATTATATTTTTGGAAGAAGCAAAAAGAAACCTTGGTTTTATTCATCTAGAAGTTGGCAAAATGAGGGCAGGAATACCTCCCAGAAAAAGTTTCTTCTCTATGCAGGGGATTTTCACAGGTGTTAATATTTTCTTCCAGAAAACAGATTATATTATGGTTTATATGAGCCTGGTGATTGCAGAGTTGGGGTCCATGAGGTAGTTTATATTTTGAGGTACTGTTTTATTAGGAATAAAATGTGACTACTCTAACTTTCAGTTCTCAGGGTGCTCTGTGGGGAAAGGCAGCCACACTATACCTTGACCTTAAGGCTGACTGCTTGATGAACTAACACATGCCTGGTATCTTTCATTCCACTGTGTGTTGCCCTCCTCCCCTCCCCCACAAGCTTTGCTTCAACTATTCTAAGTAGAAATTAAATTTTATAATTCTAGTTAGATGTCATTGACTATATTAGGTAAAGTAACTGTTGACTACAATAACAGGTAAACCCCAGAATCTCAATGGCTCAACACAGTCAAAGATTATTTCTTGCTCACAACTCATGTAAAGTTCAATTGGTAGCAGTGGGGAAGGGGGCAGTGGTTCTTTCCCTGTAGTCATTTAGGGATCTGGACTGATGTAGGCCCTCCAGCGTCTTTGGCACTTCCCTCAAGGCTGCTCTGGGCTTCAACATGCAGCTGGCAGACAAGGAGAGCGAGCATGCAGGATTGCATGGGGGTAGTTAGGGGCCTAACCTGGAACTGGCATAAATCCTTTCCACTCAATTCCATTCGCCAGCCGTCAGTCCCGTGGTCCCATCTAGATGCTAGGGGTAGGAAGTAAAGTCCTTAGCCAAGGCAGCCACTTTCCAGCAACAACTATATTTCATGGAAGAGGAACACCACACTTTGATGGATGCTAGGAGACCAGAGAATAAGTCAGTGATACTAGGTCCTTCCAGCTGATTTGACATCACGTGAGTGATACATACAATTTGTGTGTGGTGGTATTTAAATCCACGGGCCTTTTTTTGCACACTCCATAATGACCTAAAGGAGCGTTTTTCTTCATCTCCCCTACTCCCAAAGTACCACCTCTCCCAGCGCTAGGCTGATTTTCATCAGAAAACAATCTCTGTTGTTCCCCTGCTCTCTAGGTAGGATGTACATAGTACTAGATGCTGCGCCTTCTCCTGGACGTGTCAAAAATATAATCCGAAACCTCAAATAGCAAAGGGGGTTAAAAGGTCACTGGAGAATCAGAGACCACACTATAGATCAAATGAACCCCCACATCTGGAGATCACAACAACTCTATTCCACTGATTCTACCCACGTCAGAAAACAAGTCACTCAGCCTCTCTGGACCTCAGTGTCCTCATCTGTAAAATGAGAACTTTGGGTTAAGTGAACTCTAATCTAAGGTCACCTATTGTCTGATTCTTTGTCAGATGGTCCCTGTTCCAGCTGCTACTGTTTTCGTATTTCCTCTTCACATTGACTTATATATTGGATACACCCTTTTAAGAAGTTTTAAAGTTATTAATAGCTTTAATTTTGGTCGCTATTTCTACATAAATGCAATGTGCCTTTTAGAATGCATGCTTGTGAAACTTAACACAGACAATGTGATCTGAAGATCCCCTCACCCCCAGGGATAATGTCGTGATTTTTCCTTGATATTAAAAAATCACTTGACTCTTGCCATCCAAATTTCTTCCAAGCAGTGATGCAGTGAAAATTTAATGGAAACTAAACATGCCTCAAGGGATACTCACCTTGTTAGGTTTTTAAAAGAAAAAGATTGACCTCGCTTGTGGGAAATTAGTTAAATTGAACTTTAAGACAAGTACATGGGATTACCGCAACAGCATCTGAGATGTACATAGTAGACTTTTATCATGTGTGTACCTAATGTCCTGGAACTCCACTAAGTCTGGGTATGGGTGGGCAGTGGGAGGGGTGAGAAAACTGGAGAGGCAGTGAAAGGAAAGATGGAGAGATAGGGAGAGAAAGAATGAACAACCAAAATAACGCTAAGGGAGATGCAAAAAAAATGAAGAGCAACATAAAGGGTAATTATGTGCGAAAATCTAAATAAATATAAAACAATAATAGTGTCTCACGGGATTTAAAATATATATAGAATTAAAAATGGGTTACAATAATAGTATACATACTGAAAGCAGGTAAATGGAAGGTATTCTAACATCCTTCTATTTTCTTTTTTTTTTTTTTGTGGTTAAGTAATTTTATTATTTTTCTAGTGGTTGCCAAATAGTGATATTATAATTCCATCATTCCCTCTACATTCACTCACTGGTTTTTTCCTCATCCCGAAACCATACCTCACCCCGAGTCTGTGGAAAAATTGTCTTCCATCAAACCTCTCTGCTAATGATAAGCTGTATTTGCAGCTGCTCCCCAGCACTAGCATCACCGCCTCAGCTCCACCTCCGATCATCAGGCATTAGATTCTCGTAAGGAGTGCACAACCTAGATCCCTTCCCTGCGCAGTTTACAGCAGGTTTCCTGCTCCTGTGAGAATCTAATGCCGCTGCTGATCTGACAGGAGGCGGAGCTTATGCGGTGAGGTAAGCGATGTGAGCGGCTGTAAATACAGATGAAGCTTCCTTGTTGCCAGCCACTCACCTCCTGCTGTGCAGCCGGTTCCTAACAGGCCACAGACTGGTATCGATATCTGTCTGGTATCGGTCTGTGGCCCAGGGGTTGAGGACTGCAGTGCTACAACATGAATGAACCTTGAGGATATTATGGTAAGTGAAATAAGCCAGACATAAAAAGACAAATACTGTATGCTTCCACCTACAAGATGTACTTAAAGTAGTTAAATTCAGAGTCAGAAAGTAGCATAGTGGTTGGCTAAGGGGACGGGGGAAAGAAGAATTACTGTTTAATGGGTATAGAGCTTCAGTTTTACAAGATGAAAAGTTACAGAGATGGATGATGAAAAGCTGCACAACATTATGAATTTATTTAATAGCACTGAACTGTGAAAATGGCTAAATGGTAAGTTTTATGTTATGTGTATTTTACCACAATAAAAAAATTGGAAAAAGAAACTTAACACTGTCACAAAAACATGTATGTAACTAAAAATAGACTAAACTGGATTACATCAAAATTAAAAACTTTGGTGCTACAAATGACACCATTAAGAAAGTGAAAAAAACAAACCACATAATGGGAAAAAGCTTTTGCAAATCACATCTGATAAGGGACTGGTATCCAGAATATATAAAGAACTCTCATAACCCAGTAAGAAAGGCAAATAATTCAAAAATGGATAAAGGGCTTGAATAGACATTTCTCCAAAGAAGATGTACAAATGGGCAAAAAGCACATGAAAAGATGCTGAACAGCATTAATCATTAGGGAAATGCAAATTACTATCAGGAGATGTCACTCCACCCCCACTAAGATGGCTATAATAAAAAAAATGGAGAAATCAGAACCCCGGTGCACTGCCGTTGGGAAATGGAAACTACTAATAGGGAAACGGATAACACCAGCATATCCATTCGATGGCATTTATTCAGCCACTGAAATTCATGCTCATAAAGAGTTGGACACAAGAGAGAAACATAGTGAGGAAACAATCTCAACTGTGGGCCAGAAAGAGAGATGCCTTTGATGGGGCTATGGGCTGCAGATGGAAAGTTGGAAGTTGCCCTAAAGTGAGCCAGGAGGGGTGGGTAGTGGGGGTGCAGGGGACCAGTGATGCTTACTTAGACAGTATCCCGAATCTGGACGTGGTGGAGGCATTAATTCTTGGCCCCTGCCTTTGCCCCAAGGGATGCTCAATCTCCTGTATCCTCAGCCAGTCCCTGCACCCATCCCCTGCTGGGCTGGGCTCAAAGCTCCCAGGTGGTACCAAGGCACTGAGGGGTGCCTTGTGTGGGCATTTAGCCCCTGCCATGATCTACATCAGCAGCCTCCTTCAGCCACCCCAAATACACATACAATTTTAATAAATCTTGCAAACACAGGTTCAAGATAAAATTCCTAATGTGCACCTCACTCCCAAATGGATTGAGAACCCTTATAAAGAAACCCCAGCTTTGGCCCTCTGGGGCAACCAGGTCCTTCTTCAGGCTATGTCTCCTCCCCAGGAGGTCACGGAAAGCAGCCACAAATGGGCAGCTCTCGCCCCAAAACCAGAGTGCAGCAAGTAAAGCCAGAATTGAGAAGGAGCCCCGCAGGGAGCCAGGAAACCTGTATTTTGATCCCAGTTCGGCCCCTCGTTAAGTTATTTCTTCTCTCTGAGCCTCAGTTTCCTTTTCTGTAAAATGGGTCTAAATTGGGACTGTTGCAGTGCCTTGGTGGGGAATCACTTGAGCTGAGGCAAGTGGAAGGGCCAAGCACAGTGCCGGACACACAACCGGTGCCTCTGATGGCTGTGGACACGTTCCCCAACCCTGTGCGCCTCAGTGCCCTCCGCGTTGATAGGAGGAATGTGGCCACAGGACGGCCCGATTCGGAGCCGGCGGGACGAGAGCGCCCAGCAGGAGCGCGCGGCTCATCTGGCCAGGGCTCGCCGGCAGGGGCGGGGCTTGGATCCACGCGAGGAGAGGAGAACCCCCTCCCGGGCGGGGTGGTCACGTGGGCCAGTCACGTGGGCCTTCCCGGAAGCGCGCCAGGCTTCGGGCCGGCCGGGCGGTGTGTGGTCCGCGATCTGGTACGTGGGCCTCCCAGGCTGTGGAGCGCATCCCTTGGCTGTCCCCTCCGTGGGCGGGGGGCTTCCTCCGGGAGTCCCCGCGCAGCCCTCCCGGAAGTCGGGCAGGGGCCGTAGGGGTCCCCGGGAGCGGGCCCCTAGCCATCGCAGGCGTGTCGCCGTGGGCGGGTCGCTTCACCTCTCCGAGCCAAAGTTTCTCCAGCCCTGAAGTGAGGCGGTGTCACAAATCCAGCCTCTTTCCCAAGGTCGCTGTGAGGTTCGGGGGCGGGGGAGAGGTGGAACTGGGGTGAAACTGGGCAGAAACTGTGGCTGTGGCGTGCTGGACAAACAGGAAGCCAGCCCTTGGGTGGGCGCCCCGCGGCGGCGAACCGCGCCCCGGCTCAGCGAGGCTCCCCCGCCTCCCAGGTCTCCTATCCCTGTGGGGCAGGGCCGGAGCTCGAGCTGCTGGAAGACGGGACCCAAGGCCGAAGGGGCAGTTCGCTGGGGAGTGGGGGAGAGCCCGAGATCCAGATGGTGACAATGAGGGCTGGGTGTTTTTCCTCTCGGGTTGGCCCAGCGCCGTCTGGGGCTCCCTTTACCAGTAAGTCCCCTCTGAGTTCCCTCTCTAGAGCAGGACAGCGAGGAGAACACAGAAATCACAAAATGACACCGGCTGGGTTCTCTCTCCAACAGCCTTTGATAAAAACAAACAAACAAAAAAGCTGCAGAACCTACTGCCCGTTGAAAGCATCCCCATGTTTGGGGAAACTTGGCATTAAGGTCAATCGTGCAGGTAGTGGAGTTGGTCTCAGAGTTAGGTTGCAGAAGATGCTGAACCCCTAACAGCCCTTTCTCTGTGCCTAGGAGTCACTTGCCACTTATTTATTTACAGTGTTTGATTTCCTGATTAAGTTTTCTATGGTTCCTGCCTTTTATCAGAATATGAATGACTCTGGAACCGGTTTTGCCTACCCTGTTATTTGAAAAAAGGAAGCTGGAAAATAAGAATAAAGACCCCCATGTCTGTAAAACGGCAGAGCTCGCTAAGGTTGCTCCCGTGACTCCCTGTAATCCTGCAGCGAGGCGGAGCCAGCGGTTGTTGCTCCGTTTCACACCAGGAGATTCAGGCTTGGGGAGGCGTAAGTGACTTGGCAGAGACAAACCTGTTATAGAACCTGGTCCCGCTGCCTTTTCTGCTAGGGTTTATTGCCATTGGCCACATCCATCCAGAATGCCTACTCTCTTCACTGGGGCTGGGACTGCGTCCCCCCGAGGCCTGGGATGTGCCATGCTGTCTCCCATCGGTCACCCAGAGCAGGCTCCCTGGAACTGCTGGGGAACTCTGAGTGACCCACAGAGAAGTGAGAGTGGGCAGTGCTGGCCAGGTTCTTCATGTTCTCCATGATGGAGGAGAGGGGCAGGAGCTGGGGTATGTTCTGAGCAGACTGCCTCAGGGCCTGGAGAGACCTGGGACCACGCAGCCCTTCTCCAGCTTGTGCAGCAGTCGAGACTAGAGTGTCTGTGCTTGCCCTCACGCTCTTTCTGTTTTAAGCGTTTGCAGGACTGAGGATGCTGCGTTGCTTTCCCATGAGCTGGTCACCAAGTCTGTCTACTGCAGTCCTTCCTGAACCTCTGGCTGTCTGGAGGCTCTGCAGTGCTCCGTGTCGAGGTAGATGATCTTGCCCCACCTGGGGCAGACAGGGAGGCAGGCAGCACCTGCCCTGGGGCTGTGCGAGGCAGCGGAATGGGATGGGCAGTGGGCTGAGCACCTTGGGCTCTGCTGACTCTCATCCCCACCCCTTGCCCAGCTCTGCATCCTGACATCACCTTCATGCTGGTGCCGAGTCTCTCCTTCCTCCCTTGCATCCAGGCGGTCATCAAGGCCTGCTAGGTCACTTAGCTGCAGCTCTTGAATTGGCCCCTTCCTCTCCACTGGCCTGGCCCCACCAGGGAGCGAGCGCTCATTTCCTCACACCAAGATGACTGGCCTCCACAACCTTGACCTCGCCCGTCTCCAGCCAGCCTGTCCACAGCCTGCCTTTCCCCGGCCCATGCACTTCCTTCCTGTCAGGCTGACCCCGCAAACCCTCTTCTTTGTCACACTCTGCCAGGAGTCCCAGAGCAGCTTCTTCAGGTCCACCTGCTCTCTCTCAGCAACCTCGTCTCCACACCTGTGCCTCTCTCCTTTTCTGCCTTAGTGCTCAGCAACTCCGTGGAAACAGGCTGCATTCCTTGTTCCCTGGGCTGCTAGATCTCCCCACATTCTCCTGCGAACACCTTGGGGCCAGGTGCTCTGAGTTAGCATTTGGGAGGAATTCACTAAGCACCACTGAGCCAGACACAGGGATCCTGAAGATGATGGAGCACAAGGCCTGAGATGCTGTAATCCTTCTGAGAAAGCCACACAGCCACTCATGGGAGAGCTAGAGCAGAGCTTCCTCATCAGTCATGCTGAGCACGTGTGCAACATGGTCACGTCTACGTTGCACACTGAGGCACACGAGAGGGTTTGAAGCTCCTGCCTGAGGCCTCTCAGCTGCAAGCTGCCACCTGCAGCTCTGGCCTCGCCAGACTTGGTGGGCCCCCAGGGTTTTAGAGGATTGATGTCCTGCTGCGCCCCAGAGGGCCAAGGCACAGTGTGGGAAGCTCTGTATTGAGAATCTACCAGTGGGTGAATGGTAAAATGCATTTCTCGTACAACCAGGCACAGAGGGTGCATGAGTGGGTGGTGGGGAAGGAGGTTGGGAGGGGTTAAGGTCACTGCTGGATGTGGCCAGAGGAGTGGCAGCTAAATAGGTGCGAGAAGGAACCATGGACAGGGTCCTTAGGCAGATTCTGTTTCTGCCAAGAGCAGGGGGAGCTTTTGAATGGAATTTCTGTAATGCTGACATAAATTCCTCATGGACTTTGAGACTCATCTTCAAGATCTCAGGGCTGCTCCATTCCAGACCAGGTTCCCCGCATAGTTGGTTCTGTGTCGAGACTAAGAACTGGATCCGTTCCCTACCCAGTTTGGTTCCAGTAGGCCCCATGGTGGGTCTGATGCTATGGTGAAAGGGGCCAGATAACAGAGGACAGAGCCCTGGCCTTGGCACCAGACAGGTCTGCGTTCAGATCCCGGCTCTGCCACTTTCAGCTGTGTCTGTGCCCCGCCCTGTGATATGGGGGTAACCAAAGAGCCCCGCTTTATCAAGTTGTGAGGGTGTGACAGTAACACTGGGAAGCGCTTATGGTAGAGCCTGGTGTGCAGAGGGGTCCATGAATGCTTGCTGGGGTTGGGATCCTCTCCATTACTCAGGCTGAGCTCATGGGCAGGGGTCCCGGGTGACCTTGACTTGCTTCTCCCTGGCAGATGAAGTGCGTGTTGGTGACCACTGAGGGTGCAGAGGTCCTCTTCTACTGGACAGACAAGGAGTTTGAAGAGAGTGTCCGGCTGAAGTTTGAGCAGTCAGAGGATGAGGAGGAAGAGGTGAGTGTGGAGTGGGCTGTCCCAGGAGGATGGAGGGGAGGGAACAGCACAAAACTAGCAAAGGCAAGGAGGCAGGAGAGCCTGTGTTCACCCTCCTGGGCCAGCCTGAGCAATCGGCAGGGCGGTGTGCACGGTCCAGTGTCCTTCGCACCTGGACTCGCGTCTTCGGGGGTCGGCCTCCTCGTGCTCTGAGTGCAGGGACCCCCACCCCCCCACCAGGGCTACTGGGCTAAATGAGGGCAAGAGGAGTCGAATTTTAATCACGCAGCAGAGAAACTTAGTGTCATTAGTTTCTCTACCTAAAAAGTTTAACATACACTTCACATTAATTTTTTAAACAGCTGTATTCAGGTGTAATTGACACACCATAAACCGCATGTATGTGAAGTGCACAATGTGATATGCTTTGATATGTATATATACCTTATTCCATCACAGTCAATAAAATGAGCGTATCTGCCACCCCAAAGGTATAATCCCTCCTTGGCCACCCCCACCCCATAGCAACCACAGATCTGCTTTCTGTCACGATAGCTTAGTTTATATTTTATAGACTTTTATATAAATGGACTCATACAGTATGTACTTGGGTGTAGTTTGGTTTTGGTTTGGCTTCTTTCAGCGTAGGTACTGTGTGATTCATCCATGTTGTAGCACGTATCCGTAGTACATTGCTGAGTAGTAATCTGTTATATCAATGTGCCATAATTTATTCATTTACCTGTTGATGGACATCTCTGTTGTTTCCAGTTTTGACTATTACAAATAAAGCAGCTGTGAACATTCATGTACAAGTCTACGTATAGACACATGCTTTCATTTCTCATGGACAGATACTTACCGGGGAATGGCTGGATCATGTAGGTGTATGTTTAACTTCTTAAGAAACTGCCAGACATTTCCATAGTGGTTATGTCATTTTCCATTCCACTCACAGTGTTTGAGAGTTACAGTTCCTCCATACCCTCGCTAACAGAGTCTTTTTACTTTTGACATGCTAATGGATGTCTAGTAGAATCTCATTGTGTTTTAATTTTTGTTTTGTTAATGACTAATGATTTAGAGCATTTTTTCATGTGTTTATTTGCCATATCTTTTGCCTATTTTTTATTCAGGTTGATTGTTTCTTCTTAATATTCTTACTGAGTTTTGAGAGCTTCGAATATATTTTGGATTCAAGTCTTTTATTAGATATATGTTTTACAAATATTTTCTTCCAGTTTGTGGCTTTTCTTTATATTCTCTTAATAGTATCTTTCAAAGAGCAGAAGTTTTTAATTTTTGATAACTCCAATGTATCCATTTCATTTTTATGGATCATGCTTTTAGTGTCATAGGTAAGGAATCTTTGCCCAACCCCAAATCACAGCATTTTTCCTATATTTTATTTTGGAAATTTTATAATTTTTGGTTCTATGTTAGGTGTAATCATCTTTGTATATGGTGTGAGGTATGGATCAAGGTTTTTGTTTTTTTTTTTCATACAGACATCCAATTTAACACTTTAATGGTACAACTCAGGAATACTTGTCATTTTCACTTATATAATTTCCACTGTGCATTCTAAAGGAGTAATTTATTTTGAAAATTTTTCCAGATTAATTTTGGATTAAAAAAATTTTTATTGGACATGTAGTAGAGAGAATTTTGCATTTGTGCAGCAGCATAGACCAGTTACCTCTCTTGCCCTTCCTGCTCTAACGGGCCAGGTCACCTGACCAGTGCCTGAGCCAGCTTCACTTCAGCAGGTTATCCCACCGTCAGCATCACCAATATTCTTGTCACAGTCTGTAGGAGAAGACAAGATACCAGAGATTATAGACATACAGGCGGTTTTATTTAAGCTAAAAAATAGGACTGTGTGTTAGGCTCTTTTATTTTTTACCAGCCAATACATACAATTTTTAAAAGAATTTTTAGATATTTCAGTTTTAGGTATTTCTACTGTTTCAACTAGGTCAGTTTAAGAAGCAAACCATTTGGCAGGCTTCCTCTTCCTCTTTATTAAAAACCTGGTAAAGAAACAAACTCCTGATTTTTCAGTTCCTAAATGTCTAGTGTGAAGGAAAAAGTCTTCGGAGGTACGTGTGCAGAGCCCTTAGTTGAGGGCCTGGCACGGAGGGAGCACCGTGGGAAGGTTGGTCATTCTTTATTTTAGAAGCAGCCTTTGCAAAGGTAGATAGGGCATAGGCATTTCTGTCACCTACTGGGGGCATACTGGGGACACCCACGGATGCCCCTCTGTCATCCTTGAGCTAGCTGGGCTCCAAGGTGGCCAGGTACAGCTGCACAAGTTGTGCGGGGCTGGGGAGTATGGGGGCACCAGGGCTGTAGGCAGGGGCAGGACGGGGCCATGTGGGGGTCGGGCTATGCAGGGCCAGGGCCAAAAAAAGGAAAAAATTCTCTAAAATTTTATTTTTTAGGTGCAACACCCTTTTTTCCTGATCATATAAATATAACAATGTAAGTTAATTGTAGGCAATTTGGAAATACAAAGAAATTTTTTTTTTTTTTTTTTTTTTTTTTTTTTTTTGAGACAAAGTCTCACTCTTTTGCCCGGGTTAGAGTGAGTGCCGTGGCGTCAGCCTAGCTCACAACAACCTCAAACTCCTGGGCTCAAGCGATCCTCCTGCCTCAGCCTCCCGAGTAGCTGGGACTACAGGCATGTGCCACCATGCCCGGCTAATTTTTCTATGTATTTTTAGTTGTCCAATTAATTTCTTTCTATTTTTAGTAGAGACGGGGTCTCGCTCTTGCTCAGGCTGGTTTCGAACTCCTGAGCTCAAACAATCCGCCCGCCTCGGCCTCCCAGAGAGCTAGGATTACAGGCGTGAGCCACCGCGCCCGGCCTAAAAGAAATATTTTTTAAATGACCTGTACTTCCACTACCCAGAGCTATTAGCCTTTTGTTACACTTTCTTTGGGTTTTTATCTTTTCTATATAGTTGAGATCATACCACATTTCCAGTTTTAGTTCCTGTTTTTTTCATTTGCCATTATATCAAGATCTTTATTCCATTTTGTTAAATATTCTCAGAAGCATAATTCTTAACATAAGCATAATATTCTAGTGTGTGAATAAAGGTATAATTTACTTAACCATTTTCCTACTGCTGAACATATATACTGCTCCAGTTTGCTGCCACTATTGCTATAAGGAACATTTGTGCTTGAGTTTTATCACTTATTTGATTATTTCCTTAGGATAAATTCTCAAAAATGGAAATATTGAGTCAAAAACCATTCAAAGATATTGTACCACTTTATAATTCCACCAAGTAATATATGAGAATGCCCCTTTACCTCTACATACACCAAAAATTTTCATCTCCCCTCACCAAATAAAAGTTATATCTGCAGGAAAAGCTACAATCAAGCCTCACTTAATGGTGGGGATATGTTGGGAGAAATGCATCGTTAAGCAATTTCGTCACTGTGTGAATGTCACAGAATGCACTTAACACAAAGTTAGATGGTGTAGCCTCTTACATACCTCGGCTGTGTGGTGCAGCCTGTTGCTCCCAGGCTACAAACCTGTACAGCATGTTACTGTAGCGAATACTGCAGGCAGTTGTAACACAGTGGTAAGTGTGTATGTATCTAAACATATCTCAACATAGAAAAGGTACAGTAAAAATGTGGCATTATAATCTTATGAAACCACCTTTGTATATATGATCCATCGTTGACCAAAACATTGTCATGTGGGACATGACTACTGCTATTAAGATGAGTTGCTATATATACACAATCCAGATTTTTAAGTGACGTTTCTATTAATATAATTTATTAACGACAGTTCAAGAAAATCATGGTATGTGAATAATTCAACAAACATTTATTCTTGCCTATTCTTGCCTAAGGCGGGTATTCCTTCAGCAAATTTTAATTGAGAACCTACTACGTGCTGGCCTCTGGGGATAAAACAGTGAACTTAGCAACATGATTCCTGCTTTCATGGAACTTAGAGTCTAAAGAGGGATGATGGTCAGTGAACCAGATGGCAAGTAAATACCATGAGTTCAGTAGTGACAAATGGTCTGAAGAAGTTACACAGGGTATGGGATGGGGGTGGCTGGGTGGGATAGCCTGAGGGTGGTCAGCAAAGGAGCCATCTGAGCTGGGACCGGAGGATGAGAAGGACCCACTGTGGCAGGCTGCAAGAGCTGGGCACAGTCCTCGGTTCCTGAATGTTGGCAGGAGAATAGTGCCATGTCCCACTCATCTTTTAAATGCCACAGATGACCACTGACCAGTTGCCTGTTTTTCTTTTCAAGGCAAGGTCTTACTCAGCTCCTTGTAGATTTCCCCAGCTCCAAGTTAAGGATCCGCCTTCTCATATTTCATTCTCGTCTCCTGAAAGTGGCTCGGGAAAGGTCTGCTGTTTTCTTCCTTTCTCTTTATTCTACTGTGAAGAATTTGAGTTGTTATCATTCCACTGGCTTTATCCTGTTTTTATTCACAGATTTTCAACACATCTGTGCAGTTCCTTTTGGTTTTTGTTTATGTGTTTTGTTCCTTCTTTTGCAGGGTGGAGAGAATGGATGGGGAAGAGCTTATCAGAGTAAAGGCACACATGTTGTGGAAAATAGGGTAGTACAGAAACATAAAAAGTAGAGGAAAAAAATCATTCATGATCTCTCTGTCCAGAAGTATTGACTTTAACAGTGTTCACTTTCTTAGTGTTTTTCAACACGTTGTTGTTTTTTTTCATGCATTTTTAAATACAGAGCATCCATCCGCCTTTTTTTTTTTTACTACAACATTATATCAGAGGAATTTTCCACGTCATTGAAACACTCTAATATTTTGAGTGGCTATGGACTCTTCCATCATTTAGATGTACTGAAATTTATGTAGCTGCTTCCTGGTGCTGGACATTAATGTTTTTTTCCAGTTTACAGTAAACTGTGCTGTAGTGAACATCTTTGTGCATGTGTCTTCGTCCCCCTCTCTGGTCATTTTCCATGGGATAAATTCTCCAAAGTAGACTTACTGGAACCAACAGCATGGAGCTGCCACGAACTTCCTCCTCGGTCCCGTGCTCCGCACATTCCCCTGTCGTGCTGCAGCCTCGTTCCTAGTGTTTCCCTCTCCCTTCTGAGCCTGAACAGCACGGGTAGCTGGTGACCCTTCCCAGCCTTCCTAACCACCACCCACGGTGTCTTTTGGTCCCCCTCCCTAGTAGGACAGTGAAAACCTCCCAGGCGGGTCTGGCCCTCTGGAGCCCTCGATGTCCAGGCCTGGGTCTTGTCCCTGGTGTCTGGCCCACTCTAAGCAGTGTCCTTTTCTCCCCTCTTGCAGCTCCCCGCCCTGGAGGACCAGCTCAGCACCCTCCTTGCCCCGGTCATCATCTCCTCCATGACGATGCTGGAGAAGCTCTCAGACACGTACACCTGCTTCTCAACGGAAAATGACAGCCACCTGTATGTCCTTCACCTGGTGAGTACGGTGCTCTTCACTCTGTGGGGAGTCCAAAGCTTCTCCCTATCTTGTACTTTAGACTCCTTTGGAAGGCAGAAGCTGCATCTTATCCAGGTCCCTTGGGACCCGATCCTCCCCTTCCCTGTCCGCAGAGATGGGGGCAGGTGAAGGGAAGGCCTGGGGCTGGCTGACGTTGGCCCGGCTGTGCCTACAGTTTGGAGAGTGCCTGTTCATCGCCATCAATGGAGACCACACAGAGACTGAGGGGGACCTTCGGCGGAAGCTGTGTGTGCTCAAGTACCTGTTCGAGGTGCACTTCGGGCTGGTGACCGTGGACAGCCAGCTCATCCGAAAGGAGTGAGTCCTCCAAGCTGGTGCCACCACCCCCCACCCCCGACGTCCTTTGCTGAGCATCCTTGCTGGGCCAGGCAGCAGGCGCCCGGCCTCTGTAAAGCTGCCATTCCACTGCCCCTGGCTGGGTCTCTGAGTCAGAGAAGCAGAGCTCGAATGGACCATCTTATCCATCCTTTCCATGTTACATATGGGGGAAACTGAGGACAGAGAATTTAAATAGCTTGCTCAGGGCCATCCAGCTGGTTGGTGGCACCACCCGGCCTGGAGATCAGAGCTCAGGATTCTAAGTCCAGTGCTCGTCCTGTTCCCCTAACACCAGTTGCCTGTCCCTGTATACCTGGTGTGAGCTAGTCCTCAGTGGCTTGTCAGAGAAGCTTTTAGACTCTCGCTCCAGAACAGCACATGCCTGTGCACGCTCATATAATCGTGTGAATGTTTTCTGAGAGGACAGACCCCCAAACCTGTGTCTAGGCCAGCAGTAAAGAAATCAGGGAAAGAGAGTGGTGGGAAGGACCCCAGAAAAGAAATGCGGTTGAAATGCAGGCCTAGAAGTGAGGCTGGGATCACGCCCTGATTCTCCCATACAGATGGGAAGTAGCAAAGTTTGGAACTCTGGGTCCTTTGAGTTTTGTAGTGATGGCGAGCGAGTACCCATATGGAGACACTTGTCAAGTTAGCAAACATTTCCTGAGTCATTTTAGCCCAGGTAGCTCACAGTTTCATTGGGATGCCCAGTGCGGGTCTCGTCAGCATTTGAGGTGGCTGTGGCCCTGTGTGTGGCTCTGGTGACAGACTAGAGCTTTCTGTCTCAGTGACCTGTAGGGGATGTGAGAGGCATGGAAAACTCAGGCACCACCCTGGGTCTGTCTCTAGCTGGCTTTGTGTGACGTGTCTGTGTGTGCGGCAATTTGCTCAGGTGCCTGCCTCTTGGCTCCGTGCTCATGCCCCCACCCCACAGCTAGGGCTCAGCCAGAAACACGGCCTCCTCTGTGCTATGTGGCTGTCCCAGTTACGTGGTCACGACACATGAGCTGACCCAGCTCTGATGCTGAGCTGGGACTGTGCTCCTTTGGTTGGGGCTGGGGAAACCAGCTTTCTCACAGTCTCTCCTGCTCCCTCTGGCTCTGCCCCCAGGCTGCGGCCCTCAGACCTGGAGCAGCGTGTCCGGGTGTGGGAGCGCTTCCAGCGTCTGCTATGGACCTACGGCCGCCTGCGGGAGCAAGAGCAGTGTTTCGCTGTGGAGGTGACTACTGGGCGTGGGAGTCCTCAGGGCTGAAGGTGTTGGGTCAGAGGGGGCATCTGGCTTTAAAACCACATTTTGCCACTAAGAAGTGAAGGCACAAGCCGACCTTAAAACTCATGTGTTCAGGGAGTTATTTTTTCTGGCAACATGGTGAGTGGGGTTCTTTGATGGGCCTTCCCATATAAAAACAGCTAGATCCTGGGTAACACAGATTTTTTAATGCTTTGGAGTTCACTGCAAATTATAGAAATCTCTGAAGATAGCCCCTTCAACCCTGCTCTCCTCCCCCCACAAAAATTATATTGAGCTGAAGCTAGAGTGGAAAGCAGTGAGAAAAAAGCAGCACTAAAGGCAAGAGCGCCCTGAGTGCAAATGATACCAACACTACAGCCATGAACTAGCCTTAGGCCAGAGGCAACATAGAGCAGCTGAACCGGTAGCTCTAGGTTAAGCCCAGACCAGAGGAGCTACAGTGGCTTTGGGCAGTAGCACTCCCTGGCTCCCTGTGGAGGCAAACACTAATTCTCTCTGGATCAATGGTTCTTATACCCCAGTATGTGTCAGAATCTTCTTTAGGGCTTGTTAAATACAAGTTACTGGGCCTCACTCTCAGAGTTTCTCACTAAGTGGGTTTGGAATGGGGGCTCTAGAATTTGCATTTTTAAAAAATTCCCGGGTGATGTTGATTGTGCTGGTCCAAGAACCACACTTTGAAAACTACCACTTTGAAGGACAAATTGAGATCAAGCAAATATGAGCTCACAATTAAAGAAGGTTAGATATACAAGAAAATAAACCACCATGAGTGAGAGTCAGGGGAACCAATCACTAACAGGTTTAGATCCCAAGGAGCTTTATATATTAGAATTATTAGGTACAGAATATAAAATAACTGAAATATAAAAGGTAGACTCAGAAAAAGGAACAAATTGCAAGAAACTGAAAAATTACTGGGAAGATTTTTGATTCTTTCCTGTATATATTTTAGAAATGAAAACATAATTGTTCAAATGAAAATATGAAGGGATGTGTTGTAATAAATAACAAATGAAACATAGCTAGAGAGAGAATTAGTGAACTGGAAGATAGATCTGAAGGAACTAATTCACACACCTTCACTCATTCACTCTTCCAATAAATGTATAGCACCTATCATGCTAAGAGGTGTGCCAGGCCCTATAAATACACAATCCCTGCCTTTGAGGAGAAATCAGCCATGCATATATACTAAAAAATACAGTAAAGAATCCTGGGTGCCATATTAGGTTTCTCATCAAAAGCCATTGTGGCACAAGGGATGGAATGGTCAACTCTTTCTGAGGCATCAGGAAAGACTTCTTGTAAGAGGTGACCTAACGTAGTTAAGATAAAATCCAAACTACTTCCCAAGCCTACCAGCCCCTGTAGGATCTGTTGCTGCCTGTCTCACCCTGGCCTCATCTCATGCCTCTCTTGTCCTTACTTACTGAGCACTGGTCCCATGGGACTTCTTTCAGTTTCAGGAATATTCTACATTTAGATCTGTCCAATATGGTAGCCATTAGCTACTTGTGGCTGTTGACACTTGAAATGTAGCTAGTCCAAGTTGAGTTATACTATATATGTGAAATATATACCAGATTTTGATAACAGCACCAAAAAAATGCTTTTATGTTATATGTTGATAATATTTTAGATATATTGGGTAAAATAAAATATATTATTAAAATTAATGTCATCTGTTTCTTTTTACTTTTTAATGTGGTTACCAGAAAAATTTAACTTACGCATAGGGCTTACCTCATATTTCAGTTGGACAGCTTTGCTCCAAATTTTCTGCCCACCTCAGAGCCTTTGCTTCTGCTGTGTCCTCAGCTTACAGTGTTCTTCCTCCCCTCTTCCTCTGGCAGGACATCCAGTTCTTTAGATACTAACTTAAAGGTCACCTCCTCAGGGACATTTCTTTGGACACCCTCCCAAAGTAGGTCTCTGCCATTTTCCTCTAGTTTAGCACTGTATATTTTGTATTTAGCACGTATTATAGTTGGCGCCTACTTTGTGCTTCCTTGCATATTGTCTGCCTGTCCACTAGAGGCTAGCGACCAGACTGTGAGCCCCAGGAAAGTGGGGACCCAGCTGGTCTCAGTCTTCCTGTTCCCAAGTATCTGGTGCATAGTATAAGCTCAGTGTGGACAGTGAATGTACTCCCGAGCCCAGGGCCTAGAGCAGGGGAAGGTGGTTGGTGACATGGCTTCCTCTTCCTGCCCACCCACGGCCAGGCGGTGGAGCGGCTGATTCACCCTCAGCTCTGTGAGCTGTGCATCGAGGCGCTGGAGCGGCACGTTGTCCACGCTGTCAACACCAGCCCCGAGCGGGGCGGCGAGGAAGTCCTGCATGCCTTCCTGCTTGTGCACTCCAAGCTGCTGGCCTTCTACTCCAGGTGAGCCCAAGGACCCTGTGTGCGGCGGCTCAGAGGCCCTGGTTCCCACCCCCCCCTCTTTCTTACTCCCCTCTACCTGAAAAGCACCACCTCCCATGCCAGGAAAGCCTCCCTGATTCAGTTCTTCAACCTTTTTCAGCTCACTCATCTGTCTGGATTATTTATTCCTGGAACAGTGCCTTAGAGCCTCAGGTTTAGGAGAACTTCCTTTTATACTATTACTGGTCCCTGGGGCTTTCCCATTGGTAAATCTTTTTCTTTTCTTTTTATAACCAACCAAGTTTTCTCTTTAAAATTGATGTTAATTAATTTTATTCATACCTTGCCTGTCTCCAGAAAGGATTAAGTCTGCTGGCACATTTGCAAACTCCTGGAGGGCAGGGGCTGGTCTCCCCTAACCTGCCTGCCCCTGTCTGCTGCCGCCTGCCGGCCCGTGCTGATGGGCTGCCATTCCGTCTCTGCAGCCACAGCGCCAGCTCCCTGCGCCCGGCCGACCTGCTCGCCCTCATCCTCCTGGTTCAGGACCTCTACCCCAGCGAGAGCACGGCGGAGGACGAGGACGATGACGACACTCAGGTCTCGGGAGACTCTCCAGGCAGGGGAGCCATCAGGGCAGTGGCTCAGAAAACCTGCCTGGGGAGTGGTGGGCGGGCTGCCCTGGTGATGCTGTGTTTTCTAAGTCACAATTTTTACTGGGTGTGTGGTTGGGCGTGATATTTTTTCCTGCTGGTTTCAGCTGTAAGGGGAATTCTGGAATGCACACGGTCTAGCGGGTTAAAAGTACAGATTGTCGGGGTCAGTCCTGGTTTGAAACCCAGCTTTACCACTTAGCCGTGTGAGCTAGACACACACCTGGCCTGTGAGCCTCACTGGGTAACAGTGGCCTGTGCCTCTCAGTGTTGTTGGGAAGGTAGAGCCCAACAGTACCTGGGGCATGGTCGACACTCAGTGTTGGCTGCCACCATCTTTGTCATCCTGCCATCAGTGGTAGTGGTGGTTTGGATATCCATGTGTTGGGATTTCTGGAATTTCAGTGTCTCTGAAGAAAGAACAGACCGGCTAGAATTGAAGCATCCTGACAGAGTCTGAGGACTTTATATCCAGGCTGCGCATGGAGCAGGGTGGAGGGGTGCAGGGCTTCTCTGTGCAGTGCTGTGAGGCAGAGGGCGGTCGGGGGCGGAGCCGGGGCAGACAGGCCTAACCAGGTTCTCCCCTGCCCTCTCGCAGCCTTCCCCACGGAGGCCCTGGAGCAGCCAGAACATCCCGGTGCAGCAGGCCCGGAGCCCTCACTACGCAGGCCCGTCCAGGGGGAGTTCTGCAGAGACGGTGTGTGTGTGCCCTGCCTGGAGGAAAGGGGGGATCTGCCTCCGCCTGTGGCCAGCTCAGGCCAGCTGGGAGGGCGTCAGCCTGAGTGCTCTTCTCCCTCCCAGCAGACAGACAGCTTCTCCCTGCCCGAGGAGTACTTCACGCCAGCCCCTTCCCCTGGCGAGCGGAGCTCAGGTGAGGCCTGGGGGGAGGAGGAGGAGGCTGGAGGCAGAGGCGGCCCTGGGGAATCCATCTCCAGATTCAGTGGGTCCCCAGGATCAGTGGCTCCCACACTCTTAGAGCACAGGATGCTGCCTGCAGCTCCCCTCCCTGTGTCTTCCTGCTGGCTCTAGCTTGAATTCTAGGACTGTTAAGACCACTCAAATGATCCCCAGAGCTTTTTAGGACAAGTTGATTTCATTTAAAAATTCTTCTCTATGTGTATTCTCAGCCTCGTCTTTCTTTCTTGTAGTTAATAATTAAGTAATAATCATTTGGTTTCAAGTACCTCTTAAAATATAAATATTCAGTCTTTATACCATACATATGTTTCCAAAGAATGTGGCTAAACAATAAAAATAAACTGTAAATATTCAAAATATTATTAACAGAAAAATAGACAGCCTTGCTTAGAGCAGTAGATGAGCCCAAATCCAAACTCTGTCGTCACCGTGAATGAGCACCACGTTCATCACATTTATCTCTGAAATTCTTAGGAGAAGAGGAAGGGTCTGGTCACGGGTGAGGAACCTGTGGCCTTCTGGATCCTTGAGTGTGGCCTTTTGACTACATCCAAATTTTACAGAACAGATCCTGTTAATAAAGGGATTTGTTTGGATTCAGTCAAAGGCTGCTCTTGGGGAGCTGGAGGGCTGCATGTGGCCCCAAAGCTGCAGGTTCCCCAACATCTGACAGAAGAAAGAAGGCCAGGGCTCAGGAGGAGAGATTTCTTGGGGACTGAGTTTGGAAAGGAATGTGCTATGTGGCCCCCTTAGACCAGTGGCCCTCAACCCGGATGCACATTGCGGTCACTGGACAGTGCCAGCAAGCCGGGGCCAAGTGTGAATACCAGCAGATGTCCCCAGGTGACTCTGCTGCGCCTCAGGCGAGAACCACTGCCACATACAGATTTAGGTTAGAGCTGTGCTTCTCACCTGTGGCCGCGTATTGGACTCAACTGGGCATCTTTAAAACCTGTTGCTAAGCTGGGCCTGTACCCGGAGATTTTAACTTAATTGGCCTGAGCCTGGCTTCAGGATTTTTAAGGGTCCCCAAGTGATTTTCATGAGTAGCCAAATATGAAAACCTCTGGGTTAGATGTTCTTAACTTAGGTCCTTGGACTGGCTGGGACCTGGGGCCCCTGAGAGTGTGTGCCAACCTGCACATGCTCGTACATTTTTCTGGGGTGAGGTCCATAGCGATCTTCAGACTCTGAGCCCCCACGAGCTGAGGCACACTGGGAAGCACCACTGTGGCTGATCTCCGATGTTCCTCTTTCCCCAGCTCCCTCCCCTCACTCATCAGGATCCTCCTCCCAGCCCCTTTCCCTCCCTGGTGGTTTTTTATACCTCAGAACTGTGCATAATGCTTTCCACCATGCACAGAACTGACAGCTTACAAATGGCTTCAGTTGCACTCATCCATTTGCAAATCAGGTGTTTAAACTGTAGGAACATGCTATCAGTGAGGGTTATTTGCAATGAGATACAAGAGGTAACAGTATTATTACAAGCATGTAGCATTTCAGGTGTGTAGTGGGCTCAATAGGTTTGTGAGCTACGCTAGGAAGGAACTCTAGCTCAATTCCCAGCACGTAATAGGTGCTCAGTAAAAGTTTGCTGATTGAACGAATGAATGGGGAAATGTGGACTATATGTGACTAACTCCTTGGGAGGGGAGAGCCTGAAGGAACAGAGAGGGCAGGAACAAGGTGGGGACTGAGAGGCCAAGGGAGGACTGCTGAGGAAATGCCCCCCCCACCCGACGCCCAACATTACCAAATCCACCCTCAGGAGCTCTGGGGGAACCTTCCCTCTCCAGCCCCAGGCCACTTTAGCCCAGGGACTGCAGAGTTTTCCTTGTGCCTGCCACCCTGGGGGTGGTGAGAAGGGGGTGCTGCTCCAGCCACATCACAGCGCCTCTGCCTACCTGGCACTGCTGATGGGGCAGGGCCACCTGGGCACCACCCCCATGCTGTCGGGTTCCGTTGTTACATTGTGACGTGTGGCCCGCAGGTAGCACCATCTGGCTGGAGGGGGGCACCCCGCCCACTGACACGCCTCAGGTGAGTTTCTCCTGGCTCTGCTTGGGCACCAGCAGATCGGAGGGTTTCACCCCCAGGGTGACTTGGCGCCAGCCTTGCCCTGCCCATCTCAGGGCTGTCAGTGCAGGGCCTGTCCCTGTGCCCGAGCTCAGCCCAGGGTGGATGTTACGGGAGACCCTGCCCTCCCCTTCCTCCAGGCGCTGGGCCTCAGCTCCTGAAAATCTGCACCCTCCCCACCATTCTTAGGAGTGAAAGTCTAAGGTAATTTTTGATGTTTTTTTGAAAATAAGAATGTAAGCATTTGTTGTAGAAAAATTGGGAAACACAAAAGTAAAATATGGAAAAGGGAATAAAAATTTATTCTCAATCCTATCCTCAAAGTAAAATTAACACCTTTGGTGTTTCCTTCTAGACTTTTTTCCTAGGATTCTATACACGCGCACATGCACATACACTGCATATCTGTGCACGTTTATGTATTTTTCCGTTTATCAAATTTGGATCCTAATTTGCTTCATTATACTTTTTTTTTTTTTTTTCTTGAGACAGAGTCTCACTCTGTTGCCCAGGATAGAGTGAGTGCCGTGGCGTCAGCCTAGCTCACAGCAACCTCAAACTCCTGGGCTCAAGCAATCTTTCTGCCTCAGCCTCCCGAGTAGCGGGGACAACAGGCATGCACCACCATGCCCGGCTAATTTTTTCTGTATATTTTTAGTTGTCCGATTAATTTCTTTCTATTTTTAGTAGAGACGGGGTCTCGCTCTTGCTCAGGCTGATTTCGAACTCCTGAGCTCAAACAATCCACCCGCCTCGGCCTCCCAGAGTGCTAAGATTACAGGCGTGAGCCACCGCGCCCAGCCCATTATACTTTTTTATTTAAGCATTTTCTTGTTTATTAAGCACTCTTCAACAGTATGGTTTGTAACGATTGTTCAAGAGTCCATCGCATGCATGTTATTATTTGTTTAGCAAATCCCAGAACAGCCAGTACGTTGCTGTTACAGACAACACTGAAGTGACAGCCTTAATACAGAAATTTTTATACAATCTCTCATGATTTCCTTAATTCTCTAATTTTTCCCACCAAAGGCTTTCTTACTCAGATCCCTTCCTAAGGTTGGAGTCTTCCTCATTTAGTCATTTTGTGCCTCCATTTCCCCAGTTCGGATGGCTGTCTGGATGAGGGCGGCCAAAATGACAGACACATTCGGCTTTAATACCGTTGTCCCCCTGAAGGCACAGGGAGGCAGCCTCTTCCCCTTCCACGCACGTGTGTCTTTCCTGCCCTCTCTGTCCCCTCTTTGCCGCCACCCAACTCCTGGGCCCTCCCCACTGCCCTGTTGGCCTCCAGGCC
Organism: Propithecus coquereli; assembly: GCF_000956105.1. Classification (NCBI taxonomy): domain Eukaryota; kingdom Metazoa; phylum Chordata; class Mammalia; order Primates; family Indriidae; genus Propithecus; species Propithecus coquereli. The sequence goes on along the minus strand of NW_012153396.1, from coordinate 283,553 downwards.
TGACTCTGGGCAGAAAGACCCAGAAAGCTGAGAGAGAGACAGCAGCAGATCCACAGCTGCCAGGGCAGTTCCAGCAGAGTGGGAAATCTTTATGAACTTAAGAACTGGAATTTCTTGGAGCTCAAAGATTTTATTCCTCATGGTCCACAGGTAGGGCAGCTGTGGGTGGATCCGGCCTGGGGAGGAGGCCGGATGGTTCTGCCCTCCTGCCCACCTCCCACCTCAGCTCTCCTTCCCCGCAGATAGCAGAGGAGGACACCCTCCCAGCACTGGCTCCCCTGGCCCCTGCGCCTCCCAGCCCCAGACGGATCTTCCTGGATGCCAGCATGAAGGAGAGCTACTGCCCCCTGGTGCCGCACACCATGTACTGCCTGCCCCTCTGGCCAGGCATCAACATGGTGCTCCTGACCCGGGTAGGAGAGCCCCGCACCCTGCCCTGGTGCGCTAGGCCAAGGCCGCTCCGGGGTGGCCCCACTCACCGCCCTCTGCCTTTCTTTCCCTCAGAGCCCCAGCACGCCCCTGGCACTGGCCCTGTACCAGCTGCTGGATGGGTTCTCCCTGCTGGAAAAGAAGCTGAAGGAGGGCCCAGAGGCCGGGGGTGCCCTGCGGTCCCAGCCCCTCATGGGAGACCTGCGCCAGAGGATGGACAAGTTTGTCAAGAATCGTGGGGGACAGGAGATTCAGGCGAGACCCAGAGCCTGGTCCACCGGCCTGGGAAGGGGAGAGGGGTCGGGCAGCAGAGCTTCAGTCTGCAGCGGGTGGGGGCGGGCGGTCTGGGTCCTGTGCCTGTCCCGCCACAGCTTTATGACCCTGGTGGTCCTCAGTATGAAATGGCAGCAGAAACCTAGCTGCTCTTTAAGTTTCAGAACCTTTTCATGTGTTTGGCAGAACATGAATTATAATTCCCATTTTTTAGATGCAGAAACTGAGGCTTCGATAAGTTGTAACTTGGCTCGTAAATAGTAGAGCCAGAGCCTGGTTCAGCGAATTGGTACAGGCCAGTGATCAGCCCATCTCAGGGCATCCCCCTATAATGTGGCCAGGACGCCTGGTCACCAGGGGCAACACAGAAAAGCGCAGGACACAGCCCTAGCCCAGCCCCTGGGAGCTGAGACCAAGAGACGTGGGACAGTGTGCAAGCCATAGACACAGGCCATCGCAGTGTGTCCTGACACAGTCCACACGGGGCCTAGACAGAGCTTCAAAGGGAGGTGGCAGCCACTGGGCCAAGGCAGCTGGGGCCACTCCTGCAGTGGGTGGTGCCTGTGTCTGTTTGAGGAGCCGGGACTCATTGGAGCCGTGTTGTCTGAAGGTAGCAGGACTAGAGGAGGCAGAGCAAGTGAGGGAGGCCCCAGACCGCTCCTCTTTGTGGAGTTCGAAGGCAGCACGGCATCCGCAGGGCCTCCAAGCCTCCCTGTTAGAACGCCGAGTGCTTGTCCTCTGCAGAGAGCTGCCCGTGCCCGCCCCAGACCCCTGCAGCATCTGTTCTCCACGCAGCTCAGCCCCTGCCCTGTGGGAGCACGGGCAGGTAGCAGACCTGCCGCCTGTCTTCCTTACAGAGCGCCTGGCTGGAGTTTAAGACCAAGGCCTTCTCCAAAAGTGAACCAGGATCCTCCCGGGAGTAAGTGCTGGGCCCCAAGGACAGGGATGAGGGGGGTTCCCCTAGATCTGTCTGTCTATCCTGGGTGCAGGAGTGGGGTGGCCCACACAGGGGCGAGGGGCTCCCCTGGGTCCCTTCTGCTGTGACGGGCTCATCTCCTGGTGCCCAGGCTGCTCCAGGCGTGTGGGAAGGTGAAGCGGCAGCTCTGCGCCATCTACCGTCTGAACTTCCTGACCACAGCCCCAGGCCGGGGAGGCCCACACCTGCCCCAGCACCTGCAGGACCAAGCCCAGAAGCTCATGCAGTGAGTGCGGTGCAGCCCCCTCGATCCCAGGAGCGGGGACGTGGGGCACATGCCTCCCAGCAGCTTGTGCATCCCTGCTTCCCCCTGCAGGGAGAAGCTGCTGGACTGGAAGGACTTCTTGTTGGTGAAGAGTAGGAGGAACATCACCATGGTGTCATATCCTGGCGCCTGCGCCTGAGCCAGCCCTGCAAGCCTCTCGGGCCCATCGTGCCCTCCCCTGCTGGCTGGAAGGACCGCAGGCCCTGGGGGGAGGATAATATTCCACTACCTCAGCTGCTTTTCTCTCAAGGAAAGTAATAGGAGTTAGTGTCCCATGTGTCTTCTCTATAGGAACATTCCAACCTGAAGTTGCAGAAATTCCTGCTGTCCCAAAGTTAATTCATAAAAGCCTTAAAGATCCTTTATGTCCGTGTTGCCAAGCTGGCAAAATGGCAATGGGGACAGGCTGAGCTTCCTGTGGCCTGGCTGGTTTGAGAGGGCCGCATCCTCCTTAGATCATCACAGTGCACGGTGGCATGGAAAGGCTCTGAGAAGACCTGCAGTAAATGTTTATCCCTGTTTAAAAAACCACCTCTAAAACTTATTTGACCCTTTAATTACGGAACTCTAGTTTCATTGAATACTGATTTTCCATGGGACTTTATATACAGAGGCTTTTCCTGTATTAAAATACCTGAAGTGTCAGGCCCCCCTCCCCGGAAACTCTTCAGCAGGCAGGTGAAAGGCACGCCCGGGGGCCTATTTGGCTACCAGCCACCGCACTTCCCTGGGTGTCTGTTTGCCTCAAATGGGAGTCTTCCAGCCTCCCGCGATGAAGCGTGGAGATTAACAGGATCACGGTGCGGTGGGTAGGCTGGGCGGTCGGCTAGGCTCACTCATTAGCTATGGGCTCTGCTCACACTCCAGCCTCGCAGTGTCTGACTTAAGTTCTTCCCTCATGAAAATGATAAACTGTGAACGTACTGTGTTCCCGAAGGACCCAGAACTGCCCGCGTTAAATGTGCAAGTGTCAAGGATCTCAGAACATCCCAAGGCCGGGGAGCTGGGAGGTGGCGGAGACGTGGGGAGGTGGGGATTCCGAGGCTTGGCTGGGGGGAAGGGCAGGCCCAGCCCTCCCGACACCATTGCTGGGCAGAGCTTGACGCTGAGACGAGGGCAGGGGAGCACCCTCCCTGGTTCCTGGCTTTATACGCACCTTAACTCACACCTTCACCTACCTCGAAGACTTCCCAGGCTTGGTGCACTTCATCTACGTGGACCGCACGACCGGGCAGATGGTGGCTCCTTCCCTCAGCAGCAGTGAAAAGACTTCGTCGGAGTTGGGCAGGGGGCCCCTGGCTGCCTTTGTCAAAACCAAGGTAACTTGGCCCAGGCACTCTTCAGTGCCCATTGGATGGGGCGCTGAGGCCTGAACCCTGCCCAGGAAGACAAGCTCCTCTGTCCCCTGGGCTCCCAGTCTCTGATGGCCCCTGCCATAACCCTTCCGGGACTTCGTCAGCATCTGTGCGCCGGACACACTGCAGGCGCCTCAGGAACAGCAGCTTGTCTTGTCGACCTCAGGAACCCCGGGCCCGGGCCAGGTGGGCCTCAGCGATGTTGGGCCACCTCTCCTGCTGTGTTCCCACTCGCTTGGGCTTGGGCTCCACAGAGCACTCTGGGCAGCAGGGAAGACGAGGAAATGGCCTATACTGGCATAGATAAATGTTCAACAGGTGTTCGCTGAGTTAACTGAAGTGGAAAGAACTGCAAGGTAAATCAATTGGACATCAGAATTTAAAACTAGGTGTTTTCTGCTAAGGAAACATTCTCTGGAAGTTCTTTTTTTTTTTTTTTTTTTTTTTTTTTTTTTGAGATAGAGTCTCACTCCGTTGCCTGGGCTAGAGTGCCGTGGCGTCATCCTAGCTCACAGCAACCTCAAACTCCTGGGGTCGAGTGATCCTCCTGCCTCAGCCTCCCGAGTACCTGGGACTACAGGCATGCGCCACCATGCCCGGCTAATTTTTTCTATGTATTTTTAATTGTCCGATTAATTTCTTTCCATTTTTAGTAGAGACGGGGTCTCGCTCTTGCTCAGGCTGGTTTCGAACTCCTGAGCTCAAACAATCCACCCGCCTCGGCCTCCCAGAGAGCTAGGATTACAGGCGTGAGCCACCACACCCGGCCTGGAAGTTCTTTTATTCCCCTGACTTAACTGACTCTTCATAGCTTGCTCGTATTTTTGGTGAGGGAGGGGAGGCCTCTGCCACTGTCTAAACTATATATACATATCTGGGGAATTTATTTTTTTTGGTCCAAATAAGGTATATCTTCATGGTTAAAACAAGATAGGTGCTAGAGCCGAGTGCTGGAAGCCCAGCCTCGCCTCCTACTACTGTGTGGTTTTGGGTATCATGTAGTCAAAGCTTCAGTTTCCTCATCTGTAAAAGGAGATAATGATGCTATGTACATCACAGAACTACTGCAAAGATTACATGATGCATGTGAGATACTTAGTGCAATATGTATAATATGAGCATTTACTGGTCCCATTATCATCACCATCTCCATCCCTGTTTCCAGAGGTAGTTGGGGTCTCTTGTTGGTTTTTTTCGCTGTTTTTCTGTGTGGTTTGTTGTAGTTGAGGTCACTCTGTATATGTGATTGTGTTTACCACATTTTCACTTCTCATTATATCAAACGCACTTCCTTGTGCCATTAATTCTTTATAAACACGATTTTTAGCAGCTTTATCATGTGAATATAGCATAATTTACTTAACCATTTCCCCAGTGTTTGAGCATGAGATTGCTTCCAGGCTGTCGCTATTATAAATAATTCTGCAGTACACATCTTTTACACATACATCTGTGTTCTCTTCTCTGATTATTTCCTCAATATGGATTACCAGAAATGGAATTACTAAGTCAGATGGGAGGAATGTTTTTAAGGTTATTGATGCATGTTGTCAAATTGCTTTCCAATCCATGTATTTGTTTGCAGATTTAAGTAGATAATACATTGTGATCAGGTTTGGAGTGGATCGCGTATGGTCGCGTATCCCTTCCACTGAGGCTTTTGGTGAGAGCGCTCACCAGGCCTGTTCCCAGCCCTGGGAGATGGGGGCAGCCCACTGTCCTGCTGCCTTCCCTCGGGCAGTGCACGAGCAGCGTGGGTGAAAGTCCTCGCGTTAGGCAGGAGAACATCCCTGAGGAGAGCTCAGGCGTGTGGTCCCTCAGGTCCTGGGTTTCCATCCAACCTTGGTGAGCCCCAGTTTGGATGTCACCGGGAGCAGAGGTCGTGCCTGGCTCAGGGTGCTCTACGGTGGAGCACGCTTCCCCGGCACCTTCCTGGCTGTGCCATCAGTTCCCAGCCCTGGAGGGGACTGGGTGAGTGAGTGACCCTAGACAGAGGAGCGGTTTCCAAGGGCCACACTTTGATCTCCTACTGTGTTAATTAACAGTGTCCCTGGCTATTTTCTGGACTGAATGATAAGTTTACTAACTTATGGCTTGTGTGTGTAGTAAAGCTACACAAAGTGGTTTTACACGTATTTTATCCCCACCATGACTGGAGAGGTAGTCCATGCATCCAATAATGATTCGTTACTAAGCCTCCTGCTCCGAGCCAAGGCAGCGCCCTGGCGCTAAGGAGGGACTCCCGCCGTCTAGGAGCTGCTTGGCCAGCGCTCTGCTTCCTTCCAAAGGCAGGAGGTGCGGCTCAGGCCGTCTGTCTATCTTCTCTCCCTAGGTCTGGTCTCTGATCCGGCTGGCGCGCAGATACCTGCAGAAGGGCTACACCACGCTGCTGTTCCAGGAGGGGGATTTCTACTGCTCCTACTTCCTGTGGTTCGAGAATGACACGGTGGGTGTGGCCCGGTCCCTGGGGCAGGGTGATCTGGAAACACTTTCCATCCCTGTAACTTTCGGTTTCCTTTTTTCTGAATTGTGTTCAGTCTGTGTCTCTCTCCTTCTCCTCTTGCCCATGGGAATAATAGAACGGCAGGTAAGCGCTGCAGGTTGGGACCCAGAACTCAGAGGTTCGCGTTTTTCCAGGGGTATTTATCTTTGCTCTGTGATCCCTCCATCTGGCTGTCGGACAAACTCACGCTATTTTCGTGCAGCGTCCAGGCACGCACGTGAGCAGATGGACGCGTGCCCCACTGCGAGAAAGGCTACTCAGGTCGCACGCTTCGGCAGTGGTGCCTCAGTGTCGTCATGGTCATGTGCGACGCGTGGCGCACTGTCATTCCCATTGTACAGACCAACGGGCCGCAGCTGACAGTGATGCTGACAGTGTGGCTGGCGTCTCTGCCTCCGGGCCTGTTCTTCCTTCTCTAGACCTCGCTGTTGCTACAGCTTAAGCACAGGTGATGGGGATTTAGTGTGTGGCTACAGCTTAAGCACAGGTGATGGGGATTTAGTGTGTGGCTGGCCGCCTGTCTATCCCTCCCTCCTCTTCCTCCTCCTCCTCCTCCTCCTTCTCTCTCTCTCTCCCTCCCTCTCCTCTCGTTTCCCCTCCTTTCCTTCTGTTTCTGTTTTCATCTCCCTTGTCACCTTTACTCATTACCCCAGCTCTCTAAGGTGTGTTCCCTCTGCCCCTGCTCCCCTGGTCCCTGCTCCCGCCTGCCCCCCTGTGCCCACTGACGGTGCCAGCCCCCGTTTCCATAGCACAGGGTAGTTACTGGGGCCTTTCCCTGCTGTTCTGTCCGTCAGCCCTCAGTTCTGTGCAGCAGGAGCAGGGATCTTTGAGCTCGTTTTACAGCTGGAGACACTGATGTTCTGGAGATGACGTACCGTGGCCAGGGCCGCGAGGTTGTGAGGCATGAAGCCAGGGCCTGAGCTCAGCCCTCCTGACCTGCAGGCTCCCGTCTTCCCTCTGCGCCCCCAGAAGTGCCCAAGATGTGTGCACGACACCTGATTGTGCCTGGCACACAGAAAAGGCCCAGTGGACCTTAGTTCCTGTCCCCACCACTCCTACCCTGGGAATCCCATTTCTTTCAAAGCAGAGCCTTGGGCCCGTTGATCATGCTTTGCTCCTGGTAGGCCCTGTGTGACACCCACGTCCCCCCGAGCATGTGCTCATTGCTAGTCCAAGTGCACTTCCTAGTGGTGGCCAGAGCTCCTACGTGCCAGGCCCTGCACTTGAGGCTTCGCATATGTTGTCTCTAGTTCGTAGCGTGATCGTTGTTACTCCCATTTCACACCTGAGGAAATAGGGTAAAATTGATCCACGCGTTTTCTCAAGTGCCTAGCAGGGCTAAGCGGGCCTCGAACCCGGTGTGTCTAACACGAGCTGTGTTCTAACCCCACACCACTGCCTCCCTGTCCTCCGTCCCCAGGGGTACAAGCTCCAGATAATCGAGGTGCCTGTCCTCTCCGATGACTCGGTGCCCATCGGCATGCTGGGAGGAGACTACTACAGGTGACCTGGCTCGGGAGGCTGCCTGCCGGGAAGGGCCGTGCACCAGACGTGGGTGCTGAGGGGGCGCTCCTCCTTCAGGAACGCCCCACCCCAAGAAGCTAGAAACCCCATTTGGGAGCCCTTCCCTGGCGGCCTGGTGGCCAGTGGGGGAGGCGGCGAGTGCAGGGCACATTTGCATTCCTGCCACTTCCTGCTGGTGCAGTCTTGGCAGTATGGACACGCATCTGTGCTGGGCCCAGAGTGTCCCTGCTGGCGCCTCTTCGCTAGGGCACCACAGTGGTCAGTGAGGAGGAGACGGTGTCGAGGCCGGGTACAGGGCTGGTGATACGACCAAGGGGATGGGCGTTTGTCCGCTAGGGGCCGGGAGAGACCCCGGCACTGGAACAGTGCTGCGGCCTCCGTCTGAATCCCGCCCTGCGTTTCCTTCCCAGGAAGCTCCTGCGCTACTACAGCAAGAGCCGCCCAGCGGAGGCGGTCAGGTGCTACGAGCTGCTGGCCCTGCACCTGTCGGTCATCCCTACCGACCTGCTGGTGCAGCAGGCCAGCCAGCTGGCCCGGCGTCTCTGGGAAGCCTCCCGCATCCCGCTGCTCTAGGCCAGGGTGGTCTGCCTGGGCACCTCTCCCCCCTTGCCAGCATTCCCCATGGCAAGAGCCTCCTCCTGAGGATGGGCCAGGGTCCTCAGGCAGCCCCAGGGCATCTTAAACTGCACCTAGACCACCCTCCATGGGGGGTTCCAAGCCCCCCAAGCCTTCCCTCTGGAGGAAGAAGGAGGCCAAGGGGTCTTAGAACTACAGTGGCTGGCAGCTTAGAGCTGGCAGCGGCTCCTCTGCCAGAGCCGCCTCTCCCTGGATCCTGGGGGACAGAGATGAGGTTGCCAGGGCCCAAGGCTGTCTGAACACACCCCCTTTCTGCTGTTTTCTGAGTGGGGAAAGCTGGCTTGGAAAGCCGTTTCCTGCCTGGGTAAAAGGTGCTCCTTTGGCTGGGTTTGAATTCCAGCTCTGCCACTTCCTCTCCATGGCCCTGGGCAAGTTTGTCAGACTCTAAACCTCTCCCCCACATTTAAAGTGCTGGCACCTCCCTCTCAGGGTGGGTGCTCAATAAATGTTGGTTATTGTTGTCATTCAAACCAGATGTGCTTGTGCTTCTGGGCCCTTGCTACATCCTGGCACCGTCACACCTGCTGGCGTCTGCCCTGGGGCTGGAGTTCTTGAGCTCCGGGGCCTGGCCCAGAGGTTTGGATTTACTTGGTCGGCATGGAGCTCGGCTTTGATGTTTGTTTCCCAGGCAATCTGCTGTGCCCAATTGAGAACCACTGCCCCAGGGGGACAGCCCCCTCTTCTAACCAAGACGTTTCTACCCCAGAAGGGACACAAGGACAAGAGACCCTCAGAACACTGGGACTAGGGAGCGTTTGCTCCTCTTGGGCCAAGAGGTCGGTGCTGGGCCAGAGAGAAGTGACGCAGCAGAAATAAGCTCCCTCCGCAGCAAAGGAACAGATGCCCTCGTGACACACGTGCAGGGGCTGGGCCTTCTGTGTTTTCAGTGGAAATCGAGCTGAAATGTGCAAGGAAGACTTGAATTTCCCTTGCAGGAAACAGCTTTGGGGAAAACAGAGGTGCTGAGGGAGCTGGAACCACACCTTGGGCTAAAGTCCTTAGAAGGCAGCAATGAGATGTCCCCCGAGATGACTGGACTGTATTCCTCATGAATATCATGATTTTATGGATGGAAATTAAGAAAAATATCGATTGTGGAAAACACAGATGAGCACAAAGGAAAAAAACTAAACCTGTAGGCCCACCACTGTTTAGGACACCCACTTTTGTCATCTAATATTTTCCCTTAATTTTTAGCAGCTGCCTGTGATGGATCTAGTTTAACCAGCCCCCCTGATTTCTCTATATCGTAAATAACACTGGGGTGAACATCCTGAATCAGATTTAGCAGGGAGATTCACATGCGGCATAAACCTGGGGTGTGTGGAGGGACACCTGAGTTGAGAGTAGGGGGGTCCCCAGAAAGTCCTCTTACTCGGAATCACCTTTTCCACATACTCTCCCAATTTTGAGATTCATTTCTAATAGCAGGTTTCTGTAACACTGATGTCGGAGCAGCGCAGAAACTCAACTCCCAGGGTGCTGTTCTCCCGCAAGGGGAAAGGTCTGCTTAGTAACGGCCAGAGAACAAAGGGGCACTAATTCAAGACAGGCCGAAGGGAGAGTAAGAAAGCACTTTAGCTGAGGGTATTTACAGATGTGGTGTCTAATCCTTGAGGATTCTTGGAAAATGGGAAAGGTGCCAAAAGACAGAAGAGAAATGTCCAGGCCTGCAAAAGAGAAAGGCAAACCCCAGGAATTCCAGACAGTGAACTTGCCCCTGAGCCCTCGTGAGATTCTGCAGCCGCCTGTTAAGTGGATGTGTTTGTGCATCTAGGAGAGAATCTCAGGGCCCCAGCGACAGAGTGGCCCTGGTCATGGTGATGCTAAATGGCTGCTCTGGAGGCCTCAGCCAGTGGCTCCCAGAGCCTCCTGCGGGTATAGAGCAGTCACCACCCTCCCAAGCCTGGAGGTTGCGTTGTTGGAGCAGAGTCTGGCAGAAGCGTCTCTCTCCTGTTTATTAGGAGTCCCACCCCAGCATGTCCCAGACACTGCATTCTTTAATGAGAAGCGAGACACACAGGGGAGGAGAGGGACCTTTGAAACCCTGTTCTGGCTCCACCCCCCCCCCAGCGCCCTCATCTGTAAAATGGGGAGTCCTATGTCCAGCACAGCGCTGGACAGCACAGCTCCTGCCCGGCGCACAGGAGCCCCAGTGAATTATCAGTTTTTGGTCTTTGCTCGCTGGTGTCCTGGAGGTGGCATCCTCCTCCCCTGACGGCCCAGCGCAAACTCAGCGCAAACTCGCAGACTCGGCTGGGAGGAGCCTGGCCCAAGGCTAAGAACTAGCTGCTGGGCCGTGGCTCCTCCCCTGCCTGGGAGGGCACAAAATGCTGATTGCAAGCAAATTCCTGGCCTAGCACGGCCGGCCTGGGGCAGAAATGGCTGCCAGTGGCCGAGGTCTCAGCAGGGCCGTGGAAGCCTGTCCCCGTCCTGCTTGGAGACAAGCTCACTGGGAAGCCAGGGGCAACCTGAAGCCCGAGTATGACGCAGTGGTGATAGGAGCAGGTAAAGCGGGCTGAGCCAGGGCCGAGGGGCGGGAAGGCAGCCCGATCAGAGCCTGGAGGGGCCCTTCCCTAAGCCCCGCCGCTCTGTCTACTCTTGGCGAGAGCAGGGGCTATGAGGGGAAGCCCTGCATCCGGCAGGCAGGTGCCTGGAGTTCTGGAGCTGGCTCTGCTGTTGACTTGCTGCGTGGTCTGGGGCAAATGTTTGCCCTCTCTGGGCTTGGGTCTTCCCTTCTAGAATGACAAAAGAGTACTAGGTGACCTCAGGGGTTTCCCCTCATCTCCTGCAAATGTATCTAGTTTCCACCATGTTCTCTGAAAGCCTGTGGTGTGTAAGGGAGGAAAGAAAGAGCCAGGAGACAGCAGACGGAGAAATCCAGCCACCCCACCTGCCCTGAGTTCTGGTCGACACCCCTCACCACTGAGGTTACCCACCCCCAGAGGAAACTGGCCTCTTTTCATAAAGGGTAGGTAGGAAAAAATAGAACTGAGTCCCAGAGGTACCACTGCCTGTCCCAGAGTCCCCACTGCCTGTCTGCAGAGGATGACGGCCCCCCACTACCTTGCACCTCTGGGACGCTTAGGGGGTCTGTGCAGTGATCCTGCGACACTTTGCTGACCCCCAGGCTCAGAGTGCCAAAGTCTACTGGGTGACCTGGAGAGGCAGTGGGCCCAGGACCAGGTCGCCTGTCCTCCCAGCCTGTCATTCACACTCACAAAGGGTCCCAGACGCATCATTGCAGCGGGGTGTCTAGAGACAGTGACAGACTTGACGGTGACAGGTGACACTCATCATCCAACTTCAAAGTTGCATCCCTGTTTTGGCATTTCTTCATTTTCGTATGTATTCAGGGCATTCTTGCGCTGCTGTGTGTTTAACAGTCGCCTTCCCAGGGACAAATGTCTGATGTGTGTGCATACACATGTGTGCACACACACATATACACGTTTATTATAAATACTGAAATAAAAGATGTATAGCACACAATTTTACAAATAAAACATACGATACTCTTCATTTACATTCTGTGCAGCCAAGTGGTTCTTACCAAATGCTTTGATTTTTGCCAAACTCAGTAGCCAACCTATGGTTGCAACTGACGAATGAGGGTAGTTCCAAAAGGAATGGCATTTGATATTTTCATTTACTTTAAAGAGTAGAACTTAAGTAAAACAACAAAGATTTATGTTCCAACTTCACTCCTTTAATGACAGGAATCACTTTGCTCAATCAGATAATATTTTTCTAATACTAGAAGAATATGTCCTCTATTTTTTGTGCTATTTATTCGCAATGTAACAGCTAAAGACACAAGTTTAATCTGCATTATTAGCATTTTCTATCACTTTCTTAAGCCTAACAATCAACAAAACAATGAATTAAGCCCTGAGGTGTAATGTTTGCTGATTACTGAGGTGTAAATACTCCCACCATAGCGTTTCTTCTTACCAACACGAGGTCACTGTGTTCTGGGGGAGATACAGTAGCACGTCATAGTATAGCATGTCTTCATGTTATGGCATGTCCTCATGGTATGTCATGTCCTCATGGTATGGCATGTCCTCGTCGTATGGCATGTCCTCGTCGTATGGCATGTCCTCATGGTATGTCATGTCCTCATGGTATGGCATGTCCTCGTCGTATGGCATGTCCTCGTCGTATGGCATGTCCTCATGGTATGGCATGTCCTCGTCGTATGGCATGTCCGCCATCCAGATACGCACATAGAGAAAATGACCACAAGAGCGTAAGTCATAGTCAAATGTAGTAAAATAATTAGTAAGTGTTGAGTTTCGAGTATTTTTTACCCTTGTTTTTAATTAATTTATTCAATTATAAGTTCATATAATTTAATTTATAACCGTGGCTATTTGACAACCTGCTCACAAATTTGCTGGGCTATAGGAGCCCTCTCCAGCACCCCCGGACTGGGCTCAGGAAATGAAAGTGCCCCAGGCCTCTTAGCCTCGGAGAAGCCCCCCTACCTCCTTCTGCCCTTAGTCACAGCTCACACCTCTCCTAGCGGGGAAGGTTGACTCTAGGTCACCAGCTGCCTCGGTGACTTGCCCACAGGTGTGAGTGTCAGTGTGTGAGCTTTTCCTTGACACGGTTTCTTTAACTGCTAAACATAACATTGCCTGGTTTAAAGGCATAGTGGGCCTGAGTGAGGGACGAGTGGCACGGTCCCAGATAAGGGTTGTCTCTGAGTCCGGTACTGGCTGCCCCCTTGCAGATGACTCTGATTTAGTCGTTGGACTAAATGTTCATAAGAACGACAGAGGAGCTTGTTAAAATGCAGAGTCCTGGCCTCATACCTGGTGGTGGAAAGTCCGCACACAGAGCCAACCAACCAACACTGCGAGCGAATCCCACGTGGGCGGCTGATAGCCCACACCTGCTGCCGAGGACGCTGGAGGCAGCGTAAGGACTAGCTGAGCCTGCAGCTTCAGACCCCTTCAAGGGGTCTTGGGCCTCACCAGAAACCACAGGAGGGCTCAGCCAGGACTTGGGGTGGGGGTCCTGGGCTGTTTGATCCTCACCCTTTGTCATTCGAGGTCTGTTTGTGCATTCGTGGGCTTACCTGCCATGATTAAACTGGACCCAGCTGCTTGGAAGACTATTAGTTTTCCCAGATTGGTAACTGGTACCAATTAAACGACAAATAGCGGCCGGGTGTGGTGGCTCATGCCTGTAATCCTGGCACTCTGGGAGGCGAGGCGGGAGGATCACTTGTGCCCAGGAGTTTGAGGTTGCGGTGAGCTAGGCTGATGCCACAGCACTTTAACCCTGGCGAAAGAGCGAGACTCTGCCCCCGCCCCCCCGCAAAAAAAGACAAACAGCTGCCATTTGCTGCAGGTCTGCTGGGGGTCAGGTGCTTTACTGTCCCTGCCACACCCCAGGTCCCTGGCACCCCCTCTGTTTTACATATGACGAAGTGTAAAGCTCATGGCAGCTAAATGACTCAAGGGCCGTGCCCTGGAGGGTGGCAGGAGCCGGGCTGAGCCCAGGACTGGCTGCCTTTCGTGTGTTGCATGTGTCTGGGAAAAGGGCCCTTCACACTGCAGGTTCAACACGCCCAGGAGTCCCAGCCACATTATCATTTAAACTTCCTTATGAACATTTTCAAAAGTACATGAAAATGGAGAGTACGTCAAGCAGCACTTTTTAAGATGAAATGAAACCGGACAGACTATCACATGCTTCTCACATGGTAAGAGTTAACAGTATTCATGAAACTTTATATGTGCGTGAGTGCCAGGTCACGGTGTGAAACGCACTTCTTCCTGTAGATTGCGGTCAAAGAGGTTTGGAAAACTTGGTTTTAGAGAGTCCTTTAATGGTTGAGAAGTTGGCTTAGTGACCTCCCAAGTCCTGGGAGTCTCCATGTGGGAAATTTAAACCAAAATCGACTCACCGTGAAGAATCCATCATGCGGGCCGTTGCTGCTGCCCTGTTTGTGGATATTTGTCAAGTTAACAGTGAGCATTTGATCTGAGGCAACACTGGGTTCGGGGCAGTGCTCACCTCTGACCATGTCGTCTGCTGGCATTTTCAAAGACAGAGTGACCGTCTGTCCCCAAGGAGAAAACTGGGCCAGACCAGGCCTCCCCCCCGCTTGCTGATACCACTGGGGCCTGTTCTCTGCGTGCCAGGGAGTGTCCACCAGCAGCCAGGAGGGGAAAGGTGACGGCGGGCTCGGCCCAAAGGCCTGTGTGCCCAGCGTGTGGCTCTGAAGCCACCTGCACCAGAGTTTCCTGGGAGCTTGTGAGAAATCAGGCCCCAGCTCCCACCCCTCCCTGCTGAACAGACTCCTGGGGAGGGGTCCAGGAGTCGACATTACACGGCTTCCCAGGGGATTCTGAGCTTAGCAAGCTGGGGGCGCACTTGCCACCTATGGGCTTGGTGCTGAACATGGGATCCCAAAGCCAAATTCAGGGCTCCCGGCCCAGGGGCCCCCCGGAAGCTCACCTAGTTACTGTAGCACCCACTGAGGCTGTACATGTGTAGTTGCTTCATTTTAAACTGTTCATATTTTATTTTTGGAACACCGGGGATTGACAAAAACAAGTCCACGTGAATAAAGCCTTCTTGGGCACTGCCGTGTCCATTGTGAACCACACTTGGGCAAAACAAGCCACTTTTGGCAGCAGCTCCCCACGTGACCAGCACTCCCTAGTGGCCATTTATTCCACGTGAGCCAGGACCTGTGGTACCAGCGTGCCAGATGCTGCCAAGCAAACTGCGACCCTCCCTCAGACACAGCTGCCTGCTCCTCCCCGAGTGACACAAGCCCTGGTGGTGCTGTCATCCGATGACCGTAGCTTGCTGCTTGCCCCTCACCCCAGCAGACGCCCACCAAGTCAGGGGGATAGGGCTCTTCCAGCAGGGCAAGAACCAGGGTTTCTGACGCCTACAGCCCAGGTGTTTCACGGGGTTGAGCTAGGTGCTCCGAAACTGAGTGTAGGTGGGCGGGAGTGGGGAGGGAGGGTGGCCACACTGCTCCCGGACAGTGTCTGTCCACTGACCAGTGACGCTGTCCTCCCCTCTTCCCCGTCTCGTTGCAGGACACAACGGGCTGGTGGCTGTGAGTACCTCCTCTTCGTCGTCCCCTCTCCCTGGTCCCTGGGTGTGTGGCTCTTGGCAGCCATGGGAGGAGTTCGAAGAAGCAGGTGGGATGAAGGCCACGGGGAGAAGGAAAAGGTGCTGGCGGGCCGAGTGTGCGTCTGCAGTCAGCTGAGCAAGACATCGCAGGCTCCTTTTCTCTCCTTTCCTCAACGTGGAAAATGGCTCCCCACGGCCTGTGGGAGCGTCAGGAGTGACGGAAAGGCAGGGGAGCATGTGACTGGCATAGCTGGCAGCAGGCGGGAGCCCAGGGAGTCGTCTGACTGCAGGTCCTGGGCCCTTGTGCGCAGAGCCCTGCGCCCCAGCCCCGCCCAGGCCACGTGCCCACCTGGAGTGCACAGCTGCCATGTGTCCAAAGGGCCCTGGAGACGGTGAGGAGCCCAGGCTGGCAGAGGGCCAGGGCCCCGTCCCCAGCACAGCTGGCTTCCAGATCCCGAGCTGGGCCGGGCCAGAGTCACCCTCTGGCTGTGCTTCTGAGTCCCTGTCCCTCTAGAAGGTCACAGAGGGTTTCAAGGCCACAAACAGGGAGCACCTTCCTGAAGCAATGGCAGCTCTGGAATATCAATAGAGAGGGGCTTACGTTAAACCTTAATACTGTGCCCAACGTGTCAGTTTTCCTTTGACGTTTCACAGGGGACCTTTGTACCTCAGCTGATCAGTAATTTTGAGCATCGATTTTCTATTACTATAAACTTGGGTTCATCTCCCAGTTCTGCCAGTTTCCACCTGCAGAGGCCGAAGGGAGCCACGTAGCCCGTTGGAGCCACAGTCAAATGAGGGCGAGAGCCCCGCCCTCGCAGGGCTGCGGTGACAGCCAATTCGCTGCGAGGATCTGGCACATTCGGCCTCACACAAATGGTGGCTCCCACCAGCGCAAGTCCCCAGCCCGAGGAAGGCTAGTGTCAGTGCCCTTCCACCAAAAACGCCAGGAACGCACCCGCACCCGCGGTTCACCAAGCTGGCTCTCCCTCCTGTCGCAGGATGGGAGCGGGGCCTCGGTGGGAAGTGTTAGAGGGAGCCTGGTATGGGATTTGAGCTTTGGTTGGCGATGTGAGGAAAGGTCTAGAAAATAGAGGCTTGCTGTAGAGTAAATACTGTAGGAAGTGGGGACAGCCCTATGACTGGGCATCGCAATACGTCTGAGCTGTAGAGAGGGGAGAGGGTGACTGAAGGAGCACCCGTCACCAAGAAGGGTGGCACAGAGGCCGTGCTTCTGCCTGTGCTCAGACAAAACTGAGCTGGCTCTGTCCTATTTTATCACAGTCTCAGGGTAGCCTTGTTTGAGGTTGCCGATGTGCGGAAGAGTTTATGTCTAATAGAGTAACATGGCACCTCCGCGTGCCCGGCTGGCTTCCGCGGGTGCCAGGGGCTGCCCGCTTTCCCAGTGAGATATGTGAGGTGTGTAGATCCTGCGTCCAGACTGTCTGGTCCAGACATCTCCGCCCATCACCTCTGTGAGCCTGAGGCTCGCTCTTAACCTCACCGAGCCTCGGTTTTCTCATCTGTGAAATGGAGAGAATCGCGGTGCCCACCTCTAGGCTGTGGGGCAGATTAAATGAGGTGATGCACTCACGGTGTCTGGCACATTACAGTTGCCAAGTGAACCTTTAAAAAGTCAGACTTTTGAACTACGCCATCCCTGTTGTCCCACTGGTTCTAGTAGTGGTGGAAACGCCAGCGTTTTAGATCTGTGGACTCATGCCCAGCTTGATTCAACGAATGTTTGTTGATTTTTCGCTACATGATAGAGAAGAATTAATAGGCACCCTCGCATCATTTTTTCCCCAAAGTAAAGTTCTGCTATAGACAGCCTCATTTATTGAGCATGTCCTATTGTGCCAGGGGCCATCTTAAGTCCCATTTAGGGACCAGCTCCAATTAATCTTTGCAGAAGCCTTATAAATGCCGGGAGCATTTTCATCGGCCCCATTTTTGCACATGAGGAGACTGAGGCAGGTGGGTCAGGTGCTGAGGCCACAGCGGAAGGACAGAATGAGGAGCTGGCCCTGAGCAGTCTGGTTCAGCGTGCACAAGTTCAACTTCTCGGCGTGGCCTCTTGCCGTGCCTGTAGGAGAAATGAGGCTGGCTTTCTGCCTGCAGGAGAGGGACGTCCCAGGGCAGGGTGGCAGGATGCAAAGTGAGTTCCTAGAGGGGTCAGGCCTCCAAGGAGGGAAGGTCACCTTCAGCTGGGAAGTGGAGGGGCAGGAGCAGGTACGCGGGACCTTAGAAGACAGCCGGAGAAGACAGGAACAGGAGGAAACAAAGGGAACGGCATTCCCAGACGCGGGGACATCATGAGCTGGGGTGGCGCGCTGGCCTGCAGTGAGGAGCCTTGGTCTCCAGGCCAGTCCTAAGGGAGCCCAGACGTGCCCGAGGGATAAAGGGAGGGCCCTGTGTCCCCCCCCAGGCAGCGTACCTGCAGAGACTGGGGGTGAGCACGGCGGTCTTCGAGAGGCGCCATGTGATCGGGGGCGCAGCTGTCACTGAGGAGATCGTCCCAGGTGAGCCCCAGCGTGGTGTGGGGGGGCAGAGGGGGGTGACCTCTGGTGATGGCCTTCGTCCCATTCGGTTTCAGGGTTTAAGTTCTCCCGAGCGTCCTACCTCCTAAGCCTGCTGAGGCCGCAGATCTACACGGACCTGGAGCTGAAGGTAGAGTCCCCCGTGGCCCCAGGGTCGTGGGCGGCAGTTCTGTCTTCCCTCTGGGGTGGAGGCTCCATTGTGTGCTGGAGGTGATTCCTGCACCCAGGCCTGTCTTCTGCCCGAGGGTTTGTCTGTCCCCCCGTGGTCTCCCTGCTGCGGTCCCACAGATGGGTTTTATTTAGTCCACCCTGTGTCTTAAAAATGGGGAAATTTCACACAAAAATCGGACCTCTTAAAGGGTGAGCTTTGCCAGCCTCAGGCCCACGTGGGCCCACCCTGCCTGAGTTTGTGCAGCTGCCGAGGGACGTAAGCGCTGTTTCCGCCCTCGTGAACTTCGGAGCTTGCTTCCCTTCTTAGTGGCTTGAGCAGGACGCTGGACCAGAGACTGTCGCCTCTTCCGGCTCCTGGGCTGTGTGGTGGGATCCAGGGAACAACATCTGGCCTTGTTCACCTCTCTCAGTCCACCGAGCTCTGTCCGCAGGCTCGCCCACCCCGCCCCCTTCGGCACCCTTCCCCCCTCATGCCTCCTTTATTAACATAAACTCCGTCACCACTTTCCTGAAGCTGGCTTGGCTCCTGCCTGCTTGATGCCTCTGCCACCGGCCACTGAGGAGGTGGCTCTTGGCGCCATCTGCACAAGCAGCTGCCGCACACGATAGCACCGACTTTGTTCTAAATCCAAAGTTTGCAATGAACAAGATGTTCTGCCACTGTTCACAGCTCTTTGGCTGCTCTAATGGCTCATGTAAAGGAGTTCTTTTCGCTCTTGAGCAGGAGGGAACACCCTGGTACCAGGTCTGGATGAAATCTAGCCAAGGCCTGGGATGGGTTGCTGGTCTTCAGTCTGATCTAGGGAAACAGCAGGCCCTGCTAGTGGTAAGACCTGAACCGAGGTTGCCGATAAAACAAGAGAAGGCAGAGAAACTAGCCAAAACCAGCTGGAACCCAGAGGGCCACGAAAAGTGGCCTCAGGTTACCCTGACCGCTCATTATACCCTGCCTGTAACGTGTTAGCTTCTGAAAAGAAACTCCCACCAGTGCGATGGCAGTTCACAAATGCCACGGCAAGTCACAGAAGTTACCTTATATGGTATAAAAGGGGGAGGGACTGTCGGTTCCTGGAACTCCCCACTCCTTTCCCAGAAGTCTTGTGAATAATCCTTCCTCTGCTTAACATAAAATGAACTAGAATGTATAAAATAGAACTCCAGAAACTCAAGAAGTGCTACTCTCTGTTCCTCTGAGAAATAGCCGCTGCCCTGTCTATGGGACAGCCTCATTTTTTTCTTTTCTTACTTCAGTAAATTTGCTTTTGCCTTACCCTGTCGGCTCACTCTTGAATTCTTTCCTGTGTGAAGCCAAGAACCCACTTGGCCTTCCGGCCAGACCCCAGTTTTGGGGTCCACTTTCCTGTATCAAGTCCATGCCAGACTACAGCAGAAGGCAATTTGCAAACGCACCAGTTATTCAGATATTGGGGAGTGAGGGTGGGGTTGACCTTTCTTTTGACAAACCTAACTTAGGAAGACCAAGAATCACAGAATAGACTATCTCTAGATAATTCTCTTTATTAAAAAGAAAAGTTACTCATCTGAAAATGATATTTGCCATCGTGTTCCTTTAACTAGAAGCTCCCAAGTGAGCTGACTACATGATCTAGCCTTCGACTTGGGCCACATTAATGGGAGTATGGTGCCCAGATCAAGGAAGAAGCAGTCCTGCTGTGAGAGACACAGGACTAACCCCCACTGGGGGATGGAGCACCTTGTTTTAACAGGACATTGACAACCTGGAGGGCAACTAAGCTCTTTCCAAGAATATTGTTTCCAAAACAATAATGAAAAGCATTTATTTTACCAGCGTCACATCTTCGGCAATGAGCTTCAATCCTCTGTCTTGATTGAGCTTCACCTGTGAGATGAGAACCCGTTTCATGATCAGGGAACTGAGATTCGCGGGGTTAGGTCCCACAGCTAGAAAATGACAAAGAATTTGAGCCGAGATCTGACTACTCTTTGCTCTAGAGCCTGATGTGCTTCCTCGAGACTCTTGGTAGTGACACTGCTCAGACTCCCAAGCCCCCATCCCTTTGCAGTTTGCCGGGGACGTGGTCACAGGCGTCTGGAACCCAGCTGGCTGGTTCTGAGTCCCCGCGTCTCCCTCATCTGTGAGATGGGGTGGTGATGGCAACCATGAGATTGACAGTCACCAGCACAGGGCCTGGTGTGCGGTAAGGGCTCTGCCATCGTCAGCTGTCATTCTCACTCCCACTGGGCTGTTGAGGAAAACCAAGGCTCCCAGCCCAAGCCCCTCCCAGGGTTTGGAATCACTGCCAAAGGGTGCTCAATGCCGTGGCGAGACTGCTCCTCCAGAATGTCTCTGGTTTGGGGCAACTCCAGCTATAATTGTTGGAAAAGCCTCTCTTTTTTTTTTGGTTTCCTTGTGCTTTCCTAAAACTTCTACTCACAGATATCATTTCTGTCCTCTGGGGCCATACTTTGTCTGCAACGCAGCATTTATATATTCAGTCAGCAGAATAACTTATTGCCCGCACTGCTGTAGGCACAACAGACAATGCCCCTGACCTCAGAGAGCTTACATTCTACTTTGGCAAGACAAGCAAAAATTAAATATGTAATTAGCCATGTGGTGACAAGTGCTTTGGAGAAAAATAACGCAGGGCGAGGGGGCAGGCAGTGCTGGGATGGTGAGGGGAGGCCTGGCTGCTGCGGCAGCGTCTGAGCAGAGACCTCAAAGCAGGCCGGGGGTCTGGAGACAGAAGGCTCTAGACGGCGGGACAGTAGCCTATTTGTGGAGGCAGCACAGCCCCTTTCGTTTTATCTGTGCCTCCTTCGAAGAAGTAGATGTGCTCTTGGAAAGTTCTGTGCACTAACCAAATATTTGTAAATCGAATCATATTTTAAGTGCATCGTGGGAACTTCCATTTAAAGTGACCCTGGAGTAAATGAGTCTGAAAAGTAAATAAAATTTTCTGATGTGAATAATTTATCTCCTTTGTAAGTATGGATTTTCACATAACCATTGCTTTATTGTGTCTTTCTAAAGTTTAATTATTTATTTCTGAAATGGGGTAGTTACAGA